>NW_027206369.1:0-471053 GCF_024711535.1 Dipodomys merriami
AACCTAGATACTCAGGAAACTGAGACCCCGGATCTGGGTTTAAAGCCAGCTCACCAGCAAAGTCTGTGAGACTCTGATCCCCAGGTATCGACCAAAAGCCCAAAGTGGAGCTGTAGCTCAAGTGATAGATTGTTAGATTTGAGCTGAAGAAGCTCAGGGACAGCACCCACGCCCTGAGTTCATGCCCTAGGACTTGCACAAAAAAAAGAAAAAAAGATTTTTTGAACATAAGTTCTTAATGTTTTTCTGAAGTATTGAGATGGCAGTTAAGTATGATGGGCTTTGGAGTTATCCACTGAGTCAAAATGAAGATCTGTCTTTTACTAAAGCCATGTGACCTGCGATCCTGAGCTCTTTTCTCATCTGTAAGGTAACCCAATCTAATTCCTTACAGGTTGTTAAAATAAGTACTAAATTAAATACTTTATTCAGAGGCTGGGAAGGTGTCTCAGTGGTAGAGTGCTTGCCTTGCATGCATGAGGCCTTGGGTTCAATTCCTCAGTACCACATAAGCAGAAAAAGCCAGAAGTGGTGCTGTGGCTCAAGTGGTAGAGCACTAGCCTTGAGCTGAAGAGCTGAAGAGCTGAGAGACAGTGCCCAGGCCCAGAGTTCAGACCCCAAGACTGGCAAAAACAAAACAAAACAAAACAAAAATGAAATAATGTATTCAATAAGTGGCATAATAGTCATAAGCAAGAGATGGTAATTATTTTAATGATTCCAAAGATATAATAGATTAAAAAATCTGCTTTTTAGAAGTCTTAACTTAGGAAACACATAAAGCCATTGTGATGTGTTTAGATAGTTGCATTCTTTCTAATTAGTCCTCAATATGACAGTTGTGTTATTTATAAACTTTTTTCTGCAATTAACTGCATTTGTTCATGTAATCAGCATCTGTTTGGTGTAGGAATGGGAATCTTGAACTTTAAATACCATTCAGAGGACTCTGAGGGATTTTCTAAACAGTTGGATTTTTGTCTAATATGTTCACCAGAAATGACTCTGAAAAGAGACTCCTGCCCAACTCCTCTCACTCTTTGCCAGCCCTCCTCAGTGATATTTGTTGAGAATTCAGCAGTGATGTTGGCATTTAATGATATCTCAATGAAGTACTGAAAAAATGGAAGTAGCTGACGGGGATAAAGGTAGGAACCTGCTGTTGTGGTAGTGTTGGTCATCTTTTTCTATCAGCATTCTTGGTCCTTGCCATCCCTTTGCCTAAGAATATGTCTTCCGATTTTGGGAGAGTCCTGCCTTTCTCCAAAGTCCCTCCAAAGCCCACACTTTATTCCTTTATTTATTTATTTTGTTATTGTTGTTTTTGGTGCCAGGACCACAGCTTGAACTCAGCTGATGTCTTACTAATCTGAACCACGACACCAGTCTGTCTTTTTCTTGCTAAGTGGAGATAGATCTAAACAGAATTTTCTGCCTGGCTGGCTTTAAACGTCCATCCTCCAGGTCTCAGCCTCCTGAGTAGCTGATTATTGCCGTGAGCCACCAGCACCATCCTACATACTTTCGATGCAACTTCTCCTCATCTCAATGCCAGTCACCAAGCCTCAGGCAAGTACTCTACCATGGAGTTATACCCCTAGCCTAATACTGGGCCACACTCCTGCCCAATATATACTTAATTCTGTGGAAAGTATTTGGTAGTGATCTTCCACCATTGTTTTCCTTTGTTATGATGGTACTGGGGTTTGAGCTCAGCTCACTCAAACTTAGTAAGCAGACACTCTACCACTGAGCCATGCCTTGGGCCCTGCTTTCCCTTGACTGTTTTCAGGGAGAGTATGGTTTCCTGCCTGGATGCATGCCTGAACTACAATTACCGATTTCAGTCTTCCTGTCATTGTTAGGATCACAGACACTTGCCACTGTGTCCAGCCTCTCTGTTGAGATGGAATCTCCTAAAATTTTCTGCCCAGGCTGGGCTGGAACTGAGATCCTCTTAATTTTGGACTCTCACATTAGTGTAGGAGGATGAGCACATATTAATGTAACAGGCTATGGCTGAGAAGGGATCTCACAAACTGTGCTGCCAAGGCTGACCTCAAATTATAATCCTCCATTCTCAACTTCCCAAATAGCTAGGTTTACAGGCATGAGCCACAGCAGTGACCTGCCTCATTTTGTTCGCAACACTTACCAAAAAAAAGTTATTAACACTCAAACATAATACATTGTATATCTGAACATTGTAAGTTAAATGTATATATTGGAATATTATTTACATTCTAAGTATACACTAAATAATTTTTTAGAACAGAATGAGATAAATATAAATGAAAAAAATTCTGCATGCTATTGGATCATTTTGTCAATATTTTGTGATATAGGTATGTCATTATGTTTTTAGATTAATTTCTTGCACCCAGTAGGATTTAGTTGGATGACAACCTACGAGTCAGGTTTTAGATTTTTATTCATATTAGGATATAGTTAAATGTTGCTTAAATGAGTTACGTTGGTAAGGATGGTATTAATGAGATCACCTTCACAATCCATCTTATACTTGGGATTGCTAAGTCATTTTAATTCTTTCTCTTAAATGCCAAGGGAGAGGCACAAATGAGCTATGATACATTCTTCCCACCAATCCCAGGAAATTTGGGGGACAATGGTCAGATAAAGCAGTAACAATTTGCCCTTTAAGCTATAGACTGATGATTAAGAAATATATAGATTCTAAAGGTTAAAACCTTTGGCTGGTCTCAAAGTGAGTGACTGGATAGGATTTAGGTGTGTAAAGAGAGAAGGAATATTTCCTGACAGTATGTTTGGCTGTCTTGATTATAGTTTGCTCTTGACTTACCCATATGTTTGCATGTTTCTTCAGTGAGGTGTTCTGTTTTCCCATCATCAAGATAGCACTTTCCTTAGCACCCTTCCAACATTAATCCTTTCTCCCGCTGATTTAAACATCACCTTGCTCACTTGGATCATGGATTATTCCCTCAATTTTACTTCCTTTTTTTGTTCCTAGATTAGTGCTGATCAGTTCTCTACTCAGCCATTAAAATGATCTTCCTTTGATTTAAATTTGATCTTACTTGTCTCTGTTCTAAAATTCATTCAGTGGTTCCTCATCTCTTCGTTAGAAACTTTGAAATCTTACTAGGATGTAAAGGCCTAGTCTTTGCTGGATCCTACTTTGTTGCTTTTTTCCTTTGTTTACATTAAATGCTGTGATTATACTAAACTTCCTGCTATGCTTTCACCCCCTAATCTTGGCACTCATTTTCTCTGCCTGAAACTCTTCCCATAACTTGAATTCCATTTTTAAAATTCTTTTTCTTTTCTTTTTTTTCTGGTCCTGGGGCTTGAACTCAGGGCCTGGGTTCTGTCCCTGAGCCTCTTTGTGCTGAAGGCTATTGCTCTACCATTTGTGCCACAGGGTCACTTCTGTCTCTTTCTGTTTGTGTGGTACTGAGGAATCAAACTCAGGGCTTCATGCATGCTAGGCAAACACTCTACTACTAAGCCACATTCCCAGCCCTGAATTCCATTTACTTTATACAATATCTGCTTCATACTCTCCATTCATTCTTCTGTAATGTGATGCAAAGAGCATTGAGAGTGGAGGCCAAGGTTTAACCACTAACCTTTGCTAAGAAATCTTGTGGAAATTCTTGACCTCTTCCAGCCTTCATTATCTTTATTGCCAAAGTGTGATAATGCCCGCCTCTCTTATAATCCCATTAAGAACATCTATCGACATACTATGCACAAAAAAATTCTATAAGCATGTCAGCCAAAGATGTTTGGTGTGGCAACGTGGGTGATGACAACAAGAATGATCCACCCAAGGAAGCATTTAGCTTCACTGCTCAGGTGACCTTCCTGAACCATCCAGGCCAAATCAGTCATAAAAAGAATATAAACAGTATTTGTGTGCTTTTTATGAAAATTCACTATAGTTAACATTTTCCTTCATTCACTTAATCACTTATTTGCGTGTATGTTCTCTTTGTGGACATACATTTGAGATGAACTTGTATATATCATAGTCCTCTATTCCTACATATTTTAATCTTGCTCTCCTCAGGATAAAAATGTCCTGTTATTACATAGCCACAGTAATTACCGGCTTCAGTAAATTAATCACAATGCCATACTTTTGCTTAATCTTTGTCTATATTTCAGTCTTGACAATTGGCTCAATTCTGTCCCTGTCATTTTTTTTCTCCAGTACTAATACCAGTACATAATCATGAATTATATATAGTTGTGTATACTTGATCTCCTTTAGTCTATAATAATTTCTCGGCTTTTCATTATCTTTGTAACATTACTTTTTTTTTTTTTTGTCGGCCGTGGGGCTTGAACTCTGGGCCTGGGCGCTGTCCCTTAGCCCTTCAGCTCAAGGCGAGCACTCTACCACTTGAGCTACAGCGCCACTTCCAACATTACTATTTTTGAACAACACAAGCACCTGCTTCCCTTTAGTAGCTAGGATGACAGGTATGAGTGACTGCTGACTGGCAAATGTAGAGTTCTTGAGGGTTAAATGTGTTATTTGTTTTTGTTTTTTACAAAGTATGAGGCTCATTGTAAAAAATGCTCAGTGTTGATGACCCCATATAAACCAACTTATTATCCCAAATATACATGTAGATGTTCAATAAGCAGATATGTCTCTATATTTTTATTCTAGTTAATTTGCTAGGTGCTAGGGAAGTAATGATGAGAAGGACATAGAAAAATCACAAGAATAAAAGAAATCATGTTAATAAATATTTTTGAGGTCAATAATTCTCAATGTGGTCCCTATGTGGCAATTCTCGGAAGGCAGTTTTCAAATAATTGAAATTTTTGGCATTGAGATACAGGATATAGCAGGGGCATTGGCCTGGTTGTCTGCACACTAAGGATGTAGGGAAAAGTGCACTGGAGCATGTGGTTCTGGGAATAATTTTTTAATATTTTTGTTTACATTTTTTACCTTTTTTCTCCAGGTTAGCAGGCTTCATACCTTGAACCACAGCTTAATTACTCACTTTCTTTTTTTCTTTGTTCCTTTTTGCCAGCCTTTGGGCTTAAACTCTTCTGCCTGGGCTCTGTCCCTGAGCTTCTTTTGCTCACCACTTCAGCCACAGCACCACTTCCAGCTTTTTCTGAGTAGTTTATTATGTTTCTCGGACTTTCCTTCCTTGCATCAAACTGTGATCCGCAGAACTCAGCCTCCTGAGTATGAGTAGCTAGGATTACTGGTGTGACCGTTTGGCACCTGGCTAGGTTTTTCTTATGTTTTGGTTCTGGACCTAGGGCTTGAACACAGGGCCTGGTCAGTGTTGTTTAGTTTTTGTTTTTGATTTAAAGCTGATAGTCTATTTGAGCCAAAGCTCACTTTCTGCCTTTCTGTTGTTGTTTTTATTCTTTGTGTTAATCCCAGGGCTTCAAAGTGGCCTGGCCAGTCTCCAGTCTCCATGCTTTCTCCCACTCCGCACCCCACCCCCTCTAAGTTAGCAGGCACTACATCTTTAGCCAGTGCACTACTCTTCCTTTTTATTTTTGGTGGTTGTATTTATTTCTTTGTATTTGGCTTTTATTTATTTATTTATTTTGGCTGGTCATGGGGCTTGAACTCAGGGCCTGGGTGCTGTCCCTCAGCATTTCAGCTCCAGGTCCTCTACCATTTGAGGCACAACACCACTTCCAGCTTTTTTTTCTGCTTATGTGATGTTGAGAAATCGAACCAGGGCCTCATGCATCCAAGGCAAGCAAACACTCTACCACTGAGCCACTTTACCAGCCCTGGTTTTTATTTTTTTTATGGTGATCCTAGGGCTTGACCTGCCAGTCTTCTTGAGGTGCTGGGCTTTTCCCCCCTTCTAGGATGGAAGTTTTACAATTTGAGCCATAGCACATCTTTTTTTTCGGGGGGGGGGTGGTTAATATTGTAAGGTCCGCTCCTGGATGGCAAGCAGACTCCACCCTCCTCACAGCAAAGTCTCCACCCAGTACCTGCATTACCTAGGCAACTGGGACACCTGGAAGAGGTCACATCTGCATCCACTGAGGTCACATCTGAATTTGATGTGGCCACACCTTTCTCCACCCGTACCCTAGATAAGGCCTAGCCCAGGCCCAGACGCCCTCTCTCTGCTCTCTCTGCTCTCTCTCTCTGCTCTCTCTCTGCTCTGTCTCATCTCTCTGCTCTCTCTGCTCTTTTCTATCTCTTTCCTCTCTTTCCTCTCTTTCCCAGCTCTCTCTCATTCCAAGGCCTTTCCCAGCCATGAGGAGTGCCAACCTTGCCTGGTCCCAGCAGGTCTACTGAATAAACCTACCCCTTACCTGAATACCATGTGCATGGTGCTGTTCTTACTCAGCTATCTCTTTTTTAAAACCTAACAAATATGAGATAAGTGTTCTATGGCTCTAACTACTCAACAGGCTGAGATCTGAGGACCTCAGTTGGAAGCCAGCCCAGACAGAAAAGTCCTTGTGAGACTCTTATGTCCAATTAACCACTCAAAACCCAGAAGTGGCGCTATGGCACAAATGGTAGAGCACAAGGCTCTCTGAGTACAAGAGGGTCAAGGACAGCACACAAGTCCTGAGTTCAAGCCCCACAACTGTCAAAAAATACAGAAAGGAAAAAAGTACTACAGGAAGCCAAGATGACTATACAGAGTCTTGAAAGTTGAGAACCAAGGTTCAAAGCCATCCTAGGCATGAAAATCAATGAGGCGTTTTTCACCAATTAACCAGCAACAGGTAGGAAGTAGTAGAGCTCTACCCTTGAGTAAAACTCAAGTTTAAGCCCAGGAATAGCATAAATGAAAAGAATTCTCATTTACTTTCCTGCCCAGGCTGGATTCAAACCACAAATGCTCAGATTTCAGCCATTTGAGCAGGTAGGATTATAGGTGTGAACCATATTTTTGAAATATTGAATTGGCTCTAATATTTTTGCCCTTCTTTTCACTTAATTTATTATTCTTTTTCTCTTTTTTGTAAGTTCGGGTCATCTAGCTTATTATTAGGGCTGGCCACTGTTTCTGAGGTTTTTGTTTTGAAGTTTTTTTTGTGGATTTTTTCCCGACCTGCAGGACGTCAACGAGGGCAATGAACCTAAGCGAGAAGGAATGAAGGGACAAGAGACACGAAGAATGACAGCAAGACAGGGATCCTGGTCAAGCTGCAAATTTTTATTTTTCACACAGGGGTATTTATATGCTTGGAATAAGGAAGAATTTTCATTGGCCATAGCAGCTGCAGGATTTTTGCATAGGGCAGGGTGAAAGGGTGGTGGTCATTAGCAGCTGCAGGATGTTTGCATAAGGGAGGATGAAAGGGTCGGATTTCTGAGAGTGGTTCTGTAAACTCAGCCACAAGATGTTCTGGTGAGATAGTCAAGCCTATCTTCATGTTGAGAGACTCCTTTTGGTTCCCGACAGATTTTTTTTTTTTTTTGAGCTTGTTATAGTACTTGAACTCCAGGCCTGGTCATTATTCCTAATTTATTCTCAAGACTAGTAGGCTTCCCACCTCAAGACAGTCCAAATTGTGGCTCTATATGTATTTTTCTTTCTTTCTGCATTTATTTTAGGTGCTGCTCTTATGGCTTGTACTCAGGACTTGGGCATTTTTGCCGAGGTTTTGTTGTGGTTGTATTTTTATTTCTTCATTGCTGGTCCTAGGTCTTGAACATAGGGCCTTAACTTTTGCTAGTCATAAAATCAGGGCAGAGCCACTGTGTCTGAGGTTTTTCCCTTTTCTTTCTCAAGACTAGCAATCTCCATGGCTTGAGCCACAGATAAAGTTCTGGCTTTATTTATTTATTTATTTTCATTTTTCTTGCTAGGGCTTCACTCATGACATGGCCACTCTCCTGAGGCTTGAAGTCAGGGCAGGGCCACTGTGAATGAAGCATTTTTTGTATTGTTTTTTCTCAAGGCTAGCATACTGTAACAGCTTGAGCAACAGCTTCATGAATGGCTTTGTTTATATAATGTCCTCTACACCCCCCACCAGGCAAATGTTGTAAAGTTCATTTTTTGAAATAATTTCTTGTACATCTCATTGTTGCAATAGGTCTAACTGTATCCCTATTTAAACAATTTGTTTTTTCCCTTCACCTTCACAAATTACGCCAACATCAAATACAGTGAAAATGGGGGAGTTATTTATTTATTTGGTTCTGATCCTAGGGCTGGAACACAGGGAGTGGTGACTGTTCCTAAACCTGAAATCAGGGCAAGGTCACTGTGCTGGAGTCTCTCCCATGTCCTGAGCAAGGCTGGCAGGCTCTAAAACTTAAGCCACATTTCAACATCTGGCTTTGTAAAACAAATTTGGTAATTCATAAGGGTTAAGTGTCTCATGGCGGAGCTGGGAAGTGGCTCAGTGGTAAAGTGCTTGCCTTTAGCTGAAGAGCTAAGGGACACCATCCAGAGCTGGAGTTCAGGCCCCACAACCCACAAAAAAGGAAAAAGAAAAGAAAAAAAAAAGCTGAGTGCCAGTGGCTTACACCTGTAATCCTAGCTACTCAGGAGGGGGAGATCTGAGGATTGCAGTTCAAAGCCAGACTGGGAAGAAAAGTCCATGAGACAATTATCTCCACTAAATCACCAGAAAACCAGAAGTGGCCCTGCGGCTCAAGTGGTAGAGCACTAGCCTTGAGCTGAAGAGCTTAGGGACAGTGTGCAGGCCGAGTTCAAGCCCCATGACCAACCAAAAAGAAAAAAAAAAGATTCTCATGGGAAAACAGGGATATTAGCCAGGCTCTAAAATCAGAGGATGGTGGTTCAAAGCCAGCCAGGGCAGGAAAGTTGTTGAGACTCTCATCTCCAATTAATCACCAAGAGCTGGGAAGTAGAATAGTTCTAGTCTTGTGCAAAACAGCACAAGTTCAGGCCCCAGGACTAGCACACATAAAACCAAGTGTCATGGAGCTTCCTGCCCAGGTTGACTATGAACCACAATCCTAAAATTTCAGCTTCCACAGTAGCTGGGATTATAGGCATGAGCCACTACTTAAAAATATTTTATTGACTTTTCTCTTCTTCTTTTGCCTTCTTATACTATTGTTCATTTCGTGTGTGTGTTTGTGTGTGTGTGTGTGTGTGTGTGTGTGTGTGTGTGTGTGTGTGTGTGTATATGTGTGTCCTGGTGCTGGTTCTAGACCTTGAACTCTGGAGCCTAGCCACAGTCTCTGAATTTGTTTTTCTTTTATTTTTTATGCTGTTTCTAGGCCTTGTATTCAGGGCCTAGTCCCTGTCCCTGAGTCATTCTTTTGCTGCTGGTGGTGGTGGTCCTAGGGCTTGAACATAGGGCCTGGTCACTTCCTGGGTTTGAAACCAGGGCAGGGCCACTGTGTATGAGGGTTTTTGTTGTTTGTTTTCCCTCAAAGCAAGCAGTCTCTGTGGCTTGAGCCACACAGATCAACTTCTGGCTTCTTTTACTTTTGGCAGTTCATGGAAGATAAAAATCTCATAGAAGATAAGAGTACTGTATCAGCACCTGAAATCTGAGGATTGGGGTTGAAAGCCCAGGCAGGTAAGTCCGTAAAACTTATCTCCATTTCATCACCCAAAGAAAGGAAGTGGTAGAATGCTACCTTTAAGAAAAAAAAAATTCTATTTCAAGCCCTGGGTTCAAGACCCACACCTGATACATACTCACAAATTCCTAAGGGACTTTTCTGCCTCAGTTGCCTTGGAACCCAGATCTTCAAGTTCTGTCTTTTGTGTAGCTTGAGCTCCAGGTGTAAACCACCAATTCTCTTGGTTTTGTGCTCATCTTCCACTCTGATTTTTATTTGTGTATTTGTATTTAATTAATTAATTAGTAGTAGTCCTACCCTATGTATCTGGGCCTGGTCACTGTTATTTTGCTTTTTCATTCAAGGCTGTTGTTTTACCACTTGAACCACAGCTCTACTTCTGGCATTTTTGCTGGTTAGTTGGAGATCAGAGCCTCATGGAATTTCCTGCCCAGGTGGGCTTTTAACCACCATCCTGAGATTTCATGCTCCTAACTGGGATTACATGTCAGCCACCAAAAAGTGCCTGGCTCTCTCAATTTTAATATTCTTTTTTTTTTTTTTTTTTGGTTGCTCATGGGGCTTGAACTCTGGGCCTGGGCACTATCCCTCAGCTCTTCAGCTCAAGTCTAACACTCTACCACTTGAGCCACAGCGCCACTTCCGGCTTTTTTCCTTTTTGCTATATGGTGCTGAGGAATCAAACCCAGGGCCTCATGCATGCAAGGCAAGAGCTCTACCACTGAGCCACCTTCCAAGCCCTCAATTTTAATATTCTTAATAGGCTCTTACAGTCTTTTTATTCACATGATGATGATGATGATGATGATGATGATGATGATGATGATGATGATGATGATGATGATGATGATGATGATGATGTGCTGGTCATAGGTTTGAAATCAGGGCATGGGTGCTGTCCATGATCTTCCAGTTGAGCCTCAGCTCAAGTCCTGGACTTTTCTCTATTTCTTTTAGCTTCTTTCTTGGTGGTTAATTTGAGAGAATTGTCTCATGAAAAAGCTTGGCACTACTCAGGAGGTTGAAATCTGAGGATTGTGGTTTCAAGCCAGTCCTGACAAGAAAGTCCAAAACACCCTTTTCCTTTTCTTTTTGTTGTTGTTGTTGTAATGACAAAGGTGAGGTGCAGTGGAGTTGCAGTTTCATTAGCAGGTAAAGAGGATGTTTGTTTTTGAGCAATGGCCTCTCAAAGTACACTGGCTCTTGACTAGGGATGGTCCACTGATGGTTAGAATGACTTGTCTTCCTTCTATGACCCTATTACCCTGGTAACCGATTGTTTACAAAGATGTGATCCTGACTCCTTAGCAACATGAGAAGGGACAATTTCATTCCTAGGTTGGGATGAAAACCAAGTGGATCCCCCCATTTGGTGTGCTGCCTCGCTCTGGGGGGCCAGGATGATAGTGCACCCTTCTGTGAAGAAGGAAAATGACTTGAACAATTCTGTACTCTTTGTTCATTTCTGACAGATGAGGGCTGTGGATATATTCATGGACTCATCCAGGGACAAGCAGGGAATTGTCTAGGATCTCCATTGTGTCTAGGAAGGAAGGGCCTCAGGTTTTGCTGCAGAGAGATGCATCCTACGGTGCAGTTGCAGCAGCCCTGGCTTGCTCCAATACCAGTGATTTCCCAGATCAGCAATATACCTGGACCCAGGAAAGGTCACCTTGTGCAGATGAAATAGCTCTCAGGACATCTATCCTGATGACCACGAAAGCCTATGCCAGTGCAAGCGATGGTGACACAATGCTGCCATGTGGCTGGGAGTATGGAAGTGGCACAGGTGTGGATTAGAGGTGTTGGGTAGCACACGTGGTGGATGCCTTCTGCTCTGCCCACCACATGACTAAAGGCAATGCTGGATTCTGTCTGAATTTAACGGGTCTGGGGGACTATGGATTTTCTGGGATGCCAAAGCTCCCAGGGGACACAGATTTAGCTGGACTAGGTGAAAGGGAGTGAAGGAAACCTCCAGAAAAAAGGAAGTCTTGATTCTCTTTAAAAGTTCCTTTAATGCTTAAATTTTAATCAAAATGGAAAATAAATGGAAAAAGTGATTCTAGATCTCAGTTTCCTGAATAGCTAGCATTACAGGTGTGACACTAGTACCCAACTCACTCTTTTGTATCTATTGAGTTTATTAGGTTCTAGACACTGTAGCAAGGAAAAAAAGAAAAGCTTTGTTTTGAAGGTCTATGCCTTTGTGTGTGGAGTTGGGGGAGGGTAGAGAATGTATACACATAAATATGTTTAAATATATGATGGAAAAAATATATTGAGAGATGTGCTAGGGAGGAATGTTAGCAGTTTGCAGTGATGTATGAGTTCAGAAAAGCCTCAGGTGGTAAATGACTTAGAAGAGATCAAGGCAGCTCATCCAGGCCCCAGAATCAGGTAGAGTCATGAGCTCGAAGTATGAGCACCTACACCCGGGCCCCCTCCCATTTCTGGAGTTCCTTCCATACAACTGGCCCCTCCCTCTCTCTGCCCAGACCCACCTGGACTCCCATCTACCTCACTTCCTTTTCCCTCAGATCCTCCTGCTACCAGGATAGTGATGGAGGTCATGTGCTCCCTATTGGGGGAAATATGGCTCCTCTAATAAACCTTGTAATAATCTTTCTCCTTTGCCTTCCTGCTTCTGCATGGTCCCCTTGCATGGATTTTTGTCTGATGCTCTTACATTGGTCGCCCTGTGGGGATAGGCACCCCAGTGGGTTTGATCCTCCCTCCACTTCGGAAGGAAGTTCAACCAGCTTCCCTGGGACCTATCCTGAGATCCTATCCGCCAGTCACCAGAGGACCACCAAGGTAACTTTCTCCTGACTGAGCGCTCTAACAGCCCATCCAACACTGCTAATTAAGTCCCACTCCAGGGTAAGTGACCTGTTTATCTGAGGTCTGCGTTTCTGATTCTGATATCTCAGTGGTAAGGCCACCTGGGCCTCTGTGACTAACCGAGCCCCCCTTTCCCCCATCAGAGCCAAACGTGGACCAAGTGCCAGGGGCCTACCTTGGCCCAAGGACCCCTCCCGCATGTCCCAAGGAATGCGCACGGACAAACATGAAGACATTCTCCACTGGCAGGGCCACCACCCCCTTTAGGAGCCAACCTGTACTGTGGAGAACACTCTAATATAGGCCCATGGCATCAGGTCCCGTACCATGGGTAGGACACTAAATTTCTTTACATTAAGGCCACCTGGGCCTTGGAGGGCTGCTGAGCCCCTTCAATCAAATTTTGCCCCAAATTTAAAACTCCACTTCTGTGAGTGCTTGGGCAGATAGCTCTGGCTCTCTCTCTCTCCCTCTCCCTCTCTCCCTCTTCCTCTTTCCCTCTCCCTCTTTCCCTCTCCCTTGCAACTGAAGGTAAAAATATGGATGAGTTTAAGTTTAAACTCCTCCTCTGTGTACTGCCTTTGCAGTTTCCCCTCCTCTGCAGTCTCCCCTGTGAGGCCCTCCCCTCTTTTGCGGCCTCCCCCACAAGGCACCCTCACTTCTGTGCCCTTCCCCATGAGGCACCCGCAGTTCTGCGGCCTCCCAGTGAGGTACACCCCTTTTTGCAGCCTCTTCTGTGAGGCCTCCTCCCCTGAAGGACATCATCTGTGAGGTCCCCACTGCTCTGCGGGACCCCTCCTCTGCCTTTGTAGTGGGGGTGGAAGCTGAAGCCCCAGTTTTGCCAGAAACAATGCATAAAGCATAAAGTGACTCCATTTAGGGTATCATCTCTTACTCTTTTCCATGGTTTTCCATGGTCAGGACTGACTTTGTCCTGGCCATTGTCTCAACATCCATTGCTGGGATAGCTTGTCCCGGTTGGCATTTACAGTTTGGACTCAAGGCCTGGGCACTGTCCCTGAGTCCTTCTGTTCCAGGCTAATGCTCTACTACTTAGAGTCACAATGCCACTTTCAGCCTTTGGCTGGATAGTCCTCGTTCTGTGCTGATTAGTAGGGAGATGGAGTTTTAGAAGGATTTTTTTTTTTTGTGCCCAGGATGGCTTTGAACTTTCTTACAAAAGCTCTTTTTATTTCCAGTTAAAGCAACAAGGAGATCAATGAGATGGAGGTTACCTATAACTTGTTCACAATTGACTAACAATTACTTGTCAGAGATTTTTAAAAGAAAGCCCAGTAGATGCTTTTAACCTGAGACTGATTGGCACTCTATGACCCACTGCCTCTGGGTAGCCTGCTTAAAGTGGCTTATAGACAACATTTAACCTATAACAAATGTACAGGTCTTTTCTTGGGCTACAGCAGCATAGCCTGTTTAACACCCTGGTTTATAAAAGCATTTTCTGTCTGGCAGAGGAATGCCTACCTATGTAGGCCTTTAGACAGATCTCAATAGGAACATAATCTCAGCTCTACAAGCTTTTCAACAGATGAATTTAACCAGCTCAAAAGTTACTGCCAATTAGGACTTTGAGGAGATACAGGGGTTTTGGGATTTACATTCTACAATCTTAGCTTTTATTACCCACTATCACAGATCTCTGGAAAGTTTTGCCCAGTTAGACCAACATGGGTGATAGGCATGTTTACAAACTTATCTTTCCATGACCTTCTGGCTTGATCAATTTTTTGGAGGACCAAGCTCAAGTAACTCAGGACCTGATACCACTTTTGTCATCCAAACATTTGTTTGTAATTGCCTCTGGATGTTTTAACATTGTCAGGGTCCCTGGAGTGCCTTTCTTATGTTGGGATAAATACATCTTTGGCACTTTCCTTGGTCAGTCACTGGACTTGAACTCAGGGTTTGAGTGCTGTCCCTCAGCTCTCCAGCTCAGGACTAGCACTTGGCCACTTTAAACTCCAAAACAACTCAGCTTTGAGCACTCTGTTGGCAGATTAGAGATGACAATCTCACAGGGACTTTAGTCTGCCTGTGCCTGGACTGGCTTCGAACTACAGATCAATGAGTTTTTTTTTTTGTTTTTTTTTTTTTTACAAACAGTCACTTTTACTCCAATTAAAAGCAACAAAGATGGTCATTGGAAGTAGTTTTATAAGCATGGTTTTACTTATTAAATTACATTTGACAAACTTGCCCTATCTTTTACTGTGGGCCTTTTGGCAACTGTTACAAAAAACTTTAAGGGCAAACTAGAATACTTTTACTTTGAAATAAACCTTTAGGAAAAATTTATCTTTTAAACTTGTCTGGGAGGCCAGCCACTCCCTACAACTTCTCAAATTTTTACAAGGGGGATGTCATTTTAAATCCTTTTTGTAAAGTTATTTTAATTTGCATTTAAATGCATCATTGAAACACTGGGCTGTATATTCTTTGCCTGTAGGCTGTCCTGTGGGCAGTGAATAGAAAGAGTGGCCATTTTTTTTTCTGCAGTCTGAGTTACCTTTAGGAATTTACCTCCAATTGTAAAATAGTATAGAAATCAATTTCTATCCTTTGCTCATAGACTCCGTATGGTCTAACTTCTGGCGATGAACATTTACAGATCCAAATATCTAATGTGGCTTGTGTTTTACCCTTAATTAACAGGCTTTTGGTCATGTGAGATGAAGCAAGGCCAGAGTCTGAGAGAGACTGTGGCATCTCCCAGCATGTATGGACTGTTGCACCTCCTGTTGGTAACCTGCAATATTTCTACATATACTGGTTAGAGACCTGGTTTACACTGGCTTTTGCAGGCTGGTGCCACTTGTTTAGGCAGCTGTGCCTGGGCCTAGTCACTCTGGTCCCTTGATCTTAATTGAAGTTGATCGGCACACAGGGGAGAAAACTAGAGAATCAAACCCTTAGCTTTAGTTTACTAGCCATGGTCAGTGTACAATAGTTAACTCTTAGCATAGATGGACATAGGAATGACATAATTCACAGCCAACTCAGTTACCAATTTCATTTACTTTGTAAAGGACATTGTCTTTTTTAAGTCCTTTTCCAAGGTCTTTTAAAACTGCCTGTTTTTTTCTTTGGCTTAGTCAGGTCACAAAGTTTTAAAGCAATTTAGATTAATTCACAGCTTCCATTGACAAAGATTTTTAGTAGGCAGAGTAACCTTGAAACCATAATCACTTACATATAGTCAAATAAGACACAGACAGAAATGTTTGTGCACAGATTATAGAGCGTGCTTAGATTTTAAAATAGACTTTTAAAGTTTTGAAATTTTAGTGGAACTACTTTTCTAATTATGATGGAACCATGTGGTCAGTTTAAAATACAAAACTTTGCCAACAAGAAACCTAGTGAACAGGAGGCAATAGGAACATACACTTGGCCTAGCATAATGGCACCACAGGACAGGGGAGGGGGAAGGGGTAGTACCAAGCTGAAGTACCAAGATGCCAATTTGGCATATCCACCACTTGCTCAATGCTAGAGAGAAGAGTAATACACTTTTGGTAATATCCATACTTGTTGGCCTTTATTTCAGGGAGTTTAGACTTAAACTCACCCATTTCCTATCTAATGAGTAGAAACAAGCAATTACTGGTTACATTCTTCCAGGGCTTAACCAAAGCGTTTAGCATATGAAATACTTGTGAAAGAGTTACAAGCAGGTAATTTTGGCAAGAGGCAGAGTTTAAGGGGAGGGGGAGAGAGAGAGAGAGCTACTTGCTCAAGCATTCTCAGAAGTGGAGTTTTAAATGTGGGGCCAAATTTAACTGATGGGGACTGAACAGCCCTCCAAGGCCAGGTGGCCTTAATGTAAAGAAATTTAGTGTCCTTCCCATGGTAAGTGACCTGAAGCCATGTGCCTAGAGTAGAGTGTCCTCTGCAGTGCAGGTTGGCTCCTAAATAGGTGGTGGCCCCACCAGTGGAGACTGTCGTTATGTTGGTCCAAGGTGGGTCCTTGGGCCATGGTAGGCCCCTAGTGGCTAATTCCAGCACTTGGCCTAAGTTTTTGGTCATATGATGAGGGTGGGGCTCAGTTAGCCCAGAAAGGCTCAGGTGGCCTTACCACTGATATTGGAATCAGAAACCCCAACCTCAGACAAACTTGTCACTTACCCTGGAGTGGGAATTAATTAGTGGGGCTGGATGGGCTGGTAGAGCACTCAGTCAGGAGAAAGTTACCTTGATGGTCCTCTGGTGACTGGAGTGAAGGATCTCAGAATAGGTCCCAGGGCAGCTGTTTGAACTCCCTTCTGAAGTGCAGGGGGAGCAAATGCACTGGAGAACCTATCCCATTATGGAGCCACCAGTGAAAGAGGATCAGACACATCCATCCTATGGGACCATGCAGAGGCAGGCAGGCAAAGGAGAAAGATTATTACAAGGTTTATTAGAGGAGCCATATTTCCCCCAAGAGGGAGCACATGACCTCCATCATCATCCTGGTAGCAGAAGTATCTGAGAGAAAAGGAAGTGAGGTAGATGGGAGTTCAGGTGGATCTGGGTGGAGAGAGGGAGAGACCAGTTGTATGGAGGGAACTCCAGAAATGGGAGGGGGCCCAGATGAGGGTGGAGCTGAGGACCAAAGGTGAGCGATCTACAAACTGCAGTTCAAAGCCAGTCCAGGCAGAGAAAGATTATCATCTCTAACTAGCCAGCAGAGTGCCAAAAAAGCGGGCAGAGTTGCTTTGGATTCCGAAGTGGCAAAGTGCAATTCTTGCACTGGAAAGCTGAAAAACAGCACTCAGGCACTAAGTTCAAGTCCAGTGACCAAGGGAAATGTCAAGGTTGCGTTTACCCTAACATAGAAAGAAGCACTCCTGGGACTTTGGCAATAATGTTTGGCTCTTCTAAAATTGATCAGAGCTGAGGTCATGGCAAGCTACTTTATAAGCATGCATAACTGGGCAAGAACTTGTCAACCATTTGTAATAGTTGGCTGTAAAAGGCTGAGGTTGTGAATTGTGGGGAATAGCTTAAATCCAAACTGCTGTGTATGTGCTTAAAACCCTAATTGGCAGTAAATTCTGGGCTGACACTAACCAAATAAATTTGTTTAAGAATAAAATATGAAATTGTTAGGACCAGATCAAAAGTAAACAGATAGGGTATTAATTAGAACAAGGAAGGAGAAAATTCAAATTTAACTGAGACAAATAAGTCCCAGGTAAGGAGAGAAACATTGGTATAAACACCAAAATAAAACAAAATTGTGGTCTGATAATTACTAAAAAGATCATTTATATCAGGATTTAGACCAAATGTTAAATTTTCGAAGATAAGGGCTTAAGTAGAGAGTTAAGCACCAGGAGCCACACTAAACATCTGTATTCCAAAGGATGGCCTTTCCCTCCTAGGCTATTTGAGGAGCTAAACAATGCTTTGGCGTATTTGGGGAGGTAATGTTTTCCTAGGATTTCAAGGTAAGACTTGTCCCACCTCCAGGCCTTGAAGCTGGGTGCAATGCCCCCATCTCCAGCCTAGATACCAGGATGTCTACAGGCGGTTGTGTGGACTCAACCACCCTATTTGCCTTGATGCAATTTGTAATCACTAACTGTTCGTTCTGCTTTTATAACTTGTTTGTCAATTACAAAACTGCCACTGAACACCTACAAGTGGAACTTCTTATGGATCTTACCTTTAAACATCCTAGACTATTTAAATCTTTTACAAACCAAAGTACTAAACAGGCTATGCTGCTATAGCCCCCCCCCCAAAAGGGTCCATACAGTTATGAAAAGTTAAAAAATTATGCCTAAACTCTAGTTTGGAATAAAATGTAATTAGTAAAAAGTTGTCACCTTGACAAACTACCCCACACTATATTATAAAAGCCAATGTACAATCAGAAAAATATTAGGAGAGTTTACTAAAGTTAGTCCCTAGGTAAAACTTCTTTAATCAACCTGTGTAGACTAATGCCAACTGTTTACACACCCATAAAACATTTAAGCTTCAATTATTAAAAAAACAAAAAAGGGGAATCCCCAAGGGAAACTTTTGCCTTAACCTTATTTACTCTAAATTTTTAAAATTTCACTCAAAGTGATCCTTTCACTAAAGCTGAAAAGCATTTTATCCCTCTAGCAGCATCTCACTATCTATTCCCATATGGTTTAAAAAATTTAATCAATGAAGACTAAGACTAATGCCCCATAAGGGAAAACAGTGTTTCTATCATTCCAGATGGATCCACTGGCAACATCTGGGTCCCTTTTTGACTCATCCGACCTCCAGAGAAGCAAAAACAACACAACACAACCCTGAGGAAGAAGATCTAGTAAGCAGCTTTGCAGACCTAAGGTTGAAGTCCGGAGGAAGCCATCATTCTTATCTTAAGAAAACCAGCTTGACCCCACCAACATGGGGTCAGAATAAGGTGTTGACACAAGACCGAAGCCACCCTGGTCAGTACAAAAACCCCTAGAATACCTGAATATCTGTTTTGGCCATGATTGCACTGCTTGTGAATACTTCTGCAGTGGGTAGTGAACATGCATATTGGGCCTATATCACTCACCCACCATTGTTAAAATTAGTGGATTAGCTAGACCAAGGTCCAGTGGCATACACAAATGACAGCACGTATTTTCCTCCACCATGGGATCATGCAGACCCTAATCATCGAGGTGAGGAAGGAATACCTTATATTATTTCCTTAGGATTTGAGTCTTTACCACTGTGTTTAGGGACATCACCTTGCTTACCAACCAGAAGACAGGTATGGGCATACATCTTGCCTGATGATAAAATCAACAATCATATGGGGCTATTCAGCACAATTTCCTTAAATTTTATTGGTAAGGATCATTCTTATACAAATAAGACAGGCAACCACCTAACCTAGTATGACAGGACATTAATTATTGAATTTTGTTTATGTTTCTATTCAGTGGTCTCAGTGTCAAAACCCTAGAGGAAAGATTATACAGCATAATGATAACATCTCATTTATAGATTGAGGTCCTCATGGATGTTTCATTGCCAATTATTCTGAAAAGCATGTTGGTGATTGGTATACTAATAATTCTTCTGATGGTGACGTCTATACAATGGAGTTATAAATCATGTAGAACCCATTGGCTTGCTCACCTGACATGATGGAGGCCTTGTGCCTCGTAGGCCACATATAAATTTCAGGGGACACTTAGGGCCTGAGCAGTGGCATTTATAAAACTTGCCACGCAATTTTATACAACTCAGAATTGGGTTGGTCACTTTACTAGGGCCCATGAGGCAAATTATACATTTTACAGGAACCATTCTTCTACTGTACAGGGTTGTATTAAACTTTCCTATGTACTAGCCCACAGGGACAGTGTCAATCAATGAGAACCCACGCAGCCTGGACTCTTTACATGCTTAAATCATACTATTTCTTTTTAAATGCCTTCTCAGTCTCTCCTGATATTAAGATCTCGCTTAGGGGTCTGAGTGCCTGTTAATCTCACCCGACCTTGGCAGGAGAGCCCCACTGTTGGTTTGTTGACAGGAGTCTTCCAGCAACTGCTGAAGAGAACTAGGAGATTCCTGGGTCTGAGTGTAGCTGTGATCCTTGAAATGACTGCTATCACCATGACTGCTGCGACTGCCGGAGTGGCCCTGCATTCCTCCATCCAAACCAAGGACTTTGTAGAGAAGTGGCTGGACTATCACCAGCTATAGACTCATCAGCACAATATTAAACAGGACATTGATTCCCGTCTGAACACCCTGCAACACACGGTGCAGTGGATGGGAGACCAGATAATTGATCTGCAGAAACAGCTAACCTTCAAGTGTGATTAGAGCTCAATAAACTGTGCATCACTCCTACTTGATTCAACACTTCTAACATTACTTGGCAGGGACTTCACTACCACCTGCCGGTCTTGCAAGAAAATTTGACTTGGGACATCCACTAGTTACAGCAGGAAGTCATTGAGACTTTCTTGGCACAACTCCCTGGGGTGGGATATGAAGGTCTGGCTGAGGGAATTGCATCTGTGCTAAACCAATTGGATCCTCATACCTGGTGGCACAGTTTTACCCATAGTGTTTCTACAGGATTGATTGCATTATGTCTTGTCAAGATATTGCTGTCTACATTCCAAAATAGTTTCTGCAAATCCCTTCTGCAAAGGATCTCTTGCTTATGGTTGTACTTAAAAAACAAAAAAGGGGGGAGATGTCAGAGGCATCAACCGGCATAACCCCATCTGTTGCTGTTTCCACAACGGGATCTGGGAACACGATGTGTGGTATAGGCAAGAAGGGACTACACCATGTGGGTATAGACAAAATTTATTGGAACATCACATGCTTATATACAGCACACAAGCAGGAGAAGTAAATCTTCAGTCAGGGGCAGAGAGTTAAACAGTTTTATGGGAGCACAGACAATGAGAGTTTAAACAGAAAAAGCTAATCCTTGTCAACAAAAGTGGAGCAGTTCCACTAATCAAGGTTGTAAAAGCAGGTAAAGCACAGTTGATTACACATAGGGGGGGTCTCCAGGTACTGTTCTACATGATTAAGTAGATGAAGCATGAATGGTACTTTTTGCAAACCATTACCTGAGCCTTGCACCGGGGGCAGAACCTTTGGCCAGCATGGAGGAAAGGGTGACCCTTCCTTCCCGAGAAGAATTGGAAGTGGTCCTGTGGCTCAGGTGGTAGGGCACTTGCTTTCAGCTGAAGAGCTGAGGGAAAGCGTCCAGGCCCAGAGTTCAAGCCCCACGACCAACAAAAATAAATAAATTGGAAGGAAGGAATGCATGCCTGCATGCACCCTCAGAGCACACAGGTGCTCAGATGGGGTTTTGCAGGCCTATGCCTCCAACACCCATATGAACCCCTCTCCTTTTGCTCCCGATCCAGCTCCCAGATCTTAGGCAGATTGGGTGGAAGGGGGCTGTGTCAGTCCTGGAGTTTTTCTCTGCCTCTGGCTGTGCCTGAGCAGCTGCAGGAGCCCTGGCAGCAACAACTGCTGCAGTCGCTGCTGCAAGTTTGGCCATTTGGCTCCACTCCTGCATGGTTGCCCTGACACTGGAGGAGTCTCGCTGGCTCCTTTGCTGTTTCTCACTGCACCTCCAGCCTAGGGATGAGCCCAGGAAGCTCGGCGCTGGAGCCTTTGAGGCCTGGGGGATTTGGAGGGGCTGCCCTGCCTGCAGGGTCTGGCCTGAGGAGCCTGTGCCCCAGCCATGGCTGCTTGCTGCTTCTCACTGCTGCTCAGAAGAAGCGGCGGCGGCGCTGGCCTGTAGCCGGCTTGCTTGCTCCCTCCAAGGCTCTTAGAGTTGTGTTACTGGCAGAACACTATCCCAACTGCTCTAGTACTAGTTTATTGTATTTTAAAAATAAAAGACTTCATGGGCCCCATAAGTGCTTTATAAAATATGACTGGCAGCCGCTATTTAAATAAATGTGAGAATTCGGGAGTTTTTTTTTTTTTTTTAATCTTTCTAAGTGATTTTTTTTTTGTCTGTCTTTGGACTTGAACTCTGGACCTGGGTGCTGCTGTCCCTTAGCTCTTCAGCTAAAGACTAGCACTCTACCACTTGAGCCACAGGACCACTTAGGTTTTCTGGTGGTTTATTGGAGATAAGAGTCTCATGGTCTTTCCTGCACTGGTTGGCTTTGAATCTCGATCCTCAGATCTCAGCTTCCTGAGTGGCTAGGATTACAGGCAGGAGCCACTTGCGCCCAGCTCTAAGTGATCATTTTAAAGGCTAAGCATGATAGTACCATCTACTTGGGAGGCATAGATTGAGAGGACTGCAATCCAAGACCAACCCAGGCAAAAAGTGAGATCTGATCACAATCATCAAGCTGGGCTGATTCCAATAATCTCAGCTAGATGGGAGGCTGGTCCTGGGATGGGAAGAAAACAGGATGCCCTAACTTAAAAACTAAAGTACAAAAAGGCCATGGTGTGGATTAAGAGTTAAACACCTGCCTAAGCATGAAATGCTTTGTATAAACTCTAGTACTGAGAAAAGGAGGGAGGGAGGAAAGCAGGAAGGGATATAGGGGAGGGAGAGAGATGCTATTTCATTAATTTTACATTTTTCCTAACACCATTCACTTTGAGTTTCTTTTGCTCAAGACTAGCACTCTACCACTCAAGCCTCAGGACCACTTCCAGCCTTTTCTCTTTATGTGGTACTGAGGAACCAAACCCAGGGCTTCATGTATGTGCTAGGCCAGCACTCTATTACTAAGCCACATTCCCAGTCCTTCTTTTATTTTGTAAGATGAGGTTTGGTTTTGTGTTCTTCTCTTGGCATGGAACTTAGGCTAGTCTCAACCTAACTTCTGACTCAGCCTCCTAAATTCAGAGATTGCAAACATAGACCACCATACTCAGCTCAGGATTCCTTTGAGAGAATCATCTTTTCAGAGACAGAGTTATTCTGTCTTCCTTGGATTGGATGGCCTTTTGCTTTTGGCATTGTGTTAATCCCATTTCTTGTCCTGATATATTTCTCCTTCTAGATCAATAGAAAATTTTCAGCTTCCCAACTTGAAGCCTATTGGTCTCATCCAATAATATAACAAAACTTGTGAATACCATTACCTGGCATCATGGGCATGCCAGCCAGCTAAAACTCAGCTATCAGGTGGGCTTGGGCTTCAACAATGCAGGCAATTCTCTGCATAATCTGAAAACTGTCATAGATAATGTTGGTTTATTCCATCCTGTTTTCAGCTGCTTGCCATTCTGAGCTTTGCATGTTTTTGCTTTCTTTTATTTATTTATTTTTTTTTTGAGTCATAGGCCTTGATCTCTGGGCTTGGCTTGGGTGATGTCCCTGAGCTTTTCAACTCAAGGCTAGCACTCTACGACTTGAGCCACAGAGCCACTTCTGGTTTTCTGGTGGTTTATTGGAGATAGGAGTCTCACGGACTTTCCTCCCTGAGCTGGCTTTGAACCACGATCCGCAGATCTCAGACTTCTAAGTAGCTAGGATTACAGGTGTGAGCCACCTGTACCCGGCACTGACTGAATCTTGAAAAGAGAAGACAGGAATAGGTCAAGAGACACACAGTATCAAAATGGGGATGGGAGGGATCGAGAGTTCTGACTGAGCAGTGGATCCATATAAAGTCTGATCAGACTTACTCCAAACATGAAGGAACATCTTCAGTCTGGATGTGGGATGCCTATAAACATTGTCAGGGACATGAAAGGAGCAGGGTTGGGATGAAGGTTTTAGGGAGCACTGTGGGATGAAGTGTCATTAAAAACTCTCAGCTCTGGGGCTGGGAAGTTGGCTCAGTGGTAGAGCACTTGCCTTGCGTGCCTGAGGCCCTGGGTTCGATTCTTCAGCACCATATAAGCAAAATGGAAAGCCAGAAGTGGCGCTGTGGCTCAAGTGGTAGAGCACTATCCTTGAGCTGAAGAGCTGAGGGACAGGGCACAGGCCCAGAATTCAGGCCCCACAACCGGACCCTCCCCCCCCAAAAAAAACCTCTCAGTTCTGACAGCACAGATCAAGTGTTTGTCTTGAGAGTCCCCTGTTGTGCTGTGGCAATGCTCTTCCTGTGTATGTCTGCCTAGAGGGGGAGGTGTTTGCTCCTCATTTGTCATTAATTCTAGAGGACAGAGGAGCCCCATGAGTCCAGTAGACAGATGCTTTCTGGCAGCTTCTCACAGTGTTTCCTCCAGGCAGCACCAGGCTCTTTACTTGCTCTGATGAGGCAGCTGCATATGGGTCTGCAGGAATTTCTTGTCAAGAAATTAGAGAGTCATTCATTCATTACTGTAGAACAAAGAGTGGCAATGCCTAACTATAGGTTGCTTTGTTATTCCAATGTGTGTGCTACTGGCACTGGCTTGTCTCTTCAGTCTGCACAGGCTCAGGACAATACTATAGTTAGCTCGGACACACCAGCTTACACCCAGCCACTACTCAGAATGTGATGTCAAAGCTACTCCTGGTAATAGATGACAAGGCTGTTTAAGTCAGAATAAGATCACAGCAGAATGCACTACGATATTTTTTTGCTCCTCTGATTTTACAGCTTCTAAGCTAGTGTTTCCTGGCTTCCTATCCTTGTGGCCTAGTATGAGAGCCATCTAGGTTGTTGCAATGCATCAGCCAGGAGAAGGGTGTCTATAGTCAGAGTATGACACAAAAAATAGCATCTGTGGTGAGGTTAGACTTGGTGTTGGATTATAATTAAGCTCTTGCTGCAAAGCTGGGAACCATGGAAATGGACTGCCATTGTGAAATGAACATGGGATAATTTAGGAGACAACAAGGATCTGAGTAGCTCTCACCTGTAATCCTAGCTACTCAGGATGCTGTGATCTGAGTACTGAGGTTCAGAGACAACCTAGGCACAAATATCAGATAGTTTCTTTCTTCCAATTAACTAGCAAAAACGAACTAGAGCTGTGGCTGAAGTACTAGCCATAAGAAAAAGAGCTAAGGGTCAGCACTGAGCACATGCTAGCATGAAAAAAATGAGAAAGACATAAGAAGGGAAATTACAAGAAACTTACTGTGAACAATTAGACCTCTAATTATCTTTCTTTTCATTAGCAAGTATTGGTTGTACAAGAAGGAGGTTGTGAAGTTCCCATACATGGATACAATGTATCACAGTCATACCCACTCCATCACCTACCCAGTCTTATTTCCAGTTAACACTAAAAAGCCAGAAGCAGTGAGGTAGCTCAAGTGGAAGAGTCCCAGCCTTGAGCAAAAAACTGAAGTGACATTACCAGGTCCTGAGTTGAAGCCCTAGTACAAGGACCACCATACCCAACAAAAATAAAATATTCCATGGGAATGAATGTAGATCTTGTAACATACAACTACAGAAAATAGTAATGTCTGGCATTGAGCTCCCTTAAATTATAAATAACATGAGGAAACAAAGGTCCAAAGTCTTTTTGAATAGCATTTTATTTTCTGAGGATAACAGAATAACAAGACATTGTTATTGTCTGTTCTGTCACATGGTGTTAGATATAAGTATGAGATACTCTGCAGGAAGAACCTCTGTGCAACTTCTGAGGAAACAGAAGTTGGCTGTTCTTTTAAGGGTGAAGGAAATACTTTGTATCTTTTGATGGCGGTGAATCTATGGGAAATCATCAACCTATTAAAAAAACTAGATATAGTTATAGAATTATATCATCTTATATTAAGAAAGGTCATTAAAGGCACTTTAAAACTAAACGAAGAGGGGCTGGGAAGGTGTCTGAATGGTAGAATGCTTGCCTCACATGCATGAGGCCCTGGGTTCAATTCCTCAGAACCACATAAGCAGAAAAGCAGAAAGTGGTACTGTGGCTCAAGTGGTAGAGCACTAGCCTTGAGCTGAAAAGCTGAGGGACAGCTCCCAGGCCCTTTGTTCAGACCCCATGGCCAACAAAATACATACATGCATACATACATACATACTTACATAAACTAAGAATAAGAACTTTAAAAGAGTAAATTAATAGATATTGAATATAACTTAAATAGCAATCTACAAATTTATACTGTTAAATTCATTGAGTACTTAAACAAATGGGGAAATTCAATTCTTTCCCATAATAGATTGTTAACTGAAGAATATAATTTGAGTGAGGGAATTTTGTGTACATGCCTATTACATATCATGTAATAGAAATGCCATGTAAGCCAGAACACAGAAGCCTCCCACAGGACATAGTGCTGTCTGAAAATGAACTCATGGGAAAATGGTACAAAACCTTGTTCAGAAGTCATACTAAAATTTTTCTGTGTATATGCTGATCCTGGGGTTAGAACTGAGGGCTTGGATGCTGTCTTTGAGCTAATTTTGCTCAAGACTAGTGCTGTGCCACTTGAGTCACAGCACCACTTCCAGGAGTGTTTTAGTAGTTTTTTGGAGATGAGTCTCATGGACTTTCTTTCATGGGCTGGCTTCAAACATTGGTCCTTAGATCTCCACCTCCTGAGCAGCTAAGGCTATAGGCATGATCCAGCAGTGCTGGGCTCCAAACTGACAATTTTCTCTCAAGAAATATCATTTCACACTGAAATAGTGAATCCAAATAGCTCATAATGGAACAAGGAATAATATTTCCACAGCAACCTATAGTGGATCTATTCACACATACTGTGACAGATACCAAATGTTCCCAAATCAAATCTACCCTAACCATTTTTCTCTCATAGACCCTTCTTAAAGCAATTTCAGCAGGTTTTGTTAGTTTGTTTTGTGCTTATTCTAGGTCTTGAACTCGGGGCCTGAGTACCATATCTATGCTCCTTTTACTTAATCTTAGCATGCTACCACATGAGCTACAACCCATTTCCTTTCTTTTGGTAGTTTTTTGGAGATAAGACTCACTGATTTTTCCTGCTTACAACCTTCTGAATAGATAGGATTAAAGTTGTGAGCCACTTTCCCCCACCTTCATTGTTTACTTTTGTAGGAGCACATAAAGTACTTCCACCACATTTGTCCATTTGCCCTTCCCCTCACAATGCTACCCCCACCAAAAACCTTATAATAGCTTTCTTAATCCCTTGATTAAAGTAAACTAAGCAAAGAGACAATTAAAAATGATATGCTATGTCTTAGGTTGCCTTGATCTTAGCAGAGTATCACTTCAAGTTAAAAACTGATTAACAAAAATTAAAGAAAAATACCGAGGAGACTCAAAATTGAACAAAGTAAATCCTAATCTTCAAGTTTCAGGTCTCCAAGTAAAAGGAAAGCAGAAACTGTTGTTGGGAGTTCCAGGTAACCAGTGAGGCTTGATAGTCAAATGTGATGTGTGATCCTGAAGTCTGAGGGGAGGATGAGCAGTACTAATGTATAAGTGTTTAAAATCCCTCACTTCAATGGTTATGCTGGGGTGAAGTTGAGAATGTCCTTGTTCAAGGTTTTGGGTATCATCATATTTATGACTTCATGAAATCCCATAACATCATGATGCCTCTTCCTGAAAATTCATTGAGTAATCCTAGCTACTCAGAAGGCTGAGATCTGAGCATCATGGTTTAGTTATCTCCAATTAATCACCAAAAAGATGGAAGTGGAACTGCAGCTCAAGTGGAAAATCACTAACCTTGAGGGGGAAAAAAAAGCAAACAAGAACAGATTCTAAGCCCTGAGTTCAAGCCCTAGGAGTGGGAGTGGGGGGAGTTTGATTGAGAAGGAAGACAAAAGACAGTCAAAGCCAAGAGTAAAGTAGGTCCTAAACGTTCAGAGATTACAACCTAGAATGCCTTTAACCAAGGATGCTTGTCTTAGTTGGGTTTTTCTTATTGTGATTTTTATAGGCAAACAGCATTGAATTGGAGAAAAAATAGCTTTCTCAACCTAAACCAAATGTCAAAATGAAGAAAAAGCCTATCTTGTGCAAGCCTATAAAGCAGGAGTTACTGGAGGGGAATGAAGAAAGCCTAAAGAAGAGCTCAGCATCCCAGAGAATGGTGTGTCAGACCAGGAAGGCAAAGAGGAGGACCAGGAGCCAGAATCATCATGTGACTTCAACTCTGTGGATATGTGCAGAGTCATGTGTTCACTCACTAACTCTTAGGATTTTGTCATGGCTAGGACACTAAACTCGCTCCTTACTCAAATTTTCCCTTTCATCTGCTTGATCTCAAAACTTCTTAACTTGGGTGGCATTTTTTGTGCTTTTGAAAATTTTATTATTTCTCAAAAACAGCCTTTGAAGTGTTAAAAAGACATCTGGGTGAATAAAGTGGAAATTTTCAAGTTTTGTAAAAAAAAAAATTAATGAACTGAGGCAGTTGGAAGACCATGGGAAGAGGTGTAATAAGAATAGTCTCTTCTGTGGGAAAAGTCTTAGCAGTTTTACCTTCAGCTCCATCTATAAGAAACCATTAACATTCTCTATTAGTAGAGTTATTATTTGTATAATTAAATTTGCAATTGGCACTTGATGATCCAAATATTAAGTACCATGTCCCCTGAGCAAAGTTTAGGTTGTCTGATATAAAGTTGAAGAGCCTACAAGTTTAAATTTTTCTTTAATATAATAAGTAACAGACTATTTTTCAAAATCTACTTGGTATGGCGAACTTGAATTGCTAGGCCTGGTAATACTTTTCATTGTAGGAACAACTAGTTTTTCTACATAGCTCTTACCCTATACCCTGATGCCCTACTCTGCTTTGTTAGCCTTGTCCAATACTTTGGGATGTAATCCTTTGGTTTATTTTTATCATTCTAAAGCTAGTCTCTATCATCATAGATATATCAGAATTGGCATGTTGGTCTAAATATCTGGGAATAAATCTATTTCTTCCACTGTTCTCCCCACAGACATCTTTAGGTAGAAAAATGTTATTTCCTGGTCTTTGCCTTAGCACCATCTTCCTAGAAAAAACAGCACCATGAGAGCCAAGTAGAGGAAGCGAATGTGCAGGCTGAAGGGCAAAAGAAGAAAGAGGAGGCAGAGGTCTAAGTAAACCAGTTTGTGCACCCATCGAGGCCAGAGGAGCAGGAGGAATAAGGAATGCCATAGGCTGGGATGCTGAGATGTTGGACTGCATGCCGCTGTGATTTCCCAGTGGATCCAGAACTTTCATTGCCAAGATCATCTCTGAAAGACACACCTTGCTCATAACCAAGCATCCCCTGATGGTCCTGTGCCCCGGACCTGTGACATTCTGGACTAGTTTTGTTCATAGTTGTGGCCAAGTGTGACACATGTACAATAAACCATCTCTTTTGCTGTTGCAAGAAAAAAAAAGGAAAGAAAAATGTTGTTTCCTTATTGAAAATTCACCCATTTCAAATATTTTGTGGAAGTTTCTTTTTTGTTTATTGTTTTTTGGATTTTGTTTTGTGTTTTGTCAGTCATGGGACTTTAATTCTGGGCCTAAGCACCGTCCCTCGTTCTTCAGCTCAAGGCTAGCACTCTACCACTTGAGCCACAGTGCCACTTCTGGTTTTCTGAGTAGTTTATTGAGATAAGAGTCTCAGGGACTTTCCTGCCTGGGCTGGCTTTGAACCATGATCCTCAGATCTCAACCTCTTGAGTAGCTAGGATTGCAGGCTTGAGCCACCGGTATCTGGCTGGAAGATTTTTATATGTGGATTTATGGAGGGTTGTATTTGTTTTCTACTTTTCAAACCCTTATTTAATGACCATTATTTTGGTTTTGAGCAATTTTATTATTTTAATTTGGGACATTGCTTTATTTTGTTTTGTTTTTGCCCATAATGGTATTTGAAATCAGGGTCTCATACTCACCTTACTTGAAACACTGCTCAAGTCCAGCTCTTTGCTTGTTGAAGATGGAGTTGCAGACTTTTCTGCCTGGCCTGGCTTTGAATCACCATTCTCCAGATCTTAGCCTCCTAATTGAATTTTATGTGTTCAATAGTGTGGAATGTAAGCCAGGCATGGGAAGCTAACAACTATAATCCTAGCTACTCAGGAGACTGAGATGTGAAGCCAATCCCAAACATAAAAGTATGTAAGTCTCTCAACTCTAACAAACTTCTCAGAAAAGGCTAGAAGTGGTGCCATGGCTCAGGTGGTAGAATGCTAGCTTTGAGCAGAAGAAGCTCAAGACAGCACCTAATCCCTGAGTTCAAGCCTCTGCCTGTTGGGGTGGGGGGCAGAAGAGTGGGTTTCAAACAGTCAATTGGAAACTCTTCTTCCCAACATTTCATGACCAGTCTTCCCTCTCCTCCTTCATAAAGGCCACAGTACTACAGGTTTTCTACCAGAGTCATAGAAACTGGTAATATTAAGTGCTTTTTGTTTTACATTCAATTCACTTTGGAACTTTAAAAAACTTCTATAACTTATAATAAAGATTTATACTACTGAAAATTAACTGATTTTTTGAAAAGCATACAAAAAAATATTTGTCAAGGGTCCCAGTGAATACTAAGGAACATTATTGGGAAATTTTTACTTGGTTGCTTGTCTGTTGCATCATTTAAACACATGTGGAATTTGGGGTTTTTCAACATTTTACCACCAAATCTTCAACAAACTACGTTGCCTCATTGGATTTTGCTTCAAAAGTTATAAAATATTTTGACATGTTTTTGGTTTGGTCTTTTGGGGATTTTGGCTTTTGGAGTGGTAGTTGGCCAGTACGTAGGCTTGAACGGAGGTCTGGTATCTTGCTTAGATTATTGTGCTCAATGCAGTCACTGTGTCATTTAAGTCACATTTCCACTTCTGGCTTTTTGCTACTTAATTGAAATAAGAATCTTGAGGATTTGTTTCCTTGGGTTGGCATCAAACTGTGATCTTCAGATCCCACCTTCATGAGCAGCTGAAATTACAAGTATGAGCCAAACCCTGGATATATTGTCCTACCTATAAAACCAAAAGATGGACAAAATTCAGAAGCAAGTGTGTATGATATGTATTTTACATAATTATATAGACAAATATAACCATGTAAGTGTGTGTGTGTGTGTGTGTGTGTGTGTGTGTGTGTGTGTGTGTGTGTGTGTGTGTGTGTGATTTTAAATGTGTAGAGGGAAATGAAGATGTATTGAGGAAAGATTTCACCTAGGTTTTTTCACAGACTGGGCTACAATACATTCATCATCCCATCCATCTGCATCCTTCCCTAAGATATGCACATCCTCTGGTGATATCATGGTTATTTTTTGTGTGTGAGAGCCACTACCGAGGCTTGGATTCAGGGCCTGGATGGTGTCCCTTAACTTTTGTTGTTGTTGCAAGGCTGGTAGTCTGCCTTTTGAACCACAGCTCAGCTTTCTGTCTTTTGCTGGTTAATTGGAGGTAAGGGTCTTTTTGCATGGGTTGGCTTTGAACTGGGATCCTAAGATTTCAGCCTTCTGAGTAGCTAGGATTAAAGGCCTAAGCCTCCAGTGTCTAGCTTTTCATTATTTCTTTTACAACCTACATACTCATACACATCCCTTGCATCCAAAAATCTGACAGTTCAGGCTAACTGACAAGATGTGAGGAAAGATGGCTGAGTGGATAAGTTTCCAAATGGGCATCTAGCCATATTAATATCATTTTGGTAGGTAACTTACCCTTTAGTGAGCACATATTTCCTCTTTCACTCTTTCTTTAGAAGTCAGTGAAATGTTTTTGATATATCTTTCAAATATTATCTCCCAAACAGGAGATAATATTTTAATATATTTGACAATATTTCAGATGAGGGGTCTTGGTTGTCTGGAGCTCTGTGGGAAGAAGGCATCCAGCTGGGCTGTAGGCACAGAGTTGATGTTTCCTATCTGCTGGTTGCAGAGAAAAAGGTTTTCTTCCTGGGAAGGCTTTGAATCCAAACCCTCTGCTTTCAGGCTTCTGAAGATTACAAGCATAAAGCACCACCAACTGGCTCATTTTAGAAGCCTTAGTTGCTTTTCATTCATCCCTTTTTTCCTGCAAGGTTGATCTAGGCAGCCTGGTTGTACCTCATGATAAAGTGATTTTTATAATACTTTGCCTCTGCCATTTCTGAAACTTATTTCCTCAGTACTGGGTATATGAAGTTGATCTAAACCCAGTAACATTTTCCTTCTGAGATGTTATGTAGCTTATTTAAATCATTTATCCTTTGCTGTGGCAAAGCAATCAAGATGTTTCTGTAAAACCCAATTTCATGAGAGTATTATAGTTAGAAATTATCATATGCACTCTTCAGTATAGTCTATGCTTTATTTTATTAATTTATTGATTTATTTATTTAGGTCAGTCGTGGCGCTTGAACTCTGGGCCTAAGCCCTTTCCTTCAGCTCTTCAGCTCAAGGCTAGTGCTCCACCACTTGAGCTATAGCACCCGCTCTTCCAGTTTTCTGATGGTTTATTGGAGATTAGAGTTTCACGGAGTTTCCTGCCCAGGCTGGTTTTAAACCATGAGCCTCAGATCTCAGCCTCCTAACTAGCTAGGATTACAGGCGTGAGCCACAAGTGCCCGGCAGTCTCTGCTTTTATAAACTTATAAGACTGGTTGGAAGAATGATGATTTTTTAATTAATTTAGTAACTATTCTATAGATTTTATTCCTTAAGGCTTATTAACTCAAAAAGGGATTAAATACATTCAGAATAGTGGAATGTGGCAACTACTGATTTGATGTATGTGGACAAATGATCAGATTTCTTATGATTACTAAAAAGATTTCTTCAAATTTCCAGTGGTAGGCTGCTGTGCTAACTTGGAGGAGACAGTGGTGATGCTGGAGCTCTGAAAACTGGCTATGAAGCAGAATTTCAGAGGAGAGCATTTGCTAAGGATATAATTTCCAAGGCTCATACCAAATATATTGAACTAGATTGACCAATGATGAACAACGGGGCATATTTTGTTTGTTGGTTTGTCTTGTGAAGATTTAAACTTTGAGCCTGGGTACTGTCCCTTAGGTTTTTTTTTTTTTTGTTCTGAGCTAATGTTCTACCTCTTGAACCACAGCGTCACTTCCAGATTTTTGGTGGTTAATTGAAAGTCAGTCTTACCAAATTTCCTCTTTGGGCTTGTTTCAAACCTCATCCTCAGATATTGGCCTTGGGGGTAGTTAGGATTCCAGGTATGAGCCACCAGTACCCGGCTAGCATCACATTTTAAAAGTATTCTCTAGGTTAGTCTGGTGTGTCTGGTTACAATTTGAGAACATTGGTTCCGGTGGGTCATGTCAGATTTAGAGTAAAATCAGAACTTTTCTTCCTGTAACAAGTAGCACACAATATCTAATTTATTCCTGTCTTCATCTCTGATCTCTTTCTTCTTCATTGTACCAGTCCTTCTTTGTTCCATGAACCTCAGCATGTCAGTGCTGTCTTCCTTTTCTTAAACAAGTCAGGTCCGTTCCCACCATGGGGGATGTACTTGCTGTTCTTGCTACCTGGAACATCTGCTCCTAGAAAATTGCATGGATGATGGCCTTGCTTTCAGATCAAATATCCCCTCCTCGGGGATGTCTCTGCCTTTCCCCACTGTGAAGTTGTACCCACAATACCACCAATGTCATGCCTCTGATTTATAGAAATTGTCATTATGATTTCTGGTTTTCTTCTCCCCATGAAATAGGCATGGAGGCAGCCACATTCACTTCTGTTTCTCCAACCCCTAGTGCCTGGTCTTTAGTGCTCAGGAGCCTAAGCATGGGAATAAGCCTGTTCCAGCTCAAGTAATCCTAGCTACCAGTCAGGACAGCTCATTAAGCTGTAGCCTGGTGTCTAGCAGTCATTTCCTCTCATCCTTTGTGCTCTCTGTGTAGCTGAGTCCACCTGATGGCCAGATCAGTGCCTGAAACCTATCTGCTGCCATGGCAAAAGTATCTGTGATGTCATAGAAGTTATGGCCATTGTTTTGTGAAGCTGTGAGGACACCCACCCCCACAAAAGGTCACCCAGACAGGGATCTCCCATGCCCAGAAGTACATTAAAAAGTTCAGCAACCAAACCATCCCTCACCCCCTGATGCACTCAGTGTGTTTCCATTTCTTTAAAAAAAAAAAAGAAAAAGAAAAGTCAAGACATGCCTTTGATGATTTGTCACAGAATTATTGAAACATAATATATAATTTTATATGAGTATTTGTTAGACTTTGTCCATCTCTGGAGCCATTGGCATATTTATATGTGTTTGCAGCTTGGGAACAATAATAATCTTTAATTCAGTATAGTCAGAGACTATAGTTCAGAAGGCTCCTTTGAGACTCTTTTGGAGAGAATGCTAACTTTCCATCTACAGGTGGCCATCTTGGTACAGGAATTGAGTAGATTATCATAGGATAAGAAGCTTGTCCTTATTTCTACTGACTTTTCTCTGGGGTCAGGGAGGGTGATCCAACGGCATATGTGTCTTTGCTATCCTGGAGGGGCCCAGACTTCCTCTCAAAGTCTAATGCCATGATGGTAAAAGAGGCTAAAACTCAGAACCCACCTTCCTATACAACTAGGATTATAGGCCTGAACCTTGTACATACAACTCATAGCCCTTTTTTGGGACATAATGTGGTCAACTTAATTATATTCACTTCATACATAGATACACAAATGTATATACACATGTATTTATTCATCTATTAATAAACAGTATTATATCCACACACACAAATATATATTTATATAATTATAATCAAAGTTATATCACCACTTTCCCCAATAATGTTTTACATTGGTTTGTGAAAAAATACCCTTGAGACTAAAAATGTTAAATGCTCTCATAGTTTGAAAAAATCATATTCAATCTTATATAATATATTATATATAATATAGTGTAAAGAATATAACATGTATTTACATATAACTAATTTAATTATGGATTTCCTCCCGATTAATTACGGAACCATTTAGACAATGATAATTGTCTAAATCTAAATCTATTTTACTGTTGTCAGGAAATACATTATTATAATAAGGCTTGCAAAATTCACAGTGGTGAGTTACAAAGCCTCAATAATTAAAATATACAACTAGGATGATAGAAATAAAATAATAGAAAAAGGAAGAATGGGAAATTGTGGGAAGGAAAAAACCTCCACAACCCAAACCTCCACAACCCATGCATTTTTTTTCCCAAAATCTTTAGAGACTTAATATATTGGAATCAACACTTACAGGCACTACCCAAACAGAAAACAATCACAAATTTAGAATTCAGCTATTCTAGTCTCAATCCATGCCTTCTCTCAGACAAGCAAGTATTCATCATCAATCTCCTTTTTAAAACAATTCATGTGTATGAGTCTTCTCCATTAACAATTTGATATAGCAGAATTTGTTCAGAGTAGGTACTTGTGGCTCACACCTGTACTCCTAGCTACTCAAGACTGACATGGAAGGAAAACATTTGGCTTGTCATTCTTTAATGACAGAAGGGAAGCTCAGATGTGTTTAGTATGTAAAAGACCCTTAGGTCATTACTCAGAAGCATAATAAAGAAATGGAAAGGAAGAAAAAGGGAAGAAATATATGTATATGTTACATTGGGTAGGTTTGTGTACATATGTGTCTGTCTATATGTACATAGGCATACATATCCTTTAAAATGTGTATTGTATTGAATGTTTCCATTTTAATCCCCCTTTCTATCCTCTCCCTGCCCTGTACCTGCCATTACTTCTGATTTCACTGTTAGTACCCTACTTTTGTCCATCTGGAGTCTGTCCATACTGCTTTTCTGGTGGACTTCTTGACATCAATAATTCATTTTCCTAAATTTTACAGATCTGACATGCAATGTAACTATTTTAGAAATGATAGTGAGGGACAACTTCAAAAAATCAATTTAATGTATGCTGGAGACTCACCTGTAATCTAAGTTCTGAGGATGCTAGGATTCAATCACCCAGGGCAGGAAAGCCTGTATAACTCCATCATATTCACTTAATTAGTTAAAAAAACAGGAAATGGAGCCATAGCCAAATTGTAAAAAAAATACTGTAAACCTAAGAAAAATTTTATAAGAAAAGCAATATATGCTGACCTCTGCAATTATGGAGTTGGGAGCATTTTGTGAGCATCCAAGACTTGAGTTCTAATACCAGTACCAGAGCAACAACAGCAACAAAAACCATTTTCTATTACTAAAATAGTCCTGACAATTAATAACCTAAGTTGGTAATGTGTATTTGGTCCAGACGATGCGTATCCAGACTCAAGGGTAAACAGACTGAATTAGGAAAATTGAGACAGAACTGGAGCTAAGGAAATAATACAAAAATAAAAGACTAAAACCTGAAATTAAAATTTAAACAAAATTATAGCAGTTTGAACAAGAAAAGGATATTTTTATGAATAATGGGTTTTTGTGTTTTCTTCTAGCCAAGGACTTGTACTCAATGCCTGTGTGCCGTCCATTAGTTTTTTTGCTCAAGACAAGCACTCTAGTGCTAAAACCACAGCTCCACTTCCAGCTTTTTTTTTTGGATGGTTAGAGCAGATTATTTCTGCCCAGGCTGGCTTTCAATTGTAATCTTCAGATCTCATCCTGGTATCTACGACTTCAGGTGTGAACCACAAGCACCTGGCTGGAATAATAGTTTGAAAGATGCAGTTTTAGAAGAGTTGGAAGACTAAGCCAAGTGAGCAGGTATGCTGAAGCCAAGAAGCTAGAGGCTAGAGGTGTGTAATACTTTTATTATTTGTTCTGATGTAGGAGAAATTATCTTCAGATGGTTTTGATCCTGGACAAAAACACTGTGGAAAAAAATGCAATGATGTAAGGAATTTTGTGTTCTCAATTTGGGAATCACTGAGAGAGAGAAAAAAATAATAAGCTGTCCTGGCATAGAGCTCAGAAGTTTAAGTTGACTAGGGAGGTATTCTATTACTTGACCCCTGGCCTAGGCAGTTGGTTTTGTTTATTTTCAGATGAGGTGTTCAGTTTTTGCCCTGGGATGGCATTCAGATTTGCCTTTCCAAAAGCTGTGGTTGATTATAAGTATGCAGCTCTACTACCAGATTTACAAACCAACAATTATATAAATGGAACAGTTGTGGAAACAGAAGAAGAAATGTAGAAGTCCTGTAAAACTTTGTGTTCCTTGGAAATGGAGGTATAGATGATGGAGAGCTAATAGGTTATAAAAATCTTGCCCATGTAATTGTAACCCCTCTGTACAGTATTTTCACAATAAATTAAAAAAAAGAAATTTGAATCTCTGGACTCAGAGCCTATAGCACAATTGAACAGTACTTTAGTAGGCCATAAATGTCTGATTTCTACTCCCAAAATGACAATAAATACCACCCAGGATATTAAATTGCCTCAAACTGGCCAATTTCTTTGCTTGTCACATTTAAGTCAGGCTTCAAAGCTTTTCTAGGACCTCATTATATGATTTTGTAGAAACTCAGATTTTTCCAGATATCACTGGCTGGGAACTTATTGATTCTCCTGAACATAGACTGGGGGCATTTTCCATTAGCCCCATGGGTAATACTTTATCCTGCACAACAAAACAAGTGGTGATTTGACTAGTTTGGAGCCAATCTAGGTGGATTCTAAACGTCAATGGAAGTCATTCTGGATCATGTTCTTCCTTGCTGGTTCATGCAGGTACACCTGCATCACATGTGGGGTTCAGAACCACTGGAATATGCACAGGACTCAAAACCTGTTTGGGCTTTGCAACAAATGGAACAAACCCCTCTATGTTCACATGCTTTCTGGAGTGCAGGGATGGCTCCTGATCTCCATTGGTTACCAACACCAACATCACTAATAGATTCCTTATCTGGAGTTCAGGAGAAGCTGCTCTACAGTAATGCTAACCTGAGAATGGAAATAGGCACAGGATTTTAGAGTGGACTCTAGAAGGTAAGGTGCAACTAAACTTCCATGAGGAACTAATGGGGGATGTCTATAGTTTGAACTTGGACTGAACACTGATGAGTGGCTATGTTCATGTATTTTCAAAAAGAAAAATTACCTGGCAGAGAATATCCATAAAAGAACATTTTGCCAAGCCGGGTAGTACTAGGGGCTCTTGGCCATTCAGGCCTATCCCTAGACATCCAGGCTCCAACCCTATTCACAGGCTATGAGGCATCTAAACAAGGACTTCTTCCTCTTTTTCTTGGACTCACTGGTCACACACTCCTCCAGCTTGTCAAGAAGAATATGTAAGGGAAAGACCAGTCCGAAGACGGCAAGTTGAATTTGACATACTGTGTAAGTTCTTTCAGGGTGTCATGGTCCTTACGCTCATAAAAGTCATCATTGTACAAGTCCATCCACAGAGTGAAGATGAAACAAATGATGCTGTGGGCAGTTTGGTGACAAGGAAAGTGAGAGCCTGACCTCCCAATCCTGAGCCTTCTACCACAGCCCCTTTCTGCCAGGACTCATGCTGTGGCTGTCCATCATATATGCAGACTTGCATGTTGAGAAAGGGAGGAGACTCCTGGGAGCAGAATGATCATCACAACATACTTCCAGGAGCTTCTGAAAGACAATTCTCCAAAACTCACCCTGTGATAGCCAGTGAGAATGTTGTTTCCCCACAGGATCTGATTTTCTGCACACTGCTTTCCCTGTCATCCACGAGAATCCACAATTGCAACCACATTCACAACTGTGTTATTTGGCATTCACTGAAGTGCCAAGCCTCAACCCTCATAAGTGGTAGGCAAACAAACTTGCACTTTGGTTCAGAAGCCTCAAAGATACCCAGTTTTCAGGAACAGAACTTCTTTTTGTAGCAACATCCACTTACTGGTTTACTTGTTCATCTTCCTCCCAGTTATGGTGAAGGGATCTGTACCAATGGGAAGAGAGAAGGAAGTCAACTCTATGGTTCTCCTTTTCTGAACTAAGAGGACACTATGGGACTGGCTAAGTCCTACATGGTAGTATAAAAGTGACAGAGAAACAGATGAGGTATGTCTCTACAATTCTGTGAAAATTCTGTGAAGAGGCTTGTATGTGTCTGTCCAAAGTCAATGCCTGTAATCCTAGCTAATCAGGAGGCTGAGATCTGAGGATCACAGTTGGAAGCCAGTCTAGTCAGTAAACTCTAAAGCCACTCATCTTCAATTAATCAGCAAAAGGACAGAATTGGACCTGTGGCTCAAAGGGTAGAGTGCTAGCACTGAGCATCAAAAGGACAGCACTAAGGCCTTGAATTCAAGTTCAAGTTGCAGCCTTTCCTCTACCTACATTACTTCACAGGCCTGCAAGATGGCTACTGAACCCTTATTTATTAATTTCATAGGGCCTCACTTAGGTGAGGGTCCTTCTTAGGTGCCACTGGCTCATGCCTGTAATCCTAGCCTCTCAGTAAGCAAACTGCTGAGGCTCCAGTATCTTTTAAGGAAAATGAAATGTCCTGGTGACCCAGTCCTAAGAAACTAGCCAGAGTGTACACTTCTTTGTCTTATGCCAACCTCCCATGAGAATACCCCAAGAAAACAGGAAGTGGAACTGTGACTCAAAGTGGTAGAGTGCTACCCTTGAGCAAAAAAGCTCAGGGACATGACCCAGAGCCTGAGTTAAAACCACATGACTGACAAAAAATAAAGATTACATTTGTTGAAAGTAGCAGAGCCACAAGTCAAACACTAGATGGTTGAGTGCTGGAGTTGAAATTCTATAATGTTTTGGGGCATATTGTAAGATGTTATTAATAAGAAGATCAAAACCCCACGGAGATAAACCAAAAATCATCAAGTAGATGCTTATCATTTTTGGGTCAACTCCAGCTTTGCCGTGGGTGGTGTGCAGTTCCCCAGAAAAAGAGAAGAAAATACACCATAGAGGATTCCACAGCACAAGCAAGAAGCTATGGCTGGCATATGTGAAGAATGGAGAGCAGAATTTCCATGACTTGAGACAAATAGGACACAGGATACATACTACAGGTGCTCAAAGAAGTCCCAAACTTCATTCCCTAAGAAGGCTCTAGGGGGTGATGAGATTTGATCTGCACCTTGAGAGACAGACTACAACTGTGTATAAAGAGAATACTAAAACCAGGCACCAGTGGCTCACTCTTATAATCCTACCTACTCAGGAGCTAAGAGCTAAAGATCAAGGTTCAAAACCAGCCTGAATAGGAAAGCCTATGAGACCCTTATCTCCAATAAATGACTAAATAAAAAAAGTCAGAAGTGCAGCTCAAGTGGTAGAGCACTAGTCTTGCCCCAAAAAAGCTCGAGAACAGCACCATGGCCCTAAGTTTAAGCCCCAGGATTGGTACAAAAGAAGGAAAAGGAAGAGGAGGAGAAAGAGAATATTCTAGTAGACTGGAAGGAAATACAAAGTTGAAATGTTCCAGGTATCCACACTGTATAATTGGCCCTTCAAAAACTTAGATTAGCCAGCTAAGACTCAGCAGGAAGCAGGCTGTCAGTCACTGCACTACATGTGTAGACCCTGGAAGTGAAAAGCATAGATGCTATACCCTGGACTCTCAGAAAAGAGAAAACTCAGAAAGAAACTGGAATCTACCTATCCCCCATCTCTGTAGCAACAAGATGAATGAAAAACCTGGAAAAGGAGTGTGTGTGGGACTGTGACCCATACACCACTGTTTTGTTTTGGGCAGAGAAGGTAGGATTCCTGAGGTCTGGACACTCATCCACGAAATGGGACTAAATGTATTTTCCCCCCTAGGGAGATCAAATTAGTTAATCCATTTAGAAAGTATTCTAGCCTATAAAACAGAATAACATGAACATTCCCAGGACTGGGCAACCTCCTTCTATACAAGTGTATGCATTCTATTTGGGACCAACCTAAATTAAGCTAAAAGCTGTTTCTTGATCTTTTTTTTCTTTAATTGTGCATTGATCTTTTTTAAAAAATTGTGTCTATATGCATGTGTGCATGCACGCACGTGCGCACCACACACACACACACACACACACACACACCACACGTGCACGTGCATACTGGAATTATGCTAGAACTCAGGGCCTGGACACTGTCACTTAGCTTTTGATGTTTTAATTTTTTCTCAATGTTGGTGCTCAACCACTTGAGCCACAGCACTACTTCTAGCTTTTTGTCGGTTAATTGGAGATGAGTCTCACAGACTTTCCTACCTGGGCTGGCTACAAACCACTCTCTTCAGATATCAGCCTCCTGAGTAGCAGGGATTATAGGTGTGAGTCACCAGTTCCCAGTTTTGCACTGGCTCTGGTTTTATCTTCTCTGCTGCACATAAAAATATCTATTCTATTTTCATATCTTAGTTCTCCAAGTATTTACAGCCAATAATTACCACCATTTCCCCGCTCCCAACCAAAGTTCTAGACTATTCAAAACAATCCTTTGCCAGCTGCCAGCGGCTCACAACTGTCACCCAAGCTACTCAGGAGGCTGAGTAGTGGTAGGATTGTGGTTCAAAGTCAGGCCAAGCAGGAAAGCCTCTGAGATTCTCATCTACAAATAACTACCAAGAAAAAAAAGGCAGAAATGGAGCTGTGGCTCAAGTGGTAGAGTGCTAGTCTTGAGCAAAAAAATAAATAAATAAAAAGAAAAGAAAAGAAAAAAAAGCTCAGACGCTGCATCCAGACCCAGAGTTCAAACCCTAGGTCTGTTCATATATGCGCACGTGTGCACATGCGTGCACGCACGCGCGCACATACACACACACTATAGTATTCCATCTCCTTCTGAGGCTCTTCAGGGTTTTACACAAAGACAGAACACCACCTTCTGTCTGACACTTTCTAGAATTTTCCATATGATGACCAGTAAGAAACATGAGTTCTAAATGTAGCTGTACCTAGAAGCTAGTTGATCCTCCTACCTTTCATGGTTCTGAACTACCTTACTTTCCTTCTGGAGTCAATCTAATTCTTGCTGGCTAGCTCAACATTCAGCCCACATCCTTGAATAAATAAAGCCTTTTCTGATGAAAGGTAGTGCTGTACCTCTTGAGCTACAGAACCATTTCTGGCAATTTCTGAGTAGTTTATTGGAAATCAGAGTCTCATGGACTTTTCTGCTCTGAACTTTTCTGACTTTTCTGTTTTGAACTGCAATCTTCAAATCTCAGCCTCCTGAGTAGCTAAGATTACAGGCATGAACCACTGGTACCTGGCTTCAGTCTTTTTTCTTTGCTCCAGAATTCCTCTCATGTTGATCCTCATGCACTAAAAGACAATTCAATGTTACTGTCAACATGATGGCTTTTAAAATCAAATTTCGCTGCATACAGTCTAGACCCTTCTGTATCACAAGCCACTAACAAGTTATCTGAGATCTGATCATCAACACAAGGCAGGTGACACTAGTAATATTTAGAAGAATTGTCAAAACTGCAAAACTGAGGATTAAAGAAGTAGTAAGGTGGGCACTAATGGCTTGTGTCTGAAATCCTAGCTATTCAAGAGACTAAGACTTAGAGGATTGTAGTTTGAGGCCTGACTGGGCAAAAATGTCTGCAAAAACCCATCACCAAAATAACCAACAAAAAGCAAGGCTGGAGAAATGGTTCATACAGTAGTGCACCTAGCCATAAGCAACAAATTCAAGCCCAGTTACTGGTTAAAAAAATAATAATTTTTACGTTTCACTGTACACTTGAACCACTCAAATGCATATCACCAGAGAGCCCAATTTTAAATGGTTTTCCTAGATAATTAATATATAGACAGGGATGAGAAGCTCTGAAGTAATGACTTTGATACTTAAAAGTTATTTTTAATACATCATTGTTGTTCTATATTTTTATTTTATTTTATTTTATTTTATTTTATTTGAGAACATACTGTACAGAGGGGTTACAATTACATGGGCAGGATAATGCATATATTTCTTACCAAGCATTGCAGACTCCTCCTTTGTTTACCCTTCACCTCCCTTCCCAGCCTCCCCCCTCCCCCCGACCCAATCATACCCCCCTCCCCCACACACACCGACATTGTAAAGCTGGTTTTGACATGACATTTTGTACTTCTCATTGTTGCAACAGGTCCACCTGAATCCTTAAACGACTTGTTTGTCCCCATCTCCTCCACATGTTATACTGACATCAAATATAGTGAAAGCGGGGGTTACACTGTGGGGGAGGGACATACAAAGCAACAAAGAAATAATCTTATAAATGCGTTAGAAACACATGCATGAAAGAAACGAAAACATTAAAATACACATTTAAGGGTTCGTTTTCCTAACATCACATTATCTGACCTTTTCCGCTTGACTCATACCCATACTAGATATTGCAAATAAGGGAAACCATGGGACCTATGTTTCTTTGGGCCTGGCTTACTTCACTTAATATAATTTTTTCCAAGCCTTTCCAATTCCTCACAAATGGGGAAATGTCATTCTTTCTGATGGAGGCATAGAATTCCATTGTGTATATATATCACATTTTCTTGATCCATTCATCTACTGAGGGGCATCTGGGTTGGTTCCATATCTTAGCTATGGTAAATAATGCTGCAATAAACATAGTTGTGCTGGTAGCTTTAGTGTGGTCTTGTTTGTAAACATTTGGGTAAATGCCCAAAAGTGGGATTGCTGGATCATAGGGGAGATCTATGTGAAGTCTTTTGAGGAACCTCCATACTGCTTTCCAAAGTGGTTGAACAAGTTTACATTCCCACCAACAATGAAGTAAGGTTCCTTTCTGTCCACATCCCCTCCAGCATCTGTTGTTGTTAGAGTTCTTAATTTTTGCCGTTCTAATGGGGGTGAGGTGATATCTCAATGTTGTTTTGATTTGCATTTCTTTTATGGCTTTTAAATAAGAGTAGATTAAATAAGAGTAGATTATCAAAACCAGTTAATCAGTGAGGTCTAGCTTTCACTGTCAACTATGTGTAATTATTTCGTTTATCATAATCCATGAGCTGGACAGTGTTTGGCAGTGTCTTTATATTTACATTTAAATCACTTTCAGTATTTAGCTGTTCTGAGAAACATTATGTATGGGCTTAAGCATGTAAATATCTTCATAGCCACTCAACTGTTTACCTAGGATAAATTCTGAGACGAGGAAGTACTGGCTTGGAGGGTAATACACACTTTTAAGACTTTTGAACATGTCAAATTGCTATCCTTAATGGAATGGTCAATAGCATTTGGGGTACATTAGAGCTAGAAATAAGAAAAAAGTACAGTTCAAATTGATTTAAACAATAAAGGGGATTTATAGGCTCATAGAACTGTTAAGTATAGCATTTAAATGAATTTGAAGGCTTGCAGGATTCTGCATTTTAATAATATCATCAAGGATCTGTCTATATCATTTCACCTCTCCCCTTAGCCCTGTGAGGTACCAGACTTTTTTTCAGTTAAAATAGCTTTTTCTGTAGCCAGCAATTGCAAATGCCTATACAGGGAGAAAAGGAAGCTGCCTAGAAATGAATGGGCCTGGGGAAAATTATAGTTGGTTTTGTTTCTGTTGGATGGGGGGCTTGAACTTGGGGTCTGAATGCTGACCCTGAGCTTTTTCTGCTCAAGGCTAGCCTTTGTGCCATAGTGACACTTCCAGTTTTCTGGTGGTTCATTGGGGATAAGAGTCTCATGGACCCTCCTGCCTATGCTGGCTTTGGGCCATGATCCTCAGCTCTCAGCCTCCTAAGTAGCTAGGATTACAGGTGTAAGCCAGCGGTGTCAGGCTAAAAAATTATGTTAAAAGTAGTAACTCAGGTCCAGAAAGACAAAAGCTCACATGTTGTTTCTCATATATGGAAGAGAGACCTCATTTATAAATATATATAAGCACACAGTGGGTCATGTGCATATATACACACACGCACACACACACATACATAGATACATACTACAAATGTATTAACTAAAGTATATGGTATATCATTAACGGAAATAACGTGGTATATGCAGGAGAGAATTCTTTGAAAAACTAATAGTCTAACAAAATGGATAACAGGAAGCTAGAAATTGAGGTGGGGGGGTAGGTGGATGAGGTGGTATGATGTGGAGGGATGGAGAGAGGAAGGGTGGGAGAATGCAATCATCATATTCAATGTACATATGTAAAAATGGAAGTAGGTAACTTGGGTGGGGTTGGGAGAGATGGGAAGAATGATGGAAGGAATGGCGTGGATCAAGCTGCATTGTACAGCTGATAGCTGGTGACTCTTGCCCATAATCCTAGCTACTCAGGAGGCTGAGATTTGAGAATAAAGGTTCCAAACTGACCTGAGCAGGAAATTCCATGAGTTTATCTCCAAATAACTACAAGAAAACCAGCAGGGGAGCTGTAGCTCAAAGTGGCAGAGGGCTAGCCTTGAGTAAAGAAGCTCAGGGACAGCAACTAGGCTCTGAGTTCAAACCCAAAAACCAATTTTTTTAAAAAAAGATGCCCTGCGCTTCTAAACTGATGTGTTGAATTGAAACCTCTTTGTACAACTACTTAAAGATAGATAAATAAATAAATCCCGGAGGAAGGCTCTTTCTTCCACATTAGGCCTCGCCTGGAATTGACTGATCAGAGATGGGATCATTCTAATTCACTTAAGCTCAAATATAAAGGAGCAGCCAGCTGCTCCTTCCAGCCCTTATAGCTTTCAGGGGTGATGTTCAGATGTACTGGGGAAAGGAGAAGGTGACTAGAGGAGGCACCTACAAAGCCCGTACTGGATGAGCAACATGTGAGAAAATAAAAACTTGGTGCTGCTTACATATTTGAAAAAAGAAGGGAAGAAAATGGATTTGTGAGAAATAGGCCTAACATTCAATCAAAAGAGTCTACCGTAGGTCATTTCCACAGGTAGTGAATCCATTAGCAGGCCTTATGCCCAGGAATAGAAAGCACATAGACTATACTGTATGTAGTATGTTACATTCACACAAGTGCTGTGGATGTAAAGAACTGTAGTATTGGGAGCTGGTACACCTGTAATCATAGCTACTCAGGAAATTGAGATCTAAGGATCAATGCTCCAAGCCAGCTCAGTTCTGTGAGACACTTATGTCCATTTAACCACCAGAAAACTGGAAGTGGCACTGTTGCTCTAAGTGGTAGAGCACTCATATTGAACAAAAGAGCTCAAGGACAACCCTGAGGCCCTGAGTTCAAGCCCCAGGACTGACAAAAAAGAAAAAGTAAAAGAAAAAGAAAGAAAGAAAGAGATATCTTGGAATAGGTAGATTAGTCAGGCAGAAGAAATCAGGAATAAGCCTGCAAGATTTCTCTTAAAACATAGAAAAATAGGGCTGGGAAGGTGGCTTAGTGGTAGAGTGCTTGCCTTGCATGAATGAGACCCTGGGTTTGATTCCTCAACACCCATAAGCAGAAAAGGCCAGAAGTGGTGCTGTGGCTCAAGTGGTAGGGTGCTACTCTTGAGCTGTAGAGCTGAGAGATAGCACCCAGGCCCAGAGTTAGGCCCCACAACCAACAAAATAATAAATAAATATAAAGGAGAGAGAGAGAGACAGAGACAGAGAGAGAGAGAGAGAGAGGGAGACAGAGAGAGAGGTAGGAGAGACAGAGACAGAGACAGAGACAGAGACAGAGAGATAGTGGATGATTTGAGAAAACTTCCCAAGCATTCTAACTTCCCTTTGACCCAGATAGGTTGGATAAAATGAAGGTAGGATAGACTTAAATGTCTTTAGGTAATTCCATGCCCTAATAGCTAAAAGGGAATGACAAATTAAAAATATCACGGGTTGTGACCAATGAGCAAGTCACCTTCCAAGCATCTCATTAGCATAAAAGTTAAATGACACCTATATAGATTAAAAGAAAAGAACCCACCATAGATTAAACCAGTTAGTTGGCAAACCCCTATCATGACCCCTCTCACCCAGCAAGAACATTTTCTCTCTCCTCTTCTCACATGCATAAATTGAATACTTTTAACACTTACTCCTTGCTGTCTGTGGATTTCATTCCTTGAGTTCTCCAGGATCTGCTGCAGCTCTAGTGGTGGCCACTGGTGGGGTGAAAGCACTAGCAGGTATTGTTTGTTGCTGGGCTGAAGGTGGTGACATAATTGGGCCTCTCTGGCTATGAAGGAAACAGCAGGTAAGAAAAGTCAGCGTTCTAGGCTGTCAATATTCACGTGGCTAGAACTGGCCTTGTAGCTTTAAGTCTAAGGTTAAAAAACTTCTATGAGAATTTCTTGATGTTTATGATACCTTGCATATTTACCTCTTGAAATAGCAATTGCTCTTACTTTGAGTTTATCATGTGTCAGAATTTTCTAGAAACATACAATTGGGCCCACCCAATTCTATCCCCTGTTCCCAGGCAAGGTTGTTTAGGATGTTATTGCCCCCCTTTGAGAAAAGTTGCCACTGTGTATGGTCTTATTTTTTCCAGTCCCGGGGCTTGAACTCAGGACCTGGGGCCTGTCCCTAAGCTTCTTTATGCTCAAGGCTAGTGCTCTGCCACTTGAGCCACAGCACAACTCCTGGATTTTTCTGAGCAGTTTATTGGAGATAAGAGTCTTAAGGACTTTCCTGTGCAAGCTGGCTTTGATCCTTAGATCTCAGCCTTCAGAGTAGGTAGGATTACAGGCATGAGCCACCAAACACCTGGCCTATAGTCCTTTTATGACCTCATAGAATAGCTTTGGGTCCAGCTAGCTGCTTATCAGCTCTGAAACTACTGCAGAGAACAAAGCATTTGCTTTTCCTGTCCCATTTCAAGGGCCCTTGACCAGGTCATTATTAGGTCATTTACATGGCTCAAATACAGAAAAACTCTTTTTTTTTTTTTTGGTCTGGTTGTGGGGCCTGAACTCTGTGCCTGGGTGCTGTCCCTCAGCTCTTCAGCCCAAGGCTAGCACTCTACCACTTCAGCCACAGTGCCACTTCCGGCTTTTTCTTTTTGCTTAAGTGGTGCTGGGGAATAGAACCCAGGTTTTCATGCATGCAAGGCAAGAACTCTTACACTGAGTCACTTTCCCAGTCCCACAAAACTCTTTATTACACCCCTCCCCTTTCCTTCCCTTCCTTTCTCAGGGCTACTTTCCTATCATGTGTCATTTTAGGTCACATATCACTCAAACACAACAAAGCTCCTCTCTTTCTTTTTTCTCCCTTCCTCCTTCCCCACTCTCCTTCTCCTTTCTCCAATCCCTCTCTCCATTTCTATTCTTTTCTTTTTTGCTGGTACTAAGATTTGAACTCATGGCTGGGTGCTATCTCTTAGCATTTTTTATTCAAGGCTACTACTCTGTCACTTGAATCACTTCCAGCTCTTTCCTGGTTGATTGGAGATAGGAACATTTTAGATTTCCCTGCTGTAGCTGGTTTTGAACCATGATCCTTAGATCTCAGCCTCTTGTTTAGCTAGGATGACAGGAATGAGATGGCTATTTTTTGAAGAACTGTGTCTTCAGTGTCCTTGACATTGTACTAACGCCTGCTTCACTTTTATCTTTAAATAAAATAACATTTAACTAAAAAAGCAACATATGTTCTTGAATTTGATTTTCATTACAACTGTTTCTCATTTGCAATCATGCTTAAACATGTTTCTTGAAGTTAGGGAATACAGGGTTTTGCAATTGCATGTATGAAATTCACTCCCAAATGGTAACAACTCCTCTCATTGCCATGAGTATTTGAGTACAGATGCCTTCGACTCACTCACAGAGCTAACCAGTTCACTGGTTCCCACTGATGGACAGGTAGACTTAGGAAGACATTCCCAATTGAGGAACATGTGTTTCTATAGCTGTCAGATGGAAGTCAGTGTGGAGACCCCATTTAAGGAAACATGGTGGACAGAGAAATCACAATAGCCAGGAGAAAATGACCAGGTGCACCAAGAGCAAGAAATGGACTAAGTGGAAGATGCTCCCAAGATATTCCCCATGCATGGAACTTTCCAACCATGGTCTGTAGGAGAGACAACCAATCAACAGGGTCCATGAAAAGGGAGACAGCCAATCAGCAAAATCCCCACTCCACCATACTGGCTCAGTAGCTAGAGCAACAGAACAGAACAGAACAGCAGCAGCAGCAGCAGAGTACTAGCAAAAGCAGCTCTTTTGATTTGTTGTCCATTAGTTTTTGGTATATATATATATATATATATATATATATATATATATATATATATATATATGGGTATCCTGATGTGGACGCTCAGTTCTCCCATTGTCCTATCTGAGTACATGCTTTTCCCAACCTGGGACTCCAAAAAGAAACAGAAAATGCCACATGTCTGTCTCTGTTGGACGTTGGGCATAGGCATCAGGGAAAGGCCATAGGCTGGTTTGCTTTGAAAAACTTGGGTGGGGTGTGACCAGTTTCTAATTGAATTCCATCCTATCAGGAATGAGATCTTCATCTATTCTCAGGGTGCCCTTGACTAGCAATTCCCTCTGCTAACATTGCAGTCGGCTACAGTTCTTTCAAACCCTGGGCCCAGAGGAGTCTGGGATGTGAAAGTATTAACATGTAGATTAATTTCTCATGGCAGTTGTGTTATTGGATTTCCCTCTTTGCCAACTCACTTTAAATGGCTGTAATTACTGAGGTCTCCAGTGAACCTCAAAGTAGAAATGATGTTTGCAGAGAAGGACTGCATCCATTCCATCTACCCCAGAGCTCCTGCACAGACCCTTTCTCTTCAGCAGAATGGAAATGCATTTGTAAAGGTGTAAGAGTTTACATTCCCAGGACCTTTAAAGAGTATTAACTTCCTCCAGGTCTCTGAACGAAGCAATTACTTGGCTAGAGATAGAACTATAGTGATACATATGAGACTAGGTTTCCTTCCCTCCTTCTCTCCCTCTAACCCCCTCTTCTTTTCTCCCTCCCTTTTTCTTTTTCCTTCTTCCTCCCTCTTCTTTACTTCCTTCCTTCCTCCCTGTCCTTCCTTCCTTTTCTTTTTATTCTAGTACAGGGACTAAACTCCAAGGGCTGGCTGTCCCTTAGATTTTTGCCCCAAGGCTAGCATTTTACCACTTGAGTAAACTCTATTTTTAGCTTATTGCTCATAAGTTGGAGATAAGAATCCCATAGACTTTTCTATCTGGGCTGGCTTCAAACCAGTATACTTAGACCTCAGCCTACTGAGTAGCTAGGATTACAGGTGGGAGCCACTGCCTTTCTGTTCACATCAAATATGCATGGAACTGTTTCCAATCAAGGCCTCTGAAGGGAGAATTGGGAGAAGAAATCTTGGGGCATGCAGTGTGGCTATCAGATGAATGATTCTGAACTACAGAGTAGAAACTAGTTTGAGTGTAATCAATATGGATTTTGTTCCCATCTCTAAGTGTAAGAAATAGCCAAGCAGTTCATTGCTCTATATCCAACGAAATGCAGTTCTGAGTCTCAATTTTCTAGTTGCCAAGTGTTGGAGTTTCCCTCCCTTTCTTTCCCATGGAGCAGGGTATCCTATGTGACTCTGGACACATGGGTAATAATGTCCACAAAGTGCAGCTGGTGATGGGGCTCCCTCTTCAAGCTTTAGAGTCCATCAGAAGAAGGCCATGGTGTCTCTGTGGACTGAGTACAGGTCTGGCCACCCCTGGGGAAAGTCATGAAATCACTCAGAGGAGAACAGGCTCTTTTTCTGAGCACACCTAATGCTATTGTTCTCAATTTTGATGGCTTATCTGAGCATACAGTGACAAGCAGATGACAAAACACACTCAAGAGTTAGATACAAGCTGGGCACTGGTGACTCACACCTGTACATGGAGCTACTCAAGAGGCTGAGATCTGGGGACTGTGGTTCAAAGCCAGACTGGACAGGAAAGTCTGTGAGACTTTTTTTTGTGGGGTCCGGTTGTGGGGCCTGAACTGGGCCTGGGCGCTGTCCCTCAGCTCTTCAGCTCAAGGCTAATGCTCTACCACTTGAGCCACAGCGACACTTCAGGCTTTTTTCTTTTTGCTTATGTGGTGCTGAGGAATCGAACCCAGGGCTTCATGCATGCAAGGCAAGCGCTCTACCACTGAGCCACTTTCCCAGCCCCCAAGTCTGTGAGATTTATAACCTCGAATTAACAATCAGAAAAACTGAATCAAAGAGGTAGAGTGGGGACAGGGAAGGTGGCTCAGTGGTAGAGCACTTGCCTTGCATGCATGAGGCCCTGGATTCGATTCCTCAGCACCACATAAGCAAAAAGAAAAAAGCCAGAAGTGGCGCTGTGGCTCAAGTGGTAGAGCACTAGCCTTGAGCTGAAGAGCTGAGGGACAGTGCCCAGGCCCAGAGTTCAGGCCACATGACCCGACCAAAAAAAAACAAAAGAGGTCGAGTGCTACCCTTGAGCAAAAACGCTCAAGGGACAGCACCCATGACTGACAACAACAACAACCAAAAGTGAACTTGTTACAGGAACCTTCTTGAAAAGCCTAGAGGTGAGACAGGACATTTTTTGGATTTCATACATGTCATCCTGTTTAGTCCCAGGAAAGTTTTGCTGTAGAGAATGCTCACCCCTGATTGTTATCCTATATGGTTAGCTTGTGGTGAGCTTTGTCCCCACCCACAACATGGTTTTTGCCTTTAAAAGCTTTGTGCAAGCTCTGTTCTGGGCTGCAGGTGTTTGGGACAGGAGTCTACCTGTAGTCACCGACATTTTACTAAAACTCCCAGCCAATCGCTGGTGGCTCACACCTATAATCCTAGCTACTAAGGAGATAGAGATCTGAGGATCACAGTTCAAAGCTAGCCCAGGCAGGAAATTCCATGACACTGTCACTGTGGCTCAAGTGGTAGAGCACTCATCTTAAGCTGAAGTGCTGAGGGACAGTGGTCAGGTCCAGAGTTCAAGCCCCACACCTGACCAAAAGAAAAAAAAAAAGATTCCCAATTTGACCTCTCAAGATGTGGCTTCTATGTATCTTGCAAACTATTCCCATAAAATAGAATCCAGTGAGAAGAAGCCACGGAGGATTTATAAGGAGATGTTCACCCGGGACATCCGGAGGCCTGCTGGCAGCAAGATTCTGCAATTCTTCCTGAAAAGCCTGGAAAGCAGTGAAACGCTCCTCTGTTGCAATAACTCAGAACCTCATTCTGAGTGTTTCCGGCAGAGGTCATTCGGCTGAACACAACCGTGGACTAATTAGAGCCTGATATAGCCAGTGCCGTCCATAAGCCTGGATGGACAGTGGACGCGTGCCAAACAACTGAGGTCTGGTTCTCCAAACTTTCACAGAGTGCCATAAGTAGAGGTTCACCTTACTCCTCAGGTTGAGTAGAGTGTAGCCATCAAAGCTGGAATCAGTAGCACTCAGGTGAGAAGAATGGGAAGCAGATATACCCAGTCAGCTGGCAGTGTCTTACAGGGACAAGCCTATCTGGCTGCCAAACCTGAATGTTTGCAACCATGGCAGAGCTCTGCAGGCGCAATTGTGCAGCAATGCAAACTACGTACCCTTGCCAAACTTCACGGGGGTAGAAGAAACCATGGAGAAATTACAAGGAGATGTTCACCCGGGACACCCAGAGGCCTGCTGGCTGCAAGATTCTGGAATTCTTCCTAAGAAGCCTGGAAAGCAGTGAAATGTTCCTATGTTGCAATAACTCAGAACCGCATTCTGAGTGTTCCCGGCAGAGGTCATTCGGCTGAACACAACTGTGGACTAATTAAAGCCTGATATAACCAGTGCCATCCATAGGCCTGGATGGACAGTGGTCCCGTGCCAAACAACTGAGGTCTGGTTCTCCAAACTTTCACAGAGTGCCATAAGTAGAGATTCATCTTACTCCTCAGGTTGAGTAGAGTGTAGCTGTCAAAGCTGGAATCAGTAGCACTCAGGTGAGAAGAACGGGAAGCAGATATACCCAGTCAGCTGGAAGTGACCTACGGGGACAAGCCTATCTGGCTGCCAAGCCTGAATGTTTGCAACCATGGCAGAGCTCTGCAGGCGCAATTGTGCAGCACCTACATCTCTTCCTTGTCCCCCCTCCCCCATTCACTCTTACCCATTTGTCCTCTTGGAAATTTAACTGGTCATGCATGCCACTACAGCCATCTCCACAAACAAAACCTGCAAAAGAAAATTCAAAACAATCTTCCATTCAGAAACCTGACATTTGACATATGTGGTTGTCCCTCAGGTATATCATTCAAGTTACAGCTTGATGGTAGAAGGAATTGCTGGTGTGCTACTGCATAGGAGACCCTAGGTCCAATTTCCAGCTATTCCACACACCAGCTCCAGCCTCTTGTCCTTATAAAACAAATAAAGACACACAGTGAAGGTGAGAGAAAGGAAATTTATTATCTTGTAGACAAGGGGGAAGACAGCACTTCAGCCCTTCTTCAGAGATATAGACAGGATCAGTAGCTTTGAATACATAACTGGGGAAAGGGGTATAAGAAGTACAGTCTTCAAGCTATGTGCTGGTACTTCACATCTGTAATCCTGGCTATTCGGGAGGCTGAGATCTGATCATAGGTTGAGACCAGCCCTGGCAGGAAAGTCTGTGAGACTTTTATGTACAATTACCCACCCCCAAACCAGGAGTTGACTTGTGGTTCAAAGTACTAGAATGCTAGTCTTGAGGAAGGGACAATGCCCAGGCCCTGAGTTCAAGTCCTAGGACAAAAAACGAGTTACAATCTTTGGTCAAAATTTGGTTTCTTTCTCTCATACAACTTTGTATAGCCTTTGAAATAAAAAGCTATTTTAATTAAGTCCTATCTCGTTATATTAGTTACATCCTGTTACAAGCTCCTGCTTTGGCCACCTTGTATGGCCTTTTAAATTTTCCTTTTTAACTACTTAAGTCACATTGCTAAAGTTTTTTCCTCTTTTAAAAAATTTTCTTTTTAAAGAATTATCTTTAGGTAGTTATACATAGGAGCTTCCATTTAATAAGTGAATACAATATGTTTTGATCAGTGTTACCTCTTGAGACAAGGAGAGGGAGACCCCAACACTTGGCAACTAGAAAATTGAGACTCAGAACTGAATTCAGTTAGTTGTAGAGACATGAACTGTCTGGCTGGTTCTTACACTTAAAGATGGGGAAGCAAATCCAAATTGATTACATATAAATCAGTCTCCACTCTGTAATTTAGAATCATTCATCTGATAGCCACCCTGTAAACCCCAGATTTTTTCTCCCAATCTCTCCCATCAGTGTACTTGACTTGAAACAGTTGCATGCTTATTTCATGTGAACAGAAAGGCAGTAGCTCCCACCTGTAATCATAGCTACTTAGGAGGCTGAGCTCTGAGTGTTGTAAACCAATCAGTAACAAAACAAAAGATGCCACAATTAATAAGCCAAATTATAGGAGTCTTTATTGTCACCTCTGCAGACCAACAGATGCACAGGAGTGTAGACGTCTGAAATTGTGCTGTCCTGAGACAGCTCAGAGTTAAGTCTTTCAAAGAGAAAAAACACATCTTTTGACAAGCAATGCATAAGACTTTTTTTGTTTTATTTTACAAAGCATATACAGACACAAAACTTAGCATTATCAATAAATTTAGACTTACTTCCCAAATATGGGGTTTCTGGAATACTTTCAGGGAAGGGAAGGGGGAAAGGAGAGAAGAATAGAAGAAGAAGAAGAAAGAAGAAGAAGAAGAAGAAGAAGAAGAAGAAGAAGAAGAAGAAGAAGAAGAAGAAGAAGAAGAAGAAGAAGAAGAAGAAGAGGAGGAGGAGGAGGAGGAGGAGGAGGAGGAGGAGGAGGAGGAGGAGGAGGAGGAAGAGGAGGAGGAGGAGGAGGAGGAGGAGGAGGAGCAGGAGGACGAGGAGGAGGACGAGGACGAGGACGAGGACGAGGACGAGGACGAGGACGAGGAGGACGAGGACGAGGACGAGGACGAGGACAAGGATGAGGAAGAGGACAAGGACGAGGAGGGAAGAGGAGAAGGAGGAGAAAGAATGCACAGGTCAACACCCCTCTCCTAGTCATGGCTGCCTAAACACCTTGAGCTCTTCCTCTTTCCCAGTACCTCCCATGCCACTTCCTTTGTGGTCAGGGAGTAGTTACAATTCTAGGCCAGTTCTAATGGAAATTGAGGTATGTGTGTAGTGGAACCTCTTGTGCCTTTAGCTTGACCTTTGGGCAATAAAGTCCTACTAGGGCCTCATGCACACAGGTCGCATCTCATTCATACTTACATTATGGGATGCCAATCTTACACATGCACAGATTCCCCTCTTAAAAAAAATCTTCCCAGTCATGATCCCCTCCTCTGCTATAGTTACTAAGAATTCCTCCCACACATCCTGAGTGGTAGAAAGCAGAAAGTCCTCCTTGGGTTTCCTACTTTGATTCAGGAACAGATAGTTCCCTTATGGTCCTTTTTCAAATTGGAAAAAGAAAACATTTTATCTATTTAAATTTGAATTGTAACTACATGTTAGTTCCCACAGTCAAACACCATTTATGAGAGTTATTTCACCAAGCTGGAATTTCACCTCAGTCAATTCAAGCACTCTTCTGTCTCAGGAGTGAAGGCAATTATAACCACAATACCAAAAGTTCATTTTTTAAGCAGTCAACATCATCATTCTAATTATTCAGTCAACAATTACAAAAGGAACACTTTTACAGTGGGCTTTTATAGCCAGGATATTATTAAATGTGAATCCCAAAAAGGCAAATTCATAGAAGGAGGAACATGTGTTTTATTAAAACAACAGTAATTTGTTGACATATTCTGCACACAAATGATGTACATTATGCAAACTAATTTGGCTTTGCTGTTAGCAAAAGATTTTTGTAAAATGGGGGAATATTTGTTTTTTCCATAATAGAGTTTGAACTCAGGGCTTTGTATTTCCTAGACTGGCATGATACTACCCAACCTCCCTGCCCAGATTTCTGACTGGCTGCTGTGAAGCATTGGGTCTCACTTTCCACCTTGGCATGATCCATAGACAGATATGCCTACTTTTAGCTATCATCAGCTGTGTGCCACCACATCCAGCTTCTGCCCAAGTTGTCCTCAAATCACAATTCTCCCATACTCAGCCTCCCACATAGGGAACTTTTTTTGCCCCATAGATATTAAAATATTTAAAGACATAATTTATTTCTTGCATTTCCTAAAAGTGATTACAGGCATATTAGATTTAATTTCTGTAACATTATACGTCAAGTCTTCTAGAAAAGCTCCTTTGCTTAGCAAAAATAAAAATAAAAATAAAAATCCTTTCTTGTCATCCAAGCCTAGTTTGTCCAATACGGTAGCCAATAGTCACAAGCACCTGGGGACATTTAACATGTGACTGAATTTTATTTTATTTTCTGTTGATTTACCTTAAAAGTTTTAAACATGCCAGGAGCTAGTTTCTCATGCCTATTAGTAGTCCTAGCTACCCAGGAGGATTATATCTGAGGATTGTGGTTCACAACCAGTCCGAACAGGAAAGTCCATACAACTCTTATCCCCAATTAACCAGAAAACCAGAAGTAGAGCTGTGTGTCAAAAGTGGTAGAACATTAGCCTTGAGTGAAAGAGCTAAGGGACAGTACCTAGGCCCTGTGTTGAAGCCCAACTAAAATAGAACCATTCTAAAGATTTTTATTGAACTTAACTATGGTTTTCATAGTACATTGTTTCTTTTAAACTGTTGAAGATTTAGCACCTAAATTAGGCTGCTGAAAATCCATTATCCGTACTGCAGGTTTAATGTAAAAATAATGAAAAGCATCTTAATGTTGTACTGGTAATTTGTAGAAATAGTAACACTTGCAATCAGTTGAGTTGAAGAAAATAGACTACTGAAATTATTTTTCTACGTATCTTTTCAAATTTACAAAAAGTTGCTAGAAGGTTTAGATAAAATCTAAAGAGGCATGGTATCTTTAAGCCACTATTTCTGTTTAGTTCAGCTCATTTTACAACCTTGGAATACCAACTGAGTGATGTTCTAATCTTTATAATAAAGATTCTAACAAATTTACCCTTCCCACAGACAGTATTTAAACACTGAGCCAAATAGAGGATAAAAGATTTTAATTTTTGTTCCCATACCTGGACTTGAACCTGGGCATTGTCTCTTAACTTTTTCACTTTTTTCAATCAAAGTTGGTTCTCTCACAGAGCTCTATTTCCAGCTTTTTGGTGGTTAACTGGAGAGAAAAGTCTCATAGACTTTCCTGCCTGATTTGGCTTTGAATCAAGATCCTTAGACCTCAGCCTTCTGAGTAGCTAGGATTATAGGTGTGAGCCATCAGCATTCAGCCACAAAGGACTTATGAAGACCTTAGAAATGGCCAAAATGATTTTTTAAGAGAGAATTAGTTGGACTATGGGAGAAGGAACTTTTCTGGATATAATCCTACTCAAGGCATCACTTAATCTGCAGGACTCTGACTGTACATAATTCAGACAGTCCCAGGCAGGAGACCTGAGAGGATAAGGCTGGAGTAGGGGGGTGGAGTCCAAGGGGTTGGGGGGGTTGGGGGAAGAGCCTGCCTGAGCTGCAAGAAGGTGACAGAAGCTGCTGGAACATAACATACAGGAAGCTGCAGGAAAGGGAGGCCTTCCCTCTGCATGTGAATGTCACACAGTGGGAAGCCCCAGGGTTCACAGACTAAAACATCTGTGAAGCTGAAGACACTAAGCAGAGATCTTACTGTCTATGCACTAGAAGAGACAGTTATATACTAATAAAGCTAAAGACAAAAATCTTGAGCTGGCTTCAATGTATATGTGTGATATTTGTTGTTGAACTGGGTGCTATCCCTGAGCTTCTACTAGCTAGCTTTCTACTACAAATTCACCGTCACTGCCTATGGCCTGCCTGATGTTGCCGTGTCTTGTGGGTTAGACTTGCAACTCCTTGTTTCTCGACTAATGGGCCGCCTTGACTCTCAGTGCATGACACTCAAGTCTGTGCATCGTAAGTTCACAGTCTTGTCCCTTCCTTTTTCATTACAACTGTTTTGAAGAGCAAGGTAGGAACTCTCTCTCATAGATGGTCTCCACCTCACAAAAGAGCAAGGTATTAATAATGTTTCTTTTTAGTTTTCTTTAAACCAAATCAAAACAGTTTACCCACTGGACACCATTGGGAAGTTTCTTGACTCAGGCTTTGGCCCTATCACAAAATACGTTGTGGATGCCCTCTATGGAGGACAATTGGGAAATTGCTCTTTATAGCAGCAGCATAGTCATTTTTAGAGATTTAAGTATATTCCAACTAGAAGGTAGAAATATAGTCATTTGATTGTTGTTTAAGTGAAATTTATGTGAACATAAATAGGTATGTGAATATATATATATATATTATCCTAAAATACATTAACCACCTTCTTATCATTTGTTCTAAGGGGTAGATTCATAGAATAAATCTTTTGGAGTATTTTATATCTATATAATTTTTAAAATATTTTTCTGATTGTAAAATCAAATATCATTCATCCTAAATGGTCACTTTCTGTTAGGATTTTAAAAAGAGGTAGCTAAGGAAGTACAGCAGTATGTACGTGGTGTTCAGGTAAGGGGTAGGTTTATTCATCATTCCGGCTGACACCAGGCCATCTTGGTCCTCAGCGTGGTGGGGAAAGGACTGGGAAAGAGAGCTTGAAGAGCTGGGAATAAGAGAGAAAATAGCTAGAAAAGAGAGCACCTGGGAAAGGTGGGAAAGAGAGAGCTAGGAAATAGAAGAGACCTGGGAAAGAGAAGAGAAGGAAAGAGCTGAGAAAGAGCTAGAAAAGAGCAGAGAAAGGGCATCTGGGCCTGGGGTAGGCCTTATCTAAGGTATGGGCGGAGAAAGTTGTGGCCACATCAAATTCAGATGTGACCTCAGCAGATGCAGATGTGACCTCTTCCATGTGTGCCAGTTGCCTAGATAACGCAAGTACTGGGTAGAAAATTTGCTGCATGCCTAGATAACGCAAGTACTGGGTAGAAAATTTGCTGCAAGGAGGGTGGAGTCTGCTTGCCATCCAGGAGCAGACTTTACACTTTCCAAAGCCTGTGTGTCTAATTTCCCTTACTTTCTTTTTTTAAAAAAAATTTATTGTGAAAATACTGTACAGAGGGGTTACAATTACATTGGCAAGGCAATTAGTACATTTCTTATCAAGCATTGCTGCTACCTCCTTTGTTTCCTCTTCCCATCCCTCAACTCCCCCCCGCCCCCCGCCATCCTGCCAAAGTTGTAAAGTTCGTTTTTCAACATAACAATTTGTCCATCTCATTGTTGTAATGGGTCCACCTATATCACTATTTAAACGGTTTGTTTTTGCCCTTCCCCTCCACAAATTATAACAACATCAAATACAATGAAAGCAGGGATTATACCGTGGGGGAGGGACATACAAAGCAACAAAGAAATGATCTTATAAATATGTTAGATACAATTGCAAGAAAGAAAAAAAAAACGTTTGACTACTTATCTTGGGGTTCATATCACCTAGCATCAACTTATCTGACATTTTCTTCTTGTCTCAGACATAAACTAGTAGTTCAGATTTCAAACTGACAAATAAATGTAAGGAAGCCAACAAAAAAATTCAGTTCCTCTCATCTGATGATGCCTCTACAACAATGAGGAAAGAGTTCATCCTGCTAAGGAATTATGATAGGATATCAAAAAGAAAATTCATTCTTCTAGGTCTTCCATATTTTTTCAATGTAACCTAAATGATGTAAAACACAATATACTGCTCTGATACTTTTACGTTTTATCAGTTTTGCACATTTTCATATGGACTTCACCTCAGTCTACAACATTCCTTCATTATTCTGTCCCTGATATTTTTACACTACCACGACATAAGAACATTTTCATATGATTTTTATTATAAAAAAACTGTACAGAGGTGTCTCATTTATGAGAGCAAATAATGAGTACATTTCCTAACAAGCATTGTTCCCTCTTCCCACCATCCCTTCCCTCCCACCTCCACAAATACGCTCCCCTTCCCCCTTCCCCTGCCTAAATTGTAAAGTTCATTTTTCAGCAGAGTGTCTTGTGTATCTCATTGATACAATGGGTTAACCTGTATCCCTATTTAACCATTTTGTATTTCCCTTCTCCTCGTCAAATTAGAGAAACGTATACACAGGATGTAGGTGTACCAACTTCAAATACAATGAAAACAGGGGTTATAGCGTGCGGGAGGAACATATACAGAAACAAAAAAAATCATATTGCACATCATAAGTACATTAGAAACAATAACAAGAAAGAAAAAACATACTTGTGTCCCTGTCTTTGGGTTCATTTCCCTTAATATCATCTTATCTGCTCATATGCACATAGCTTTTGAATTATTCTGCTTATCCCAGACATATATTAGTTATTGAAAATAAGGGAAACCACGGGACCTATGTTTCTTTGGACTTGGCTTACTTCACTTAATAAAATTTTTCCAAGACTTTCCAATTCCTAACAAATTGGGTGATACCATTCTTTCTGATGGAGGCATAGAATTCTGTTGTGTATGTACACCCATATTTTCTTGATCCATTCATCTACTGAGGGGCATCAGGGTTGGCTCTATATCAGCTATTGTAAATAATGCTGCAGTAAACATAGCTGTGCTGGTAGTTTTAGTATGGTCTTGTTTGTGATCATTTGGGTAAATGCCCAAAAGTGGGATTGCTGGGTCATAGGAAAGCTTTATATGGAGTCTTTTGAAGAGCCTCCATACTGCTTTCCAAAGTGGTTGAACAAGTTTACATACCCACCAAGAATGCAGTAGAGTTCCCTGTGGCCACATACTCTCCAGCATCTGTTGTTGCAAAAATATGGAACATTTCACTAATTTGCATGTCAACCTTGCTCAGGGGCCATGCTAATCTTCTCTGTATTGTTCCAATTTTAGCGTATTTGCTGCCTAATTGAGCACAGAACATTTTTTATATATAAAGTGTAATTGATTTTCTTAAACTAGACAATTCAAAAAAAAAGTAAGTTCAAAAGAATTCTTGTGAAATTTTAGAACCATGTATTTCTTCTTCTTCTTCTTCTTCTTCTTCTTCTTCTTCTTCTTCTTCTTCTTCTTCTTCTTCTTCTTCTTCTTCTTCTTCTTCTTCTTCTTCTTCTTCTTCTTCTTCTTTTTTAGCAATACAACAAACTGTTAAAACCATGTATTTCTTACATAAGCACACATTTAAGAATAAAGTCAAGATTGGCATGTCAAAAACAAAATAATTCCAGATATTTGTTGTTCAAGAGATGTGTAAGAGGAGAAATTCATTTATTCTATACAAGGCACCTGTCATAATGAACACTGCAGCAAGTGTTAAGGTTTGTTAAGTTTTAAATGTATTTAATTTTGGGAATTTGCATATATATGCCAAAATTAGGACTGTTTGGCTGGTCATAAACTTTTCTATAAAGTATTTAAGGCTTATGGTAGCAGACATATGGTACTAATTATGTACCTTTCAGAGTTTATACAAACATTACCAATAAGAAATTGCAAAGTCTTTGAGTAAAGAAGCAGAGTGAAGAGTTAAGACTTTGTTAACCATATAGTTTCTTTAAATTTTTAGGGCTTCCTTACTTAACATGTTAGTGAGGAACAAATGATGATATAAGCCATATACAAATGATGAGATGAGCCATAAAAAGTAATCTTAGTGGTAATTTTAAAGACTACTCATAGCCTATAAAACTCTTTTTGAGGGGCTGGGAAGGTGGCTCAGTGGTAAAGCGCTTGCCTTGCATGCTTGAGGCCCTGGGTTCGATTCCTCAGCACCCATAAGCAAACAACAAGCCGGAAGTGGTGATGTGGCTCAAGTGGTAGAGCGCTAGCCTTGAGCTGAAGAGCTGAGGGGCAGCGCCCAGGCTCAGAGTTCATGCCCACGACTGGACCCAAAATAAAAACCAAAACAAAAGCCTCTTTTTGAACATCATAATCTTAGCCAGTTTTAAATGCACAGGAATATGAGAAAATAATACACTGGTAATTGTTTGGTTTTTTATTTTATTAATCATTAATATTTAACTTTTGGTTTTCTTTATTTGTTGCATTGTTTCCCTTTTTGTAATATAATACAACTTTTTATAAGTCGTCATCAGGAGGTACTTTGAGAAGCTTACTGGGATGGCCAAAGATTTTTTATAGGTGCATGTGAGTTTACAAAGAAGAAAATTAAGAACAAAATATTTATTAAATAAATTATCAAGTACAGTCTGAATCAGGAGGGATGATAAATGTCCACACCCAAAATCTTAGCCCTCGTCGGAAGCGGCGGTATTACAGAGTTGAGACCACAAAAGTGAGAGACTGTTTTTGTGTTTTTTGTTTTTGTCAGTCGTGAGGCTTTAACTCTGGGCCGGAGTGCTGTCCCTGCACTCTTCAGCTCTAGGGTGGCACTCTAGACCTTGAGCCATGGCACCACTTCTGGTTTTCTAGTGGTTTATTAGAGATAAAGTCTCACGGACTTTCCTGCCCGGACTGGCTTTCAACTGTGATTCTCAGAACTCAGCCTCCTGCATAGCTAGGATTACAGTCGAGCCACCGGCACCCAGCATTGTTTTGTTGATTTTTATTTTGTTGGTCATGGGGCATGAATTCTGGGGCCTGGGTGCTGTCCCTCAGCTCAAGGCTAGCACTACCATTTGAGCCTTCATCTTTTTCTACTTCTGTAGTGCTGAGGAACCAAACCCAGGGCCTCATGCATGCAAGACAAACACTCTACCATTGAGCCACCTTCCCAGCTCCTGAAAGACTGTGTTTTAAAAAATCATCTAAACAACATTTGCTTTCTGCTTTGAGTTATATAATGAAATATATGAATATCTTTTTATATTTTTGTGAATTGTCATACTTCTAAATTTATACTAACTTCAGCCACTTTATCCTCTTCAAAATCATGAGAGATTTCTCAAAGTCTCTGAGAGATTTCTTCTGGGAAGATTGTATTTGCACTTATAATTTCTTCTGAGTCATTTTTATTTTCATTTATTTTTTATTTTTTTATTGTGAAAAAACTGTACAGAGGGGTTACAGTTACATGGGCAAGATAATGAGTACATTTCTTATCAAGCATTGTAGCCTCCTCCTTTATTTCCCCTTCCCATCCCTTCCAAGCCTCCCCCCCATCCAATCCTCCCCCCACCCTCCCCATCAAAGTTGTAAAGTTCGTTTTCAACATGACAACTTGTACTTCTCATTGTTGCAATGGGTCCACCTGTATCCTTATTTAAATGACTTGTTTTTCCCCTTCCCCTCCACAAATTATACCAACATCAAATACAGTGAAAGCATGGGTTATACTGTGGGGGAGGGACATACAAAGCAACAAAGAAATAATCATATAAATGAATTAGAAACAAATGTATGAAAGAAAAAAAACATTTAAATACATATCTTAGGGTTCATTTTCCTAACATCACCTTATCTGACCTTTTCTGCTTGACTTATACATTACATATACTAACTATTGCAAATGAGGGAAACCATGGGTCCTATGTTTCTTTGGGCTTGGCTTACTTCACTTAATATAATTTTTTCCAAGTCTTTCCAGGCCCATATCAAGCATTGAAAATAGAAACAGCAATAAGAGACCTCCCATCTAAGAAAAGTCTAGGACCAGATGGTTTTACAGCAGAATTCTACAAGGCCTTCAAAGCAGAGCTCACACCAATACTCCTCCAACTCTTCAATGAAATTGAAAGAGAAAGTTCACTACCGAACACATTCTATGAAGCCATCATAACCCTCATCCTAAAACCAGGCAGGGACTCATCATTTTTATTTTTTATGAAAATCATTTTATATTTTATGTTGATTGGTTATCATACATCAAATACTTTCAAATGTACATGTAAAGTCTAAAGATAGCAGTATCAATATTCTCATACAGCACTTGTTTATCTGTTATGTATTTTCAGTATTATTGTACTTCTCTCTTTCACCCTTTCCATTCATGGTCTTTCTCTTTCATGCTCCATGTCTGCTACTTAGAATTTCTGCTGGTCTATTATCCTTCAGAATTCACTGGTTTTGTGGGAACATGATAGGGACCAACAGTTTCCCTTGCATTTTTTAAGAATTATAAGAGTGATGTGATTTTATTCTTTGCCATTCTAAATGGCAAAACAACAGATCTAGGAATTCCTTTTTACTTTTCTTCTATTATAAATTTTATCTCATAGGAATCATTGGGATAGATAAGATATTTTAACTTGTGACGTAAAAGTTCTTTTTCTTTTACAAACAACCTTTTTCTTTGATTATCAGTAAGTAACTACATGTAATGAAGACAAAGCTATCCTATGGTAAGTAGACCGAAGTTGTTCACAGGGATGAAAAACAAGGTAATGGGGCAAGTGAGAACAAAGGATACCCATCATAGAGCACAGCTCCTCAGAGCAGTTTATCATGTATACTTTGAGAGAATGACAATGTGCTGGGAACTATTGATTAAATCACTGAACACTGATTTATATATATGTACATATATTTGCATATGTATATTTATTTATATATGCATATATGTGTGTATATGCCCTTATATATGTACACATGTATGTTACTATACACACAAATTCACACATACATATACACATGTATACATGCACACATGGAGAAAGACACATATTTACAGCCAACACAAGTTTCACTAGTTGTTGACTATGCCTTAGATGGAATGCTTGGAACAAAATATGTTGAAAATGTATTTGTCTCCATGAGTTCTTTTACCACTCCTCTTATCTCTTAAAACTGGTAGGTTTTGACAGATTCGACTTGCAAAATGCAGTACAAGTCACTTAGGAATCAGTAAGTAAAGAACATATGGTGTCTCCCAGCTCCCTACAGAATGCTTGCTCTTATAGACACTCTCAACAACCAAAGTAGCAGGAAAATACCCTTGTAAAGGGTATTCCATTGTTGGAATGGGTCCACCTATATCCCTAGTTAAACGATTTGTTTTTTCCCTTCCCCTCCACAAATTATACCTACATCAATACAGTGAAAGCAGGGGTTATACCGTGGGGGAGGAACATACAAAGCAACATAGAAATCATCTTATAAAAATGTTAAAAACAATTTCATGAAAGGCAAAAAAACATTTGAATACTTATCTTGGGCTTCATTCCCCTAACATCAACTTATCTGACCTTTTCTGCTTGACTCAGACATATACTAGTTATTGCAAATAAGGGAAACCATGGGACCTATGTTTCTTTGGGCCTGGCTTACTTCACTTTATATAATTTTTTTTCCAAGTCTTACCATTTCCTAACAAATGGGGCGATGCCATTCTTTCTGATGGAGGCATAGAATTCCATTGTGTATATATACCATATTTTCTTGATCCATTCATCTACTGAGGGGTATCTGGGTTGGTTCCCTATCTTAGCTATGGTAAATAATGCTGCAATAAACATAGTTGTGCTGGTAGTTTTAGTATGGTCTTGTTTGTGATCATTTGGGTAAATGCTCAAAAGTGGGATTGCTGGGTCATAGGGGAGCTCTATGTGGAGTCTTTTGAGGAACCTCCATACTGCTTTCCAAAGTGTTTGAACAAGTTTACACTCCCACCAACAATGTAGAAAGATTCACTTCTGTCCACATCCCTTCCAGCATCTGTTGTTATTAGAGTTCTTTATTATAACCATTCTAACTGGGGTGAGGTGGAATCTCAATGTTGTTTTGTCGAAAAATGAACTTTACAACTTTGGTGGGTCGAGGGATGACCGGGTGTAGGGGGAAGATGGGAAGGGATGGGAAGGGGAAAGAAAGAGGAGCCAACAATGCTTGATAAGAAATGTACTCGTTATATTGCCCATGTAATTGTAACTCCTCTGTACAGTATTCTCACAATAAAAAAATAAAGTTATAAGGCTCTAAATGGCATCCTTCCTTGAGCTCTTTTCCAACAGACAGCATCAATTCCTAAGCAGATGAGTGAGTCCTCAGAAGACTGGACCTCAGATCAACATTTAACCAACCCATGTGAAAAGTCCTATGAGAGAAATGCTGACTGAGGTCTGGCTGATTTCCTGGCCAAGAAAATAAGAAAAGAAGAAAGTATTTTTAATGTATTAAAGTTTGAGAATAATTTGTAACCTGTCAATAAATGTGTAGAACACAACTATACCAACTGACAAAAAATGATGTGCTCTTGGACTTGGTGAGTGATTTTACATGTGTCTACACAAGTAGAATCAGCATAAATCAAGCCAGCATTTCTTCATTTAAGATGTGAGGAAAGGATACAGGTTGACCCATTGTAACAATGATATGTACAAGACACTCTATCAAAGAGGGGGTGGAGGGATAAGTTGGGGAGGTGTGAAGAGAAGGGATGGTAGGGGGAAAACAAAGGAGAGGGTGCTCAATAAGAAATGTACTCATGCTGGGCACAGGTGGCTCAGGCCTCTAATCCTAGCTACTCAGGAGGCTGAGATCTGAGGATCGGGATTTAAAACCAGACCGGGCAGGAAATCCGAGAAATTCCGGCTTTTTTCTTTTTGCTTATGTGGTGCTGAGGAATCGAACCCAGGGCCTCATGCATGCAAGGCAAGCACTCTACCACTGAGCCACCTTCCCAGTCCCTGAGAAATTCTTATCTCCAATAAACCACCAAAAAAACAGGAAGTGGCATTGTAGCTCAAGTGGTAGAGTGCTATCCTTGAGCTGAAGAGCTGAGGACAGCGTTCTGGCCCAGAGTTCAAGCCCCATGAACGACAATAGAGGAAAAATAAAGAAATGTACTCATTACCTTACTAATGTAACTGTATCCCCTCCATACAGTATCTTTACAATAAAAATATATATTAAAAAGATACAATGAAAACTTCTATACTTATAGGAAGTTGTATTTGTCACTCAATATCAGTAGGGTATTGGTTTTAGGACCACAGGCATATTAAAATTTGGACTAATTCTCTACGTGAACACAGCATATTATTTACATTAGAATCTGCCCACAAACTAGTGCAGAGTAATTGCTATGAAAATTTTTACTACATTCTATGTTTGTAATGAAAAATAAAAGTATATGCACTATCAACAGATACAATTTTTTCAGATAATTTTTGTCCACATTTTGTGGATGGAATAGGGAGAGCAATTTTGAAAAGCACAAATTTTATCACCAAGACCGGTCTGCAAAACAAGGAGCTCATACAGCATCATTGAATAGTATGGAACTCCAAGGAGAAGTACTTGAATTGAGACAGTATCAGAAAGTGTAAGCACACAAGGACTTTTTAGAAATGCAGCTGCTAGATTTCTCATGGAGAGCTTTCATAACACTTTGTGAAACACAAGTCAGAACCTCACTGAAGTGTAGATGGTTTTCCCTCACCTTTCTCTCATGCTCAGTCATTATCAATCAACATATAGCTAATCATGAATAATCCTCTAATAACAAAATGTTGATGGAATATTTATATGCAGAAAACCTGGGAAGGCTAACTTTTTTCAATTAGGACAGTTTGTATTCTATGATCCAGCAGAGAGGAAACTAGGTAAGCATCCATTTACAGTCTTCTGAATAATTCTGCTTCTGACCACATCAGTTCTTTATCCATACCTGTGCCGTAGTGAGAGGCTTTTAAAAGACTTTAATGATTTTAAATTTAAATTAAAATGTGGAATGAAATTAGTTCCAATAGTGCATTACATTAAGATATTTAGAAACAACTGAGAAACGTAAAGATCTATAAGATTTTTTTGGAAGTGAAGGGATATTGGAATTTGGTTCTTTATATTTTAAGCAATTTGCAAAAAGAATTGGCAAATAAAATTTACATTTGCAGCAGACTTGACACTTATTAAATTTTGTATTGAAAAGAGCACATCCTCACCAATATGTCAATGCTATCCTCTTATTTATCTTTAAAGGTTTATGCTTCTGGTCTGTTAATATTAAAACAAAACATTTTTAATCTTCAGCTAGTAGTCCAAAAGGGTTTTGCTTCATCATGTCAGTGTTGAATAGAGTGTATGTATGTATGTATGTATGTATGTTGAATAGAGTGTATGTACACTTGAATGTACAACACATCTGGATCATTGTCAAACTTTCCACTTTTCTTCCTTCCCTTACACCAACCCCACCTATCCCTTCAAGTTTTCTACTTTTATTCTCACATATATACTGAAATATGCCCTGAGAGGAGACTCGAGCTGGTACAGCTTCTTTCCTGGCTTTGCCTTTGTTTTAGGGATTTTAGAGAAAAAAAAACCCTCTAAACAAGGTTAACTTGACCTTGGCTCCAACTAGCCCAGTTCTTGGAATGGAAAGAATGCCTCTAGGTCCCTCTCCCCTTAACAACCTAACCCGCCTTGATTGTTCAGTTAAGGACTGACCCATAAAACAGATAGGTTACAATCTGGCACCAACTGGTAACACCACATGCTTTATGGTAAACCCTGCCTTTTGCACATGCTTACAGTAAACTCGACCTATTACCCAACTGTGTGTGGTCTGGTATGACCATATAATCCTTTGTGTGTGTTACGATCCCATTGGTCACCTGTGCTTGACCAGGCTTGACCTTACGGATTTTGTCTTTAAAAACCAAAGAATGGGGGCCGCTCGGGGTCACAGTATCAGCTCCTGAGCCTGTGCTGAGGCCCTGGCTGGTCATTGTAGGAATGTAGGAACCTCAATAAAGTTTCTTCCTTATTAACAACTTTGTTGTGGTGGAGTCTGTCACTCCGGAAGATTAGGTGGGCTTGCCTGCCCTGAGTAGGGGGTCTTCCTACTACATTTAATGGGGGCTTGTCCAGGATAGAGCTCTTAGCCACTCCAACCTGAGGGGGATTGAAGTCTTTGACTGGTAGGACAGTGTGTGAGCACTTGGATGTTGGAGAGAAGTTCCGAGAAAAGCCTCGAGGTAAATGCGGGCAACCTAGGTAGAGAAGGCGCCAGAGTGAGGCCAAAAGTAGGGTGAGGCTGGACGCAGCAGAGTCCGCTACGGCTGAGGAGGTCCAGGGACGCCTGGACCCCTCAATTCCACCAGTCCTAGCAGTCCTAGTTGGATGGGAGCTTACTTAAAAAGTAACTTTTGGTTTGGGTATCCCTCCTCATTCTGTGTATAATCATGTCTGTCTGTGTCTCATTGTGCTTTTGTTTTTGCTTGCCATATTTGTAATTGGATTTATTTTACAGGAAAAATATGGGGCAAAGTGAGTCTACTCCCGAGACACCCCTAGACTTTGTCCTACTTCGTTTAAAACAAAAACAAAAACTGCTGGTTCTGCTTTGGTAACTTGCTTTTTTGTCAATGATGAAACTGCCACTGACCACCTGCAAGTGGCCCCAGTTAGATCTCAGCCTCAGGCCTTGGCTCAGGGGGTCTGAGCATGGGGGAGAATCTGTCAGTCTTAGGGGACCACTGCTAGGGACATTTTTCCCTTGCCCCAAGATGACTGGGAATTCTCCTCCACTTTGGAAGGCCCCTAGGTCAATGTTTGCAAGAATCTAAAAAAAAATCCTCCAGAGGTGAATGGAGGGGAGTGGGGTTCAAGTCCCCTGGTAAGTGAATGGTGGTGGGATGTCGTCTCATTCACTGAGAATTGATTTTGTCTTTGTGGCCACTTGTCTGTCTAGTTTACTTTGGTGTGTTTTCTGTTCTATGTTTTCTGAGGTTGGGAAGTTCTGGGTGAGCATGGCAGGCTCATTCAGCAGACTCTGGATTCAGCTTGCTGAGTGAGAACAGCACAGAGTTCTGGTAGGGATGTACTGGGGACCCGTTAGTCCCCAACTCAGCCTTTGGTTGTTGTCTAGTTTTGTTTTAAAATTGGTACCAGTTTTAAGTGTGGATCCTTCATTTTTGTGTTTATTTGTGCTTTTGTTATTATGTGAAGAAGAATGGCCAATAGACAAATGAAGAAATGCTCAACCTCTCTAGCCATAAAAGAAATGCATATCAAAATAACATTGAGATACCACCTCACCCCAGTTGGAATGGCTATAATCAAGAACTCTAATAACAACTGATGCTGGAGGAGATGTGGCCAAAAGGGAACCCTACTGTATTGTTGGTGGGAGTATAAACTTGTTCAATCACTTTGGAAAATAGTATGGAGGTTCCTCAAAAGACTGCACATAGATCTCCCCTATGACCCAGAAATCTCAATTTTGGGCATTTACCCAAATGATCACAAACAACACCATACTAAATCTACCAGCACTAGTGTTTATTACAGCATTATTTACCATGGCTAAGATATGGAACCTACCCAGATGCCCCTCAGTAAATAAATGGATCAAGAAAATGTGATACACAAACACACACAATATACATATATGTATGTATATATATGCATATATATGCATATATATATATATACATATATAAAGGAATTCTATACCTAAATCAGAAAGAATGGCATTGCCCCATTTTTTAGGAAATGGAAAGACAGAAAAAATTATAATAAGTGAAGTATGCCAGACCCAAAGAAACATAGGTCCCACGGTTTACCTAGTTATTTGCAATAACTAGTATATGTCTGGGACATGTAGAAAAGGTCAAAAGCTATATACATATTACCAGTTAAGATGACTTTAAGCGAAATGAACCCCAAGATAGGGACACAAGTAATTTTTTTCTTTCTTTCTATTTTTTCTAATATATTTATAAGGTACCATCTGATGTTTTTTGTTGCTTTGTATGTCCCTTCCCCACTGTATAACCCCTGTTTTCACTGTGTTTAATGCTGGTATAATTTCAGGATGGGAAGGGAAAAAACAAAATGTTTAAATAGGGATACAGGTTGACCCATTGCAACAATGAGATGTAGAAGACACTGTTGAAATACGAACTTTACAATTTCAGCAGGTGTTTGTGGGGTGAGGTGGAGGGGAGTCAGAGGTGGAGTGGTGAGTGTAGTTGTGGAAGTGGGAGGGAAAGGATGGTAGGGGGAAAAAAGGAGGAGGCAACAATTCTTGATAAGAAATGTACTCATTAACTTGCTCATGTAACTGTAACCCCTCTGTACAGTATTTTCACAATAGAACTTATTAAAATAATAAAAAAGAACGGCTTTTGCAGAACTCTGCCAGGTCTTCCAATAAATCATCATTCCTTAGTTGACTGGGACTGATGATATACTGACTCTGGGCTCTTCTCCTTGTGATTCTATCTTCTATTCATCTTTTCTCTCTTTTCCTCTCCTGAAGTAGCACATGACATTCTATGTTTCATCTTTTGATTTCTGTCCTTATAAAATGATAAACATTGGATTCTGCTACACCCCAATGCGCAGTATAAATCCTGGCTGTAGGTCATAAATTTGTAGTGGAGACAGACACACCAGCCAATTACACTAATGCAATGTGATGTTTTTGTTTATTCTTGCCAAATTTTGATGATTCTGTTTATTAAATCTTTTTCAGCTATTTAGTCGATTCTGGAATAGGTCTATTGGATTAGAAAGATATGGATCTTGCAGTTCTGAATGGTACACAGGTAGTCACAGGCCTGTGAGGGTGTTGTTCAATGTGCCTTTACACAGGGAGCTGTGTGCTAACATTCATGGACTAGGAGAGAGTGCACTTCATGTGAGAAGCATCTTGCGGACAGAAGACTCACAGCACAAGAGTGAAAGTCACTCTGGAGAGACCATGTGCAGGTAAATTATTAGAGAACCATGGAGAAACAAGAAAACACAGCTTAGGGCTGGGAATTTGCTTTCCCAGACCCTATTCTGTGATTAATAAATGTGTCAAAGCAATTCTCACACAAGTAAGTGAAATATTTGCATAAAATTTCCAGCCAGAAGAAAACCACAAATAACATCAAAACAAATGTGCACAAAAATGTCCAGACAAATTGCAAGTCAAAAACTTCTTCAGCAGGTTGCAGGGCTCACATCTATAATCCTAGCTACTCAAGGGACTGAGATCTGAGGATCATAGTTCAAAATCAACACAAGCAGGATAGTTGGTAAGACTCTTATCTCCAATAAACTACTCAGAAAAAAAACAGAAGTGGCACTTTGGCTTAAGTGGTAGAGTGCTAATCTTGAACAAAAAGAGCTCGGGAACAGTGCCCAGACCCAGAGCTCAAGCCACATGCCTTACAAAAAACAGAAAAGAAAAAATCCCCACAACTATTCCATTGAACTTCTCATAGAGGTGAGACACTGGAACAATGAAATACTCCGAGATTTAAACAAGGGCATGCACCTTCCAGGAGAAAAGGGGATTGAACACCTACTTACCAAATGTGAGACTTGCCAGATACCATTACGAAGAATTGGGTCAAAACTTGTAAATAAATGGGCAAAAACAGAATGTAAGCAAGCAGGGGAGCACAGGGGAACATGAAGATCCTGAAGCTTGCACTAAGTGAGGAATTTATACTTGTTTGCTTCCTGTCACTCTGGTGTCAGCAAGTGACAGAGGTCAGTGCGTGCTGACAGAGTTGTGACTCCAGGCTTAGATCCTTCTCCAGAAAACTTTTCTTTTTGTCGGTTGTGGGCCTTGAACTCTGGGCCTGAGCACTGTCCTTCAGCTCTTCAGCTCAAGGCACAAAAACAAGTACAAGAGAAGAAAGTTAGGAAGTTAGGAAGTTGGAAAGAGGGAAGGAAAACTCTCGAAAGAAGATCAATCATACAGTACCTTAGAATGCTCATACAAAATATTGCAAAAATAGCAGGATACATCACCAAGAGCCGTAAAAAAGTCCTCTCAGTTAATAATTTATTATCCTGTAATTACACAGATTGTGTTTTCAAATAAATCCGCTTTTCAAATATAATGCAGCCACAGAGGGCCATGACTTCATTTGTTTAAGACTAAAACGTCTCATTCATGTATAATGTCCCATTCATAAATGAGTGGAATCAAAGTCTCTAGTGCCCCTGACGATGAGGCCCTCCCTTGCCAACCACTGGGAAAAATAAATACTACAAAATTCAGTAGGAAGCCACCTTGTTTGGCCAGCTTCACTCTTCCTAGCTCTAAATTTCCCAGGATTTTCCATTTCATGAATCTCGTATTTTCTCCCATAAGCCCAGCCAGGATGGTTACAGCTTCTCAATTCTTCTTTGCGCACATCCTTATAAAAACAAGTCGTTTAAGGATACAGGTGGACCCGTTGCAACAATGAGAAGTACAAGTGGTCATGTTGAAAACGAACTTTATAACTTTGGTGGGGGGGAGGATTGGGTGGGGGGCAGAGGGAGACTGGGAAGGGATGTGAAGGGTAAACAAAGGAGGAGACTGCAATGCTTGATAAGAAATATATTCATTATCTTGCCCATGTAATTGTAACTCCTCTGTACAGTGTGTTCACAATTTTAAAAAAAGATTTTTAGAATACGTTTCCCTGAAGTATCTACATCATAGGAAATCTGTGTGTGTGTGTGTGTGTGTGTGTGTGTGTGTGTGTGTGTGGGTGGGTGGGTGAGAGAGAGAGAGAGAGAGAGAGAGAGAGAGAGAGAGAGAGAGAGAGAGAGAGAGAGAGAGAGAGAGAGAGAGAGAGAGAGAGAGAGAGAGAGAGAGAGAGAGGACCATTCCAGCATTAAAAATCAGTCATAGATGCTGGGTGCCAAAGGCTCATACCTGTACTCCTAGCTAATCAGGAGGCTGAGATGTGAGGGCCACAGTAAGAAGCCAGCCCAGGCAAGCAAGTCCATGAGGCTCTCCAATAAACTACTCAGAGAAGGCCAGAAGTGGCACTATGGATTAGGTGGTAGAATGCTAGCCTTGAACACAAAGAAACTCAGGGACAGTGCCCAGGCCCTGAGTTCAAACCCCACAACTTGCAAAATATGTCATACAAAAGTCCTACAAATTCAGTAGTCATACAAATTCACTGAACACTATGTTGAAAATGAACTATACAATTTGTTGGTGAGATGGGAGAGAAAAACAGAGAAAGTAAGGGAAGGGGAGATATTGTCCAAAAAATGTATTCATTACCTGACTTATACATCTGTAGCTTTTCTGTACATCACCATTATAATGATAATTTTAAAAAGGCATAGACCTAAAGATATAGAAATTATGTCTCAGTTAAATAGAATCAATAACTTCTGGCATCAATGAGAACATATAAAATCCATATTACAGTTTCACAAACTGTTTTTTTAATGGGGGAGAGCCAGACTCCTTGTAGAAATGACTAGGTCTAGGGCTGGGACAAAACACACACACACACACACACACACACACACACACACACACACACACACACATACACACACACACACACACACACACACACACACACACACACACACACACACACACGATCTTAGCAAAATAATAGAAAACTCCAGGAAGTCAGTGGGACACAGGACCCAATACACAGACTTGCTACTGACCAATAGACAGAATTTTCTAGTGATAAATAAAAAAGACAGCAATGTCAGGTTATAACCCACAGCATTTCCAATACATAGGTATAAATACAAAGAAATAAGTAATGGAATAGGTAAGTAATGAGGGAGTAAAACCTATCTACATATAGAAGAGTCCCTCCTAGCTCTGCACCTTGAGTAGTGGGATTACAGTTATGCCCCACCACGCCGACTCCCTGGGTTCATGATACAATGGATGCTGAAAATAAGTATTGCTGTGACTTTTTTACCCAACACACAAACTCAATCAGATTGTAACAAGAATATTGGATAAATTCTAATTGAGGGCAGTGTTATAAAACCCATGACAAATATGCCTCCGAACTGTCAAAGTTACCAAAAGCAAGGAAAGTCTAGGAGACTGTCCAATCAAGAAAGCACGATGCTGAACATAATGTAGTCACCTAGATGGGTGCTGGAGTGGAAAAGAATCAAGGAAAATGTGAACTATGGAACTTAGTTAATTAATAAAATAGGTTTTCAGCATTCTGGTTCTTCAGCCAAAGACACAGAAGCATTTTCTAACTAAAAACATTTCAAGATACTGTGATATAAATGACCAAGATGGCATGTGTGTGTGTTTTGTACTAATGTCGTTAGGTGAGACAGCCCAAGAGTGCACTGTTAACTTGGAGGGAGATTCAGACACTCACCCTCTCCCAGAAAGCTTCAAAAATCATTTCTCAAGTGATTTGCCTTTGCACTTCTGTGCTTTATTACCTTTTAGTGCAAAGTACCTTTCAAAGTTTGAACATTACATTTCTTAAGAGTTTCTGCACATTGAGATATTTATTTCACCCAAAGTGAGCAAGCTAATTAGTCCCTGTTCCAGCAATGCTATGACTAATGCAGAAACATTAATGCAGCCAACAATGTGCAGGAGACAGCAGGAAAGATTAACTGACAATCTTCAGTTGGAACAACAAACATGTTTGCATATACATCTATGAATATGCATAAATAATGACATGTATGTGAAAACACAGGAATATATAACCGAACCACAATCATGGTGATGCATTCACTCACATGGTATGTATGTGTGCATAATAATAATTTATACACACAAACGCATATAAATACTGACACACAACCATGTATGAACCATGAATGAGCCACACATATACAAATTCATACTCACACACAATGTATACATAGTCCTATGGGTCATGTGTGCATCACTTGTGTCATGTAGGTCTGAAACAGACAAGCCTTGAGGATACTTTGTCAATGTACTAAGCTTGAGTTACTGTATGATTTCACTCACATATGGTAACTAGCATTGAAAAATTCTTAGAAAGTGAAATGGTAACTGTCAAGGGCTGGGGAAAGGGCAGGAGGTATCATTATTTAGTGAATTTTGATTTTCTGTTTAGGGGTAGAGGAGAAGATGGGAAGGGAGGAGAGAGGGAGAAGAAGAAAAAGAAGGGAACAGTAAAGAAAGGGAGTGGAAGGAAGAGAAAGAAAAGGTCAGGGCAGCACAGGGCAGGGGAGGGAAGGGAAGCAGAAAGCCAACATCTGGGAAGTCCACTGGCGCGGATCCCTAGCCTTTCTTCATGGAACATACCAAGTTCCAGACTCCAGACTCATGGCCACATTCTTTGGACATTCAATTAAAAACATGGTGAGCTATGTTACAAGCAAATGACTACTAGGAAGACATAGTTCCCTGGAGAATTGGACAAAGCTCTCCCAAGATCCAGGATCCCAGATTATAGCCAATGCTGAGCCTGCAGTAGGCCTGCTTTGTTAGCTCTTCCTTGCTGGCAGCAGCCTTGCTAAAAGGCTCCACTGTTTCTCTGAAGCTCACTTCATACCAGAGATAGGTGTGATCTATAGATTTGGTCTGCAGAAGGGTAATGCTTGGTGTATCCTGTAGAGGTGGGACCTCGATGGACTGTTAACCATCAGTTCACCTGCACACACCTTGCCAATCACAGGTGGCATAAGTACAAAAATATCTACAAGCAAAGGTAATGTTGAAGGGGATAATGCTGTATAACCTGATGAGTATCCCTGCTGGTAATTAATCAGAAATTTATGTTGTAATTAAGGCCCAAACTGACTTGAATAAGCAATCATTACATTATTACGTGAAAAATCATTACATTACACACAATGAAAAACCGCTTCCAGATGATTTGCCTAATTGAGAAATGATTTGCTCTGTGTGTCTATTCCCTATGGATGGCCAATCATCATCCAGTGTGGGGGCTGGTTACACTGAACACAATCTAGGAATGCCAGCTTTGTGTCTCTGGTGCCTCCTTCATTCCACCTGCCTCATTCAGTCCAGCAGAGGCCTGTAGTGTTCACTGGGTTCCTAGGCAGGCAACATGGAGGGAAATGGTTTCCGTTTTGCGTAGACCAGGCCTTTCCACTCAGTGAGCAGACAGATGGAAAAAGCCTGCCACTGATTGGGCAGAGAGGAATGGCTATCCCCTAGAGGAAAGAGCATGGTTCTCTTTAGAGATAACAAATAATAAAGAAGGCCAGAAAGAATATGCCTGGGATTAGGAGTAGACAAGTAGGAGCTTTAGGCAGAGTAGCGTGAGTCCCTACAGGTCTGAGCCACTCAATTATAATAGGGGCAGAAGAGCAGAGAGAAGTTGGGGCAGGCCTCTTGCCCGTGGTGGAGCACACACTGGGAGCAGATCCCCCAAAACCCAAGGACAGAAGGACACTAGACAATTTAGGAGGTATCCCTTGCCCTATGGGGTCCCACTGGAACCAACCTCAGCTACCCATGTTCGTCTTAACCTCACCTTTAGCTTGCTCCTTTTGCTCCTTCTGTCTGCTTGGAGGCTCTAGCAGAGCTCTTCAGGGATGTGTCTAACACAACGTGGGCAGCCATTGCTCCTCCCATGCCCCTCCCTGCCTGATCCCATCCAGCTTTTCTCCAGTTCCCCCAGGTAACCTATCAGGATCAGGGACGACAGCAACAAATCCATTTCATTGTTACGTGCATGATGCACCACGTGAACTGAGGCAATAGATTTGTATTTTACCCTAGTTAAGGAAATCAAGTGATTTTCAGCTTTTCAATTCCAGACAACTTGAGTGGGTATGTGAGGTTAGGAGATTGTGGGAGAAGTCAGCCTGTAAATACCCAGAATCCACCAAAGCCAACACCAGGAAATTTTGTACACAAACTTGCAAGAACCTGTGCTAATGTCCACTAAAAATGGCAAAGGAGGGCTTGACCTTTACACAGCATGGTTTCCTGGCAGACAGTTGGCACTGTGCTTCCCAAAGTTCTACATATATATGTATAAAGCGTATATAAAGTATATAAATAAATCTGTATAAAATGTGTATATATTATATATATGTAAAATATATAGTAGATCTGAAACATTTTAATACATATATTTTATAATATATAACTAGTATAATAAAATATATGTTATATAATATATAAACATATTTTCTACTATTTATTTTTCTAAATTTTTTATTGTAAAAATGTACAGAAGGGTTACAGTTACATGAGTAGGGTACAGAAGGGTTACAGTTACATGAGCACTTTTCATAGTAAGCATTGTTACCTCCTCCTTTATTTTCCCCCTACTATTACTTCCCTCCCCGCCTTCCCAACTCATCCAGACCCCCCACCCTGACCTTGTAATGTTCATTTTCAGTATAGTGTCCTATACATCTCATTGTCACAATGGGTCAGCCTGCATCCCCATTTTAAGCGGTTCTGTAATATCCCTTCCCCTCCCCAAATTACAAAAATGTTTATACAAGGTGCAGAACACCAGCATAAAATCCAGTGGAAACAGAGGTTATACCATCGGGGAAGGACGTACAATAGAAACTAAAGAATCACATAGTGCATTGTAAGTACATTAATAACACTTGAAAGAAAGGAAAACAAACCTCTTGACCCCGTCTTAGGGTTCATTTTGCTTAACATTATCTCATGTGGTCTTATGTATATAGCCTTCGATTTTCTCTGCTTGTCCTAGATATGTACTAGTCACTGCAAATAAGGGAAACCTTGGGATGTATATTTCTTTGGGCCTAGCTTACTTCAGTTAATACAATTTTTTTCAAGTCTTTCCATTTCCTAATGAAAGAGGCAATGTTATTCTTTCTGACGGAGACATAGAATAACATTTTATATAATTATATCTATCTATATGTATGTATATATCTATCTATATATATATCTATGTAAATATCTATGTATCTATATATCTATCTATAGATAGATAGATAGATAGAGATAGATAGATCTATATCTATAGATAGATAGATATATAGATAGAGATATATCACATTTTTATTGTGAAAATGCCATACAGAGGTGTTACAATTACTTGGGCAAGATAATGAGTACATTTCTTATCAAGCATTGTTGCCTCCTCCTTTGTTTACCCTTCCCATCCCTTCCCATACCCCACCAACCCCCATACCAGATCCTGCCCCCACCCCCGACCGAAATTTTAAAATTCGTTTTTCGACATAATGACTTGTACATCTCATTGTTGCAATGGGTCTACCTGTATCCCTAGTTAAACGATTTATTTTTCCCCTTACCCTCTACAAATTAAACCAACATCAAATACAGTGAAAGCAGGGTTTATACCGTGAGGGAGGTACATACAAAGCAACAAAGAAATCATCTTATAAATATGTTAGAAACAATCACATTTTAAAAAACATTTGAATACTTATTTTGGGGTTCATTTCCCTAATATCAACTTGTCTGACCTTTTCTTATTGACACAGACATATACTAGATATTGCAAATAAGGGAAACAATGGGACCTATGTTTCTTTGGGCCTGGCTTACTTCACTTAATATAATTTTTCCCAAGTCTTTCTATTTCCTAACAAATGGGGCAATATCATTCTTTTTTTCTTGATCAATTCATCTACTGAAGGGCATCTGTGTTGGTTCCATATCTATGGTGATTAATGCTGCAATAAACATGGCTGTGCTGGTAGCTTTGGTATGACCTTGTCTTTGATCGTTTGGGTTAATGACCAAAAGTGGGATTACTGGGTCATAAGGGAGCTGTATGTGGAGTCTTTTGAGGAACCTCCATACTACTTTCCAGAGTGGTTGAACAAGTTTACACTCCCACCATCAATGCAGTAGGGTTCCCTGTTATTACAAGATTTCTTGATTATAGTCATTCTAGCTGGGGTGGATGGAATCTTAGCATTGTCTTGATTGGCATTTCTTTAATGGCTAGAGAGGTTGAGTATTTCTTGATGTCTATTGGCCATACGTATTTCCTCTTCAGAGAAGTCTCTCTTTATGTCTGTAGCCCATTTGTTAATCAGACAGTTGTTTCTTTGAGGATTTGTTGTTGGGGGATTTAGTTTTTTGAGTTCTATGTATATTTCAGATATGAGATCCTTGTCCTTTGTATGGCTAGTGAAAATATTCTCCCAGTCCTTGGGCTTTCTGTTGATCTTGCTAGTTATGTCCTTTGCCTTGCAGAAGCTCTGCAGTTTCATGCTATCCCATTTGTCCAAACTTTTTTTGATTTGTTGTGCTTCTGGATCTCTATTAGGGTTCCTGTGCCAAGGAACCCTAAAGTTTCTCCTATTCCTTCCAGTAATGTTTTCAGGGAGTCTGCTTTTATTTTGAGATATTTGATCCATTTTGGAGTTGATTCTGGTGCGGGTGATATATATGGATCTAGTTTTAGTTTTCTACAAGTGTTTAACCAATTTTGCAAACACCATTTACTGAGAAGGTTATCTTTTTTCCAATATAGTTCTTTAGCTCAATTACTGAAAATTAGGTGGCTATAGGTCGGTGGGATCATTTCTGGGTCTTCAGTCCTATTCCATTGGTCCTCAGGTCGGTTCTTGTGCCAGTACAAGCTGTTTGAATTTCTATGGTAGAGTAGAATTTGAGTAGAGTAGAGTTTGAGTAGAGGAGAGTTTTCTATGGTAGTTGAGTTTGAATTTTGGTATTGATCTTCCTCCAGCACTGCTCTTTCTACTCAGGATTTTTTTTTTGCTATTCGGGGTCTTTTATTCTTTTTTTATATTTTTATTTTTTTATTGTGAAAATACTGTACAGAGGGATTACCATTACATGGGCAAGATAGTGAGTACATTTCTTATCAAGCGTTGTAGCCTCCTCCTTTTTTTACCCTTCCTATCCCTTCCCAGCCTCCCCCGCCCCCCACCCAAACCTCCCCCCCCACCAAAGTTGTGAAGTTCGTTTTCGACATGAGAATGTGTACTTCTCATTGTTGCAACGGGTCCACCTGTATCCTTATTTAAATGACTTGTTTTTCCCCTTCCCCTCCACAAATTATACTGACATCGGGGTCTTTTATTGTTCCATATGAATTTTTGGATTGCCTGTTCTATTTCATTGGAGAATGAGGATGGAATATTCATAGGTATCTCATTTAATTTATACTTAGCCTTTGACAGTATTGTCATTTTCACGATGTTAATCCTCCCAATCCAGGAGCATGGGAGGTTTTTCCCTTTGCTTAGTTCTGCTTTAATTTCCTTTCTCAGGTTTTAAAGATTTTGTCATAGAGTTCCTGTGAAGGTGACTCTTTTGTTAAGTTCACTCCTAGTATTTTATTTTTTGTGGAACTATTACAAAAGGGGGTGCTTTCCTAATTTCAGCTGTGCTCTTCTCTTACTGCTGTAGCTAGGCATTCTAATACTAGTTTAAAGAGGAGTGGGGAGAGTGGACACCCTTGTCTCATTCCTGAATTTAGAGGAAATGGCTTTAACTTTTCACCATTAAGTATAATGCTGGCTGCAGGTTTGTCATATATAGCCTTTATTATATTGATGAATGTTCCATGGATTCCTAGTTTTCGAAAGCCTTCATCATAAAGGGGTGTTGGATCTTGTCAAATGTTTCTTTTTTTGCATCTATTGAGATAACTATGTTGTTCTCATCCTTGCTCTTGTTAATGTGATGAATTATATTGTTTTGCATATATTGAACCAGCTTTGCATCCCTGAAATGAATCCTGTTTGATAATGGTGTATGATTCTTTTCATGACTTGTTGAAGTCGATTGGCCAACATTTTGTTGAGAAGTTTTCTGTCAATAATCATCAAAAAATAGGTCTAAAATTCTCTTTTTTGATGAGTCCCTGCCTGGTTTGGGGATGAGGGTTATGCTGGTTTCATAAAAAGACTGTGATAGTGAATTTTTGCTCTGCATTTCATTAAAGAGATGGAGAAGTATTGGTGTGAGTTTTGCTTTGAAGGCCTTGTAGAATTGAGCTGTAAATCCATCCAGTCCTGGACTTTTCTTGGGTGGGAGGTCTCTTATTGCTGCTCTATTTCGATGCTTCATATGGGTCTGTGGTTTTAAATCATCTTGGTTAAGTTTGGGCATGTCAATATTTGCTAGAAACTAGTCCGTATCTTTTAGATTCTCAAACTTATTAGTATAAAGGTTTGAGAAGTATCCCCTTATATATTATGAATCTTGGTTGTTTCTGTAGTTATATTTCCATTGTACTCTCTTGAGTTTGTTTATGTGGGTGTGTTCTCTTTTTTCCATTCCATAGGATTTGTTAAGGGTCTGTCAATTTAATTTTTTTGAAGAGCCATCTCTTTGTTTTGTTAATTCTTTCTATAGTTTTTTTTTTTTGGACTCTAATTCATTTAATTCGGATTTAATTTTATTTGCTTCCATCTACTGGATTGGGGTTTGGCTTGTTGTTCTTTTTTTCAAAAAGCTTTAGTTGCCTCATTAAATTGTTGGTTTCAGATCTTTCCAATTTGATAATGTGCAAACTCAGAGCTATAAACTTGCCTGTGAGTACTGCCTTTGCTGTGTCCTAGAGGAGCTGGTAATTTGTGTGAACATTTTTGTTGAATATCATGAACATTTGATTTTCCTTTCTAATATCTTCCATGACCCACTGGTGGTTCAAAATTGTGTTGTTCAGCCTCTATGTGTTACAGTATTTACTTTGGTGGCTTTTGGTATTGAATTCTAACTTTTTTCCCTTCTGGTCTGAGAGAATGCAGGGTATAATTTCAATGTTTCTGAATTTAGACAGATTTTCTTTGTGGCCTAGAATATGGTCTAATTTGGAGAATGTTCCATGTGCTACTGAGAAAAAGGTGTAATCTGATGGGGCTGGGTCAAATATTCGGTAGATGTTGGTTAAGACTAGTTGATCTATGCAAATTTTAAGATCCGAAGTTTCTCTGGTGACTTTTTGCTGGGTGGATCTATTTAGTGGGGATAGTAGTGTATTAAAGTCCCCCACAATTAATGTCTTTGGATCTATGTGAGATTTGAGAGAAAGTAGCACTTCTTCTGGTGCTCCATTATTTGGTGAGTAGATGTTTTAAATCATAATATCCACCTGAAGGAGAGTTCCCTTAATTAGAATGCAGTGACCTTCTTTGTCAGTTCTCATTGATTTTAATTTAAAGTCTATTTTATCTGACATTAGTATAGTAACTCCCATCTCATTATGGCGGCCATTTGCTTGATATATTTTATTCCAGCCTTTCACTTTCAGAATGTTCATTTTTGTGGGTAAGTTGTGTCTTTTGAAGAAAGCAGATAGAAGGATCTTGCTTTTTGATCCAACTGGACAATCTATGATGCTTAACTGGAGAGTTAAAACCATTAAAATTGTGAGTTAGGACTGAGAGGTGTTTGTCTGTCCCTGCCTTCTTATACATTTTTTGGGGGAGAAGCTGTGCCTTGGCTGTTCTTGTTGTGATTACGTACGTGTTTTGTACTATTTATAATATGTGTATATCATACATAATGTATGTAATACATACTATATCTATAAATATATATAAGATATATATATATGAGGAATTTTGCTGAGTGGCTTCATTCAAATGGAAAAACTGTTAGTGCATTTCATGTGTGCAGCAGCTTGATGAGAGCTGATTTCATTTTACAAATCTTTGAGAAGCCAAGGAACCTCCTCTATGCACACAGAATAATAAACAGTAGGGCCAGTTTTCAAGCCCAGAGGCTGGATCCTCAACTATTATACCACCTTGTCAACCAATGCCAATCTAAGCAAAGGAGTGGAAAGAAGGGTGCAGCTGTAAGGGATGCAGCTGGTGCTTAATGCAGGTATAAATCAAGGTGTAGACTAAATATGATGCCCTTTTCCACTGTGTTTCTCCTCCCACCAACTCCTACTTTTCAGGAATTAGGTAGTGATTCTTGCATTCAAACCTGCTCTGGAACTGGAGCAAGTGTCAGGCTTGACCACATGCCCAGGAAAAGAATAAAGACTGGACTTTTTTCCCACGCCGCCATCCCCACCCCCTTGCCCTCTGGCTATTACCTTTCATACAGGTAATTTCTGTATGAAAGGTAATTCCTGTATGGATAATTCTCAGCAGCAACGCTAGAGGGCAGTCAAGTTCCTTCTGGCAAACCACCAATGGGCATGTATAGCTTTGAAGCCTCTGCCTGGCAAAGAGGTTATGTTTTAGCTTCATGACAAAAATCAGCATGTTAACATTTTGAAGTGTTTGACATTGAGGAAGCACTTACTCCTGCTTAACCCGACGCTTCCCAAAATTATTTGAACACAACACACTCATTTTGTGATTCTTCCTGAATTGGACAGGATTATTCAGGACAGCCTAAGTGGAATGCCCTGAGGAACCCATACTTCCTGCTTCCAGGTGGTCATCCAATGGAATTCCTGGAATTCTGAAGCAGAGAAGCCTCCATTGTGTAATGGACAAACCCTACAGACCCAGCCCACCTCAAGAAAGCAGATGATCTCCTTTGGTTGACCTTGTATCTAGTAACTGGCTCCAAGATGGGCCTCCCCTCCTTCCACCCCACTCTTCCTTTCTTTTTTTATATTTTAAAAGTGCCAAAATACACAGATTATCAATTCAGAACCCACCCATATCCTCCCATATCTAAAGAAGTTAAAATGCTCCATATTATATAAATGCTTCACAAGTAGTATTTTTATTGTTTAGGAAACCCTGAGAAAAAGAAATGCATGTACAGTTTCCTGACAGATCAAATCACTCTCTTAAATCATTGTGATCAAAAGTGAGTTGAATTCATGGATATAGAACGTGTACATGAAGGAGCTAAATGTTTTATCAGAATATTAACGTCAGATTTATTTTCTATGTATTTGAAACTTATAATGGGACTGTAAGCTGAGTACATCTGACAAATTATACACACCAGGAAAATAAACAGTCTCACAAGAACTACATGACACTGCAAGAGCTGACACCTGAGATTTGCAGAATCAAAGTCTGCAACTTAAATGGCAAGAAATCTTAAAGTTAATTAATTTTCAAAGGTGAGTCTTAAGGTGAGTTTTAGAAGAGAGATTGGAAATGCTTAGCTATGTCCGAGTTCAATATTGAAAGAAGCAAATTCAAAGAGGCACCACCTCTTTCTCATGAGTCATTCAAAAGAAAAGACATATTCAGTTTACAAAATGCAAAAAAAAATCTATTAAAATGGTATAGAATTGTTTGTAATGTCCAGCACACTTGACAATATAAAGAAAATTATTTTAATTCTATAAAGACAGGAGTTCTTATATTAAGCCTAGTGATAAACTCCTGAACTATTAAAGGACTATGCTAACTAAATCCAGAGACATTTAAAATGGGCATAATCATATTGCTATTTCTTTCATCAAGAGGAAAGTAAGTCATCTTGAAAACATATATGTGAATTTCTGAAAATTATTTTCCTTTCACATTTTTACACACTGCCAAATTTCCATAATGTGTGTGTGTGTGTGTGTGTGTGTGTGTACAGAGACTCGAATGCAAAAACACAAGGCCTAAGGTTATCTATTGACTTTTTCCCTCAAGATTGGCACTCTACCCACTTGAGCCACATCTCCACTTCTGGCTTTTTGCTGGTTAACTGTAGAAAAGATTCTCAGATTTTCCTTTCCAGGCTGACTGAATCTAAATCCTCTGATCATAGCCTCCTTCATAGTTAAGATTAAAGACATGAGCCACTCGTGCCTTGCCATAATCTTTTTATACACAGACACTAAGACATTCGAAATTGTTGAGTAAGAAACTTTACCACAAGGCACTACTTTTCTTGTAACTTTTAAAACTGCAAATGTATCTTGCTGGATTGATTTCTGTTTGAACCTGATATTTTTTACACATTTCACATTGCTTTTGTCAGGGTGAAATAGGAAATAGGCTTGATTAGATACATAAAAAAGTCTTAAAAATCTTATGATCTTTCCTGCCCACCCTGGCTTTGAACCATGATCCTCAGTTCTCAGCCTCCTGAGTAGCTAAGATTACAGGCATGAGCCACTAGCACCCAGCTGAAAATTACTGCTTTAAAAAATGGCAAAACTATTCTTGACAAATATCATGAACAAATGTGGCCCCATTGGGAAGAAGCCCCTTTGCCTCCAACCATTGTCCCATTCGTTGTAAGTGGATCCAACTACAGTATTGAAACCCACCTATGTAGACTAGACTGAAGTGCACAATAATTGCTGTTACTCTAATCAACCATTTTGGGATGCCACAGGCACTCTGCTCTGCCCAGTGCCTTTCTGTTCCCTTCACTCTATATCCTGGGTTTAGGCCCCAGGTCCAATCTTCTCAAAAAGTCATGGACTCTTGTTAAATTAGTCATTACAAGGGATTTCATGCTTTGCTGGCTTTATACTTCATGCCTGGAAAATACACCAATGGTGTATTTGTGGGTGGTCACCTGAATCAAAATTGGAGTACTGTTTCTGTGACAGGTAATAGCAAAATCAACAGTTACCAGAACTTTTCTGCACCCCTCTTCCGGTACCTGATGGAGAACCAAGGCTTCCTCTAACCATCTGGTACTCTTTGGTCTTCAAGATGCTTAAGCAGCCCTCCAGTGCTCCTCCTCTGCTTTCCCAATAGATGTAACAACCATTCTCAGGACTGGAAATGTCTAATGATGAGTATGCCACCAGCTACCCCAAGTGGTATATCCCAAAGCTAAAGGTTTTAAGTCTTGATGTAACTTATTTTCATGTATGGAAACAGAACAATGAAAATTGCTGAATTTTTTGGAAGACAAGGGAATTGAATCTCATGGAATGAGAGTTATATGAGACAGAGAGAGAGAGAGAGAGAGAGAGAGAGAGAGAGAGAGAGAGAGAGAGAGAGAGAGAGAGAGAGAGAGCTCGGCTAGATGAGGAAGCAAAGGCAAGAAAGGGCAAGGCTCTGATTTCAAAAACTGGTATTTGTGGGGGTGCAAAGAGCTATTTTTGGAGCTGCAAGAATTGTATGCATTGGGTATCATCTCAAATCCAATTCATAATTTAAAAGTTATATTTTATCCAGTATTATGAGCTGTTTTACCTTGTGGGATCAACTTGCAACAAGAAAGTGTGATCTATCATCTTCTATTTATTTGACTGTCTGCCTGGATGTCATCTACATATTTTGCAACCACTTAAACTAAGAACATGAACTCATGTTCTTTAGGATTTGTTTGCTTGCTCACAGCTGACACTCTTCCAACTGAATCAGGCCTCCATTCTGTACTTTGATTAGTTAACTACAGATGGAGTTTTGTGGACTTGTTTTTAGGAGTTTCTTCAAACCATGATTCTCCCGTTCTCATCCTTCTGAGGTAAGATTATAGGAATGGGACAATGGTGGAAAGCAAAGGGGCTTCTTTCTGATGAGGCCACAGTTGTTTACTTGTCAATAATATTTGCTATGTTTAAAAACCCCAGTAATTTCCAGCTGGATGCCAGTGGCTCATGCCTGTAATCCTAGCTACTCAGAAGGCTGAGAACTGAGGATCACGGTTCAAAGCCAGTCTGTGCAGGAAAGTCCGTGTGACTCTTATCTCCATTAAACCACCAGAAAACAGGTGCTGTGGCTCAAGGGACAGAATGCTAATTTTGAGCTGAAGAACTGAGGGACAATGTCAACCCAGAGTTCAAGCCCTATGACAAACAAACATTAATTTTCAAATGCAAGATTATAGTAATGGAGAACTAGTTTTGAAAAGAAAATTCAGGACAGCACCTTGGACCTCAGTTCAAACCTCAGGACATACAAACAGGGACACACAGGCATAACTTCAAAGTCATAAACACTATGCAACCCATCTCAGGACACAAGGCTCTTTTACATAGCTGCTGACTGTTCCTCTCATATACAAGCATCCAAAGAAATTATTTTCTTTTATTATACAGTCTTGGCGGTTTCTTTGAATAATCAATTCAAGGTTGGAAACCATACAACATAGAAGATAAAATAAACAGATGGATACACACCTATAATACTTTCATTCAGGTGTTGGTAGGAAGCCTGGAGGTATGACTCAACTGTGGCTGGCACAGCAAGACCTATGGCAGAACAACACTGAAACATCAAAAATGAATGAATGAATGAATGAATGAATACATTTATTGTCATAGTCTGAAACCTTATGGCCCTCACAATTGTCCTGATCATGATAAGCATCAAAGAAAGTGTTTTTCTTATGGCACACAATGAAACAAGTATACTGATAGCAAGGAGCCTAGCATGGCTGACCTGAGGCTGAGCAATCTGAAATAAGCCAGTACTCTTACCCCTGCAGGAACATTCTGGTGACAAACCAAACCAGTCATTGTTCAAAGTAGCTTGGCCTATAGCTTCTGTAAACACACTTACCTTGCTGGGCCATTTCCTTCACAGTCTGCAATTGCTGAGAAACTGTCACAAATCTCTAATTTTCTTAGGTTGTTCACTTCCCTGAACATGCCCTTTGCAGAATTACTTCTTCCTAGAAATTTATTCCATACCATTATCTCTCTCCCCATCTAAACTTGCTTACAAATACCATGTACAAGTCTACATTGGGTGATTAGACTTTAGAGGGGGATGCCTCTGTGTAAGAATATTTTACCTTCAATAGCTATATATACAACTACACATCCACATGTGTCTTTCCTCATGGCTATTTCTACTTCCTGTGCAAACCACATGTTTGGGACCAGCCTAGGCAGAAATGTTTGCAAGACCTCAGCTGAGAAATGAGCACATTTGGAGGAATTACTCAAGTGGAGGAACACTAGGAGCACAAGGCCCTGAGTTCTGTCTCCAATATCACACACACAAAAAGGCAGAGGTTTGTTTGTTTTTTTTTTTTTTAGAAAATCGAGGAAATACAGGCTTAAATGACAATATTAAAGAACTGCTATTAACTTAATAGAAAAGATGAAGAATAGTAAAGTTATAAAGAAAACGTCCTTATTTCTTGGAGACTTATACTGAAGTGTTAGGAGTGAATTCTTTAATTAAATTTAATTAAATTCTTTAATAGCAACAGTAAAGTGGATAAGAAAGAAAACAATAAAATTTGCACAATTTTTAAATGTGCCTGCTGATAGGTAAATATTCCTTATATAATTTTTCTCTACTTCTGCTAGGCTAAATTTTTTTTTTTATAATATGTATGTAAACATCTCTAAACATCCAGGAAAGCCAGAGAACACACCAAGAATATTCTTGGTGCAGAGGCACAACACCAAGAATGAGTCTCCACATCTGCAGAACTGGTGTCAAGAAGCTACCGATTGCACAGTGCCAGGGGCAGACACCTCAGCTGGAGCTGCCACCCACATCTGCCATGGTAGCCATCATTAGGAACACTGCCCACTGTCACTGCTGATATCTTTGCCAGGCAAGAGTCTAAATGATCCCTTCCTGAAAAGCCTTTACCTGACATTTCAATTGTGTAGAAAATGAAACAGGCACAGATTTGTTGATGTTAAAATTAAAGTGTATCTTTATCATCAAACACTTTCCAGAGAGCAAAATGCAAAACCATGAGTTAAAAGAATGACCATAAAACATACTTAACTGGTATTGGTATAAGCAATGAAAACATAGATCTAGAAATATAAAACAAAGAATTTAAAAATCCATGTTTGAGAGTAGATTCCTTATATAAGTGCTGAGCTTCTTTGAGAGTGTTATACAACTTGATATATAGCATTATTGGTCAAGAATTAAATTTCACTATTTGAAACAGAACATAAGGACTAACACATGGATACTATTTTATCAAATACTTCTTAAGGTATTAATATTGATCCTTTAATCTCTTTACACAAGTTTAAACAAGAAGTGTGAAGCTTCAACAGTTTTTTGTAAAAGATATAAGAAGGTAGCTAAGTGACTAGATATGCTAATCATTAACATTAATAAAATGGCTTTTATCTTAAATAGGTACTGCTTTAAAATGTTGATCTTCTCTAAGAATAGGGGACTTGAAAAGCCAAAAAGAATGGCAAATGTAAGACATATATGTACAACAAACACAGACAATTTAGTGACATTGAGCCCTCTGTGGTCTAGTTCTTGCTACTAATAGCCAGGACACAGCCTGCTATAGAACCCACACTCCAAAATGTTACCCCAGTAGTTAAACACTGAGCTGAAGAACAAAATGGCTTCTGACATGGAGCCTCATCATTTTGACCTAGTAAACTCAGACTTCATTCAGAGAAGCTTCCTAGCAATAAGCCACTAAGGACAAGAGAGTCTTGAGCTGAACTAAATAGAAAAGAATGGAGATCAAGGGGAAAAGGGAACAAGAGTGAGATATACCTAAAATGATCATGTGTTCCTGTTCTCTGAGTCCAACCAACTTGTGCCATTGTCCCAGAATAATTATTAATAGGGTCCAATTTTCAGTATTTAAGTAATTCTGATTGGGACAATGAATACCGTGGAGAAAGCCTAGAAACAATGAGAGTCTGAAGATGTGTGCATGTGTGTGTGTGTGTGTGTGTGTGTGTGTGTGTGTGTGTGTGTGTGCGTGTGTGCGTGCATGCGTGTGTGAGTGTGTGTGTGTGTGTGTGTGAGAGTGTGTGTATGTAAAGGCTAACCTTAGCCAAACAGGGCCCAGAAGCCACAGGGAAGAAATTTACTTCATCCCGTGTGTATAAGGGCTCATTGACAATTCATAAGCTCAATAATCACAGGAGTAGGAAATAGTATTTTATAGCTTGTCTTTAAGCAATAAGACAGAAAATGTGAGTAGAACAGGAAAGAATTCAGGTGTCAAAAGGTGTTCTGTCACAGGACTACTAAAGGCAACAGTATCAGATGTAGAGTGAAGGATTGACTCCCACCCTATTGTCCCAGGTCCATACAGATGCCAGACAAATTCCCAGGTATGTTTGTTTGATGTGCCTGAACCCAGCTGTGAACATCCCATGTGAGCTCATTTGAAAGGCACAATTCACTAGACTAGGCCCTTTCATTCATCTCTTCCTCCTTGCTCAGATGAATAGCCCAGCTCCTAAACACAACCTCCAAACTGTAGGAAGGTCTGTGCCCCTCGGTGTTCCTCAATAAAAAGTCCTCACCTATTGACAATTGAGTCAAGCCTATCCCCTTTCAGTCCTCCTCCCTTTTCCCAATATTGAAGGTCTTAATAAGAGCCCGTAGAGGGTCCAATGAGAAGGAAGTTGTACAAACAAGTGACTGGGAGTCACCTCTTTGTAAACCAAGTCTGCTGTACTCCTGATTAACTCTACTACTGAGTACTTACATGCTAAGACTTGACATTGAGAGAAGAAAGACAAAAAGCCAACATAACAAAACACTCAGAAAGTGCTCAGAATTGTATGAACATGATCCTGCCCTTAGGAAACTTACAAAATTCACTCCAAAGATTCCCTCAGTAGGTTTATAAGGCACATCTCTAATAACAAGAGGTCTCTGAAAATAGTTGTTCCTTCATAATTACGGGACTGTATCCATTTTGAAGGCTATGGATTATTTTGCTTTTGAGACCTCAATTTATATGCAACATTGATCAGTGACTGACAACAATTTGAACAGAGAAGAATGAGATCTTTAGGAAAAATGAATGTAATACTTTCAGCTTATCACCAGAAGTATGTTGTTAGATCACAGAAAGTGATTTATCGAAGACCACTCTAAAGTCCCAGTAAAATCAAAGGAAATGCATAACAGAATTACCTATTTTGTAATTTCTAAGAAAGGAGAGAATTCAAAATTTTAGAAATCCTAGAAACAGGAGACCTGAATGAAATAATTAAGAGTCTGTGGGAAGCTGAAATGCTGAAGATTCTGGGCTTCTAAAACCTGCCAGGAAATATGCATACCCAGATTGTCATAGATAAACATTTATTCAAAAAGAATATGGATGGTTTCTCTAAGATATAGCTCTTATTCCTTCAGTAGACATTAATATCCTTTGTTGAAAAGCAGAAACTTTTAACTCCACCCAAGGAAAAGCTAAGCAAAAAAAAAAAAATCAGACCAATATTAAACACCTATAGACAGGTGAAAATGAAATACTACCCGTTTGTTCATTCCCCCTTAAAAATGTCTGCTGACACCTGGACACTGATGGTTCATGCATATAATCCTAGTTACTCAGGTGGCTGAAACGTGAGGATCATGGTTCAAAGCTAGCATTGACAAAAAAAGTCCATGAGAATCTTATCTTCAATTAACCACCAATAATCCTTAAGTGGGGGTATGGTTCAAGTGGTAGAGTACTAGCCTAGAACAAAAACGTTCAGGGACAGTACTCAGGTCCTAAGTTCTACCCCAAGGCTTCCACACACAAAAAAGTCTGCTGACATCTTACATGAACCTAACCAGAGAACAAAATGAATAACATCTCTGTTCATTAAGAAATAGGCACGGTGGGGGAAAATGCCCACAGAAACAGACAATGACCACAAAAAATGAAGAAGTTTTTCAAGGCCAAGGATGGGATGGTGCACGTCTGTCCCCCCAAATCCCAGCTACTCAGAAGGTGGAGATCAAGATGATCAAAGTTGGAGGCCATCTTGCACAAAAAATTGAAACATCATCTCAATAAACTGGGTATGATTGTGCATGTATCCCATCTCAAATCCCAGGAAGCTGTGGACAGGAGGATGTTGGTTCTGCCTAGTTAAGACAAAAAACAGGAGGTCCTATATAAAATATAACTGAAGCTAAAAAGGAGTAGAGATGTGTCTCCAGTGGCTGTGTGAGCATGTGCCCGGCAAACTAGTCTTGAGTTCAAACCTAAACAAGATAAACAAGCAAACAAATATGCAGATGGGAAACACATAAAATATTAAATGATTACCTGCTGTAGCATTTGGGAGAAAAACTATCTTCACACTCAGAAGACAAACGTGAAGTAAACACAGATTACAAGGCAAGAGTTTCTATAAGGTCAAAAACAAGAAAGAAAGGAAGGAAGGAAGAAGATAGGGAGAGAGAGAAAGAGAGAGAGGAAGGAAGCAATGAAAGAAAGAGAGGTAGGGAGGGAAGGGGAAAGAGGGAGGGAGGGAGGAAGGAAGGTAGACAAGACTGGGAGCTGGTCACCTCAGCTGTGGAATAAAAAGGTTGACTCTACCATAGCATGGGGTGTGTTTCTGAATGGTTGCTTGCAGTCCTAGGGATTGAACTCAGAGCTCTATGATTGCTGGAAGGCCACTCTAACACTTGACTCGTGCCTCCCTATAATCTTAATATGCTTCCCAATTAATGGGATGACAGGCACAATACAAAATTATGAGGTGATCACTGCACACAGCTAAATGTTCTGCCAGCTTCATCATGGGGTGGCCACAAAGTCTATAACACATGGGCCTTTAAGGAACATTTCAGACTCAAACTTCAAAGATATACCACTTGGTATCACAATAGCTGAATATCACCAACATTAAACAAATTAATCATTACTTCTTTTCTATCAGAGAAGTAAAAGGACACAGGGAAAATCCTGTTCCTTTTTATGACACTGGGTATATGCCAGTTATTGGCAAACTAGCTGAGCCTCACATTTCCTGCTCAAATCCTTCAAGGGAGAGGTGAGGTGAGCCACAGACTCTCATGCCTTTAACTTGTCAAGATGAACAGGTGGTACCTGGGTCTTGGACTCCCACTAAGAATGGAGTCCTGGGCAGACTTCAAGAACACACTCATCTCCCCCTTCTGGAGTGGCTGGATGTGAGAACCTGGACACTGAGCAAGTATTCTTTTGTAGCAGGAACAAGTTGGAACTTTTTGACACTCATTATGAGAGGCAAAGAGAAAAAAAACTCTAGGTTTTCTTTTTTTTTTTTTGGTCGGTCGTGGGGCTTGAACTCTGGGCCTGGGCGCTGTCCCTCAGCTCTTCAGCTCAAGGCGAGCGCTCTACCACTTGAGCTACAGCGCCACTTCCGGTTTTCTGGTGGTTTTATTGGAGATAGGAGTCTCGCAGTCTCTCCTGCCCGGGCTAGCTTTGAACTGCGATCCTCAGATCTCAGCCTCCTGAGTAGCTAGGATTACAGGCGTGAGCCACCAGCGCCCGGCTCTAGGTTTTCTTAAAATCAGGAGAAGACACAGTTTTTTCTGGTCCCTTGTTGTGTACTTTTACTTCCCCACACTGACAAGAAGGTCCACAGAGCCAAGCATTTCCCATGCTATTTCCCAAATACTGCATGTTCTGATGAAACTGTTTCTATAAACATCACTGGAGCCATCTGCAAGCAGTGAAAAGCATCTTCAATGACCCACAAAGTGACAAGTGACAGAGCTGGAGACATAGCACAACTCAGTCCTGACTGTCCTAAAAACTTAGGGCAAGTCATAAAGGGGCCTATCCAATACCATTCCACCAAGGACTCAGAGAAACCTGGTATTTCCTAAGTGACAGAGCCATTCCATCTCCTGTCCTGGGACTACTTAGAAACCCTACTCTAAGGGCCACAGAGCTGTAACTCCTGTGATAACCTCACCCCCACAAGTTTTGTGCTCTTAATAAGGCTAAGAATATTTCTTATTGGGAAGGTGATGACAACAGATCAGCTAAGACTCTGGGAGAGTTGTCAAGTCAATGGGAAACCTGGTGAACCAGAGAGAGACCGTGGCTGTGATGAAAATAAAAAGAAAATACACTTTTAATGCCCTTCTTTTAAAGGTGTTAGTAGGTATATGCTAAAGGTAAGATAGACACACATGCTTAGAGACATTTAAAACATTGTACATTAAGGTGTTGGTAGTGTTCCATCCTTTCTGCTGAGATATGGAATTAGTTTTTCATCATGCTTTATCTCTATTACACACATTTTCTACAATGCACAAATTGTATTTATTCTGAGGAATGTACTACTGTTTTACTTATATGAATACAAAAAAGACTCATATCTATGCAAACACTCTCAAGAGTTTGTGCCCTATTTGTAAAGTCTTTGTAGCAGTTTTGATTAAACCCATCACACCCACAGCTAGCTCTGTTTTAGAGCCCCATGGGAACCATGATCCTTCAGAACTAGAGAAGACAATGAGCCATTGTTCCTCCTTTCCGCCCAATACTGTGGCTCCAAAACTGCTATTTATCCCTTTATGAGTAAGCAAAGAAAACAGGCTTCATAAATAATTTGATGTTTCAGCACGTTCTTCCAAGACAAGCATGCATGCTTCACACAAAAGACAGATTTAGTAACTAACTCAAAGAGCTCGGCTAACTGAACAAGGAGCTTTTGATGCTGGAACTCAAATTGCACTAGTGTAATAGGATCTGATTGGGGCTAACAGGAACCATTTAGTATTAGACAGGCAATTTGGCACCAAGGAACCAAATAGAATAGTGCACAGCTTGCCAGGGCCTCAGACTCTTCCCAGAGACCACCAAAGAAGATCTCATCCCCCAATATTCAGAACCAATATCACCTTCCTGTGAAGACCTAAATATTTCTCATCTATTTTTGGTATGAACTCAAGCTAACCAATCCTTCTTCCATGTGCCCTCTTAACTCACTTATGAATCACCTACAGTAATTGAGCACTATGTCTACTACTGTGAGTACACAGAGCAGTTCTGTACTGGGCGCCATTAGGTACTCATTGAGTATTCACTCTGAAGTCCTCAATGCTCCAGGGTAACAAGGAAGCTGGACTTGTAGGCTCCAGGCACCACATCCACAAGTATGCACAAATGAGCACTAAAGGGCTGATGAGATTGTCAGGCACCCTAATGCAGCAGCTGTGTGCATGCTATGCTCAGGCTTGAGTTCCCTAGTAAATCAAATGCCCAGAGGGGTGACTGGTCTGGAGCTTCCTGGAGATAAGTTTACCCCCAAGTGAGATAGGGTTCTCAGCCATCAATCAGAAGGCCGGGTTAGTATACCAACACACAAGAGACAAGGAACATTCAAGCCGAGCCCATACTCTCTGCAGCCAAGGGTGCCATCCAGTAAAGCCAGAGGCAGGTAGCAGAGGCTCTGACACAAAGCCAGATTGGAAGCACTATCTACCACATAGACAGACCTCCTTAGGACAAGCTTAGAGAAGGATTCTGTTTCTCACACTCTCTTCTCTTCCTCCTGCCTTCCTTGCCCAGATGAGGGAATCACAGCATCACCTTCTCAGCAAGACTTCCAAGTGGATCTCATAGACACAAAGCAAGACCATCAGGAAAGAAAACCATCCCAATTTCTCAGAGGAGGAAATGCAGGCTGAGGCCTGGACATGTTTATAGGAGACACATCTGGTACCTGATGTTGGCCCTGCCTTCAATGCCAATATTCATTCCCCTGCACTGCACTGTAGAAGCTATAGGAGTCTTCTACAATTACAGGGAACATCTGGGATTCTGGCACATGACCTGAGCCACTCCTGCTTGACCTACAGCTTCATATCTCCCCTATTCTCCATCCATCCATTCAAAGCAAGACCTGGGAACTGGGAGAGGTTAGCTCTGTCTTCTATTCTGCCTAGGCTTTAAGAGCTACTGAAATATCAAATCCCCCATGAGGGCTGGGTGCTTCATAGATAAAGTCACAAGAGAGCCAGGCCTCCAGAAAGGACATATCTAGGTGGGCCAGGGGTATGCATATCAGGAGCACAATGTGTCTCAAGCAATGTAGATCTCTCCTGAGACCTTCCTAGAACTAGTTACTCACAGAAGACCAGGGACCTACACTTTGGGGTCACCCAATGCCTTTTAATGGTCCCTAAACACTTCCTTACAACTCTATACATCCACCATCTCATTTGCACTCCAAAACTCCACACAGAACCTCATTAAGAGTCAGTAATTGGTGAGAAATATTGATACTTCAAATTAATTGTGTTATTAATACTATAACCAATCATAGGGTCCTAAAATAACTCTATTTTCTCTATATAAACTATACTATTAGTGCCATTAAAAAACAATTGCAAATAGACTTGTACTATATGTGGGCAAAAAAAGCAATTAAGTGAAACTCTTGAAAACTAAATTTATAACCAACAGCATATTATCAACATTTACATAATTCACATTAAAATAATGACATCCTAAAATATATTACTTTTTTTGAGGGGGGTCCCGTCGTGGGGCCTAGGCGCTGTCCCTCAGCTCTTCAGCTCAAGGCTAGCACTCTACCACTTGAGCTACCGCGCCACTTCTGGCTTTTTTCTTTTTGCTTATATGGTGCTGAGGAATCAAACCCAGGGCCTCAGGCATGCAAGGCAAGCGCTCTACCCCTGAGCCATGTTCCCAGCCCCAAAATATATTCATTTTAAGGGATAGACTTATCAATAAAATGTTACATACCAGGCTGGGAAGTTGGCTCAGTGGTAGAGCGCTTGCCTTGCATGCCCGAGGCTCTGGGTTAGATTTCCTCAGGATCCCATAAGCAAAAATAAAAAAGCTGGAAGTGGCACTGTGGCTCAAGTGGTAGAGCACTAGCTTTGAGCTGAAGAGCTGAGGGACAGTGCTCAGGCCCAGGTTCAGGCCCCTCGATGGGACCCCCCCCCATATATATATATATATATATATATATATATATATATATATATATATATATATATATTACATTCCTTTTAATACTCTGCTACAGTATCTCAGGGAAATAAAATGTAGGTCTATTCATCAACTAAATACACAATCCTTTCCCATTAGCTTTTATTAATAAAGGAACTACAATTCAGTCATAAATAGGCAAATTATTACATGATTTGAGGATTAGGATGAAAAATTTGATACATAGCAAAGGTATATGATGCAGTAAAACCAGCTGGTTTATATTTTGGTCATGTGTGAACTGCCCATAGAGTAAAAGGAAGAACTTTTAGTGATGGAAGTTAAAATAAACTCTATTTTGGAACTTATTTTTCAAGAGGAAAAAGGGAAAGTATTTCAACAGAATTAAAGAGTACCAGACCCAATGAAAGGCTCCTTAAATCATGGAGGCTCTATGTTTGCTGTGTAGAAACCTCACCCCTACCATAACAAAGACCTGATACCTGCAAACTTTCCCATAATCCCTCTTCCTAAAAATGATTCAAGAATTCATAGTACTTTTCCAACTCTCTCTTTTCCAGCTCTCCCTTTCCCAACTCTCTGTCTTTCCCAGCTCTCTCTTTCCCAGCTCTCTCTCTTTTCCAGCTCTCTTTCCCAGCGATCTTTCTCAGTTCTCTTTCCCAGCTCTTTCCCAGGTCTTTCCCCGGCCTTTCCCAGCCGCGTGGAGGGCCAAGATGGCCTGGTGCCAGCCAGAACAATGACTAAACCTACCCCTTACCTGAATACCAAGTGCGTGGTGCTGTTCTTACTCAGCTACCTCTTTTTAAAAATCTAACATAAATGGTGTCGTGACTCGGATAAAGGGCTTAAAGTCAGGATAGGTGGGATTCCTCTCTGTTTTTTTCCTCTTTTTTCTTTTTTTGCTTGTTTTTTCCTTTTTGCTCTGAGGAATACCCACAGTTCTGATGGCCTTTTGCGAATTGGTCTGTCTGCTGTGGACACATCACACCGATACCATTACTGGCCTTCACATCCACGTCCACACCACTTCTCTACTCTGGTGAGTGAAATTACTCTCTACAATTCTCAGTTGCTCAGTCTCTGTCCAGACATGGCACCATGCCAGAGAGCTCCTACAGTCTTTAGCTGAAAGGCCGCTCACCTTTGAAGCCGAGGATGCTTGGTTTTGGGACTTGGCCTTTTTTCTCTAGAGGGCTCTTGGGGAAGTCAGGATTCTGCTTCTGCCTGGTGAGCTCTGGGGTGCTGCAAGTCACGCCTGAGCTGTGAAACCCCTTTGAAATGCCTCCTGCGCTCCCTGGAAAGCCAGAGAGCCTAATTTTTGTCATTCTCAGATGTACACACTTTTTGCTACTTCAATGGTAAATGGTCCAAAGTCAGTTTAATTTCAGGCTCTCTTTGCTCTCTCTCTGCCATTCATGTCCACCTTCCCTATCTCTCCACTTCTCTTTTCTACAACATTTTGGCTTGTGCCCTGAAGAGTGTGATGCAGGCTGGGTCCTGGGGAACCCCTCCTCTAGGTTCCCTCTCAAAGGCTAGCCAATGTAGGCTTGATGTATTTGTTCAGGGTTTCTTTGCATTCTTTCAGAAATTCACCGTCTTTAGTTCGCCATCTTGGCCACATTGTGACCCTTAAACTTCCACCAAGCTTACTACTCCATCCATCTATTCTAAGGTGTCTTGCTAACAAGTTGCTCTTTTTCAGGCCCTGGTAAGTGAGGCCCAACCATCTGATGTGCTTTGTTACCAAAGATGTATACACACTATTGTCAATGCTTGATAGGAAATGTACTCAGTATCTTGCCCATGTAATTGTAACCCCTCTGTACAGTATTTTCACAATTAAAAAAAAATTCAGGTTTTGAGTTTTGCCTTTTTTGTTTTATGTTGAGTATTCTACTACTGACTACGTGGTTTTAAAATACTGGGCCTATCTGTGCTAAAATTTTCATCACATCTAACAAGTTTAGTCATTGCAGAATATTTGTTGGTCAATTCTTGATAAGGACCAGGTAAGCTCTATTCTCTATTCTATTTGATCTCCTTGTTGACTTATTGGAAATAATAAAGGGCCTTTGTGGCAAAGATTGCAGTTCAAAGCCAGCCTGGGCTGAAAAATCCCTAAGACTCCATCTCCCAACTAACCTGCAAAGAGACAGGTTGGAAGCATGGCTCAAGACTCTTATCTCTAACCAGCCAAACACTGGAAATGGTACTGTAACTCAACGTGATAGAGCACTAGCCTTGAGCAGAAGTGCTCAGGGATAGTGCCCAGGCCTTGAGTTCAAACCTCCTTGAATACCAACTGTGACAAGCCATCCCAGCAACGAGCACCTAGACTCAGCCAGTCTGGGGAACAAGGGACCATGGATAGGTGTAAGAGGAGATGTTGTCAAACAGCTGCTTTGTGCCTGCCCTTTCAAAATTAACCACAGTTGGGAGGTCAATAGAAGTAAGAAGCCTGCCCATCCAATGTCTATACCGGTCTACGTATTAACTGAACAGGAATTTATATTCTTGTCTTTGTCACTTGACTTATCCTCTACCTAGTCGCCAGATGTCATAAGTAGCTAGGGACATTTCGACCAACATTTTCAGCCCCAAGTCCTTCCTCTTGCCATTTATTTGCTCTCTAGTATTTTTTTCCAGCCCCTCAATGCATCATGAGACCTCTCCAGAGTTCACCTAAGAATTCACACCACCAAGGGACAGCAGCTGCTCACTGCCTTCTCTGGGAGGGGACCAAATTTCAGACTTTTATCCCTAATGTCAATGCCCCTTGTCAGCAGGAAGTAGCCAGAGAGAATCCGTGCCCCATTTCATGATTATTAAAAGACTGGAATGTAAGGTCTGCTCCTGGATGGAGAGCAAAGTCTCCACTGAGTACCTGCATTACCTAGGCGCCTGGAACACCTGGAAGAGGTCACATTTGCATTCACTGAGGTCACATCTGAATTTGATGTGGCCACACCTTTCTCCACCCATACCCCAGATAAGGCCTAACCCAGGCCCAGATGCTCTCTTTCCCAACTCTCTCTCTTTCCCAGCTCTCTCTTTCCCAGTTCTCTTTCCCAGTTCTTTCCCAACTCTTTCCAAGGCCTTTCCCAGGCCTTTCCCTGCCTTGTGGAGGGCCAAAATGGCCTGGTGCCATCTTGAGTAAACCTACCCCTTACCTGAATACCAAAAAAAAAAAAAAAAAAAAGAATTCATAGTAGTTCTTAAAATCTAAAAACATAATATGGACAGGTTTCTCAGCAGAGGAAGCAGGAAAACCCAGACAGCCCTTCCAATATTCCCATGTGGTGTTTCAAAAATCACTAATGATGAAGGAAATGGTGGCCTTGAATTTCAGGAAGGCCATTCAGTGGGCATGAGGGGTTTATTTAGATTCATTCTCTTAATTTGTGTACTTTTGGCATTATTGGCATCTGACTCAGTGTTTCATTCTTGATAATCAAATGCTCTACCACTGTAGCCCTGCCACATCCCTTTGTGTGATGCTTTATGCCAAGACCAGACATTCTGTTATCCTCCTACTTGCATGTCATGCCACACTGCGATGACAGATGCATGCCACCATCCTCAGCTTTTCAATTTTTTCCCCATGCTATCCTGAAAGGTCAATGCTCCTGATTTTAGCCCTTCCATGCAGCTGGGATGAAATTTTTATTAAAAACAAAATTAAGAGCCTAAATTTGGTTTTTAAAAAGTTCAATACATGTGTTACAATTTTCTCCCAAAACATAAAATCCTGTGCTTCTAACTTTAAAATACTTAGCCAGCTAAGGGGTATTATGCATTTTGAATGCCTAACAACCACCCCAAAGTAGGCTGGCTACACACATGCCCATCACATCTATGTTCATGATTTGCCCAATAGTGACTGCTCTGACCCTGAGCCCCTTCACTTTCTCACAGTCCATCTCTAAGCAACTCTCAATAAAATCTGCACGTCAAGTACCCCATTTCCTAAGCCCTACCTGCATCATGACATATAGAACCCACCTCACCTGAGAACCTGCAATTGTTCTCACCAAATACCTGGCAGACTCACCTATGAAACCACGAGCCTGGTTTGGTCATTCACTTACATAACAACGTGACAGCTTCCTGGCTTTGTGGAGGGAACCTACACTGAATCATTGTGAAATAGCAGTCAAAACCGTGAAATCAACAACAGATACATGCTTTGTATCTGGTGAAAGACTGTGCTCAGGGAAGACTCAAAACAGTCCCTCCAAACAGACAATTCACTATGACAAGTGTAGTGACCATTGGATTCACAATCCTGTGTGCACATACTGAGTTGGAATCTCCTTCTCTACAGGCTTGATAAGCAAATAGTCACTACACCCCCTAATATGGTGACACCTTCTCTGAAACCATTTGAGGTCTGAGCGACATGGGAAGGATTGGACATGGATCAATGGAAGCCACTGCACAGCCCAAAGTTCCTCAGGGGTCTGGAAAGGGACCTCTCCTGATGGTGAAGGATATCAAGGCCTTTCTTTCAGGAGCCAAGGCAAGATAACCCTGACTTCTCTGCAGGTGCAGACACTTACTTTGAGATACTCTCGCTGAATGACACCACCACACAAGCGGAAGAGTGAGGTCTCCAGAGAACGCACTTAGGGAAGAACAGTTGCAAATCGCACCATAGGTTGGATCTGACAGGAGCCTGCTGTTCACTGGCACCAAGGTGACAGGATAGCATCCCCATTTTCCAGGCTCTATGGTAGCACAGGAGGGGGGCTCTGCCTTGGAATGCTCTGTCCCCCATACTTTATTGGTTCAACAGATGTGAAATCCACGAATAGAATTCCTCAGAACCTTCTTGAAGGCCCTTGGTGTCTTTCTCATCCAATCGCTGCCTCCAACAGTGACTGGAAGTAGCCTCAGCTTCTGAAGGACCCCCCAGCTTCTGTCTGACTGGTGGCTTCCAGTCAAGCACACAGGCACTGGTCCTCTTCTTGAATTAGATGGGCCTCACTTGTCTCATCTGAGGGCAAGCCACAGAATTATGGCTTGAGTCTGAAGAAGGTCTAGTCACTGCCACCTTTGAGCTGCCATGTGTTGAGGCCACCAGAGACCATGTATACACCACAGTCTCTGAGGACTCCACACACAGAAGCCCAGTTATTCTAGCATTTCAGGTGCCCTGCCAAACACTTAAGGGAATGGCTACAGGACCAGCAGACCAACTCAACAGAACCAGCTTAGACTAACTTGTGATATTTCAAGATCATGATGTTTCCTTTGCTCTCGACACAAGATAATTATGCCAAATGCAAAAACAGAGCAACTGCTATCCTGTCACAACTAAAAGTGTGGTGTTCCCACTATCTGTTTCAGTGGTGCTGTCCTGGGACTGGTTGCTCTGCCACAAATTGGGTGTCTCATGCAGTCCCTGACATCTGCTCAGGAGGTGGGAAAATACAACCACCTACATAAAAGGGAAACAAATCACACTACTTTGGCTGAATTTGAACCATGATCCCTCACATCTCAGCTTTCTGAGCAGCTAAGAGTATAGCTACGAACCCCAGCTCACCAGAAAACACCAAGTGTTTATTCTTAATAGCAAAGTGTATGCCCTTAGAGCAAGGCATGCAGGCTGGTGGTGAGGGCCTGGCTTTGAATCCTGGCTTGTTTGATCTCATTGGTAGAATATGGTGGTAATGGGATTACCTTCCTTAGCTGGGTACTGAGGGGGAACTGTGGGAAACTTAACATATTAAGGACATTTGGGACAATGACCAATGTCAATGGTCAATAGACAATGGCCAGGGCGTGTGGGCATGATCAGTTTGAAGGGCAAACATTCTGCAAACAATTCTTATTGCAAACACATTGCCTTCAAAGCCGTTGCATGATTTATTAAAAAGGGAGTAAGGGATGCTAGTCTGGTTCTGGAAACAGACATAACCCAAATTGCTGCCAATTCCTCAGTGAGACCTGGGAACGCATGATCAATAGGCAGAAAGTGGACCACAATATGTGGGTATGGACAAAGTTTGTTGACATATCACATGCTGATTTACAGCATACAGACCTAAAAGTAGATCTTCAGACAAAGAGCAGAAAGTTAACTTTACACAATTTCTTACGAACACAGACAATTAGAGGTAATTTTAAGTCAGTAAGCAGGAAGAATTAAACCTTGTCAACAAATGTGAAGTAGCTCCAGTGATCAAAGGTTGCAAAGAGTAAGCAAGGCACAGGTGAGCTTCCTTAGACACACAAAGAGAATCTCCCAGCATTGTTCTATAGAATTAACAGGGGAGAATAATGGCACTTCCTGCAAACTTTCACCAGAGTCTGGCAGCTGGGCATCAGGCCTTTGCCCTGACATGGAGAAAGGGAAGTCCCTCTTATTTCCCCCAGAGGGAATACATGCAGGAATATGCACCCTCATGGCATGTAAGACTTCAGATGGGGTCATGAGAGTCAATGCCTCCAACTAACTTGCCTACTTGGTTCCTACAGCTGTAGAGCTCCACCTTCCTCACACCAACATTTTCTCCTTGTGACTGCCCAGAGACAAGAAAGTTTCCAGACAACTGGAAAGGGTTGCCTTCCTGGAGGTCTCTGATTGGAGAAGAGGCTTGGTAATGAGGACTTCCCATTGGTGGGTTCCAGTGCTGATGTTCTGTGACCTTCCCAAAAATCTTACACCTTCCCTCCCCTACCTTTCAGAATGACAGCACAAAAGCCATTGTAAACACCTGTCTCTACTTTACCCTAACCCACTTTCTTATTTCAAAGGGTAGGGGTTGGGGGCATAAGTTTGCATCAGGAAGCTAAGCCAGCAAACAACAAAATAACTTGAGTTTAAAAAGATCTTAACCCCAGGAATACCTCCCTGAGAAGGAGGAGAAGTGCTTTTATGGACTTCTTCAGAACTATGGTATTCAAAATGGAGGGCTACAGACAAACCAATGGGGTAAAGAAGTAAGATGCAGGCTGAGCATCTCTAATCTGAGAATCTTGTGTTGTGATGCTGTCTCAAGTGAGAAGATTCCACATTGGGCTTCATGTGACTGTGGCCATCAAAACAGGAGCACACTGCTACGGGCTCATGCCTGTAATGATAGCTGAGATATAAGGAAGTCTACAGTTCAGAGCCAGTGTAGGTAGAAAAGTTTCTGAGATTCTGATCCCCAATTAACCACAAAAATGTAGACATGGAGCTGTGTCTCAAGTAGTAGAGCACGAGCCTTGAGCAAAAAGCTCAAGGTAAGTGCTCAGTTCCTTAGATCAAGCCTCAGGTACAACACAAAAGGAAATGAAAACAAAAAACATCAAGGCAGAGGGGGTTCCGGGAAGATGGCGGAGGAGAAGCTGGAATCTGAACAAGCTCTCACATAGAAAGCAGTTTTAGAGTTCCAGTGAACAGTCCTAAGCCAGAGAATCACACCAAGTGTGCCATCACAGGACAGAGAGTTAGACAAGAGAGGGGAAGCCAAGGAAAGAGGACACATCTGAGCGCTTGCCAGCTGCTGCCTCAGCGGCAGCGGCAGGGTCGCGGCGGAGACCACAGCCGGGACCATACCTGAGCGCTCACACAGAGAGTCCGGGACGAAGGAGCCAGACGCAGCAGGCGAGCGGATTCTACTAAACACCAGCAAGAACCGACAAGGAGCGGACATCTCCATCCTGCAGTTTGCAGACCAGAGACGACCCAGGATCCAAGACTTGGCGAGAGTAGAAGCTCGACGTCCTCACTCTTTCTCAGGGAGCAGAGGAGGGAAGGCCACCCCTCCCCCCTTAGCATCAGTGATCTCCATCTTGGATACCGACAAAGTTCGGAGGATCTGCCAGCTCCAACTCAGGCCATGGAATAAAACGAGTCATTTAGCAGGTCACAAGAACTTAATGGTGAAGTAACCTGCCAGACTCAGCTCCATCCAGGGAAAAGTCAACCAGCTCAGGCGCCAGCCATTGGAGTGGCTTTCCTCACTGGGTAACCAGAGCCAGAGGCTGCCCCTCCCTCTAGCAGCCTCCACAATCAATTGAAAAACAGAAACCCTAAGAATGGCTCCAGGCTGGGCTCTGTGAGTTTTTCACAAAATAGCCCCAGGGAAAAGCTACTGATTGTTGAAAGGCCTAAACTCTACCCAGAAACTAGCCTCACCACTGCATCCCCCTCTTTTGTGATTCTCAAAGTAGATCACCCTCCCATTAAACTAACCTGGGAGGTGGATCTCAAAATCTTGGGTAAAGCAGAGCATTTTTCTGCCTGTTGGAACAAACTGACTTAAGAAACCAATCAAGCCACAGGACCTCAAGCTGACCAGAGACTCCAACAAGAGGCTGGTTACAGACAAAAGGGAGATACAGGATTCTTCCCACCCCTGCCCCCCCAAAAAAAATCAAAGAACTTTTTTTTTTCTTCTTCTTCTTATTTTCTTTTCTTTTTTTTTTTTGGTACCTTATATATATATATAAATTTTTTTTCCTTTTTTAAAATTTTATTAATCTTTAATTTTTGCCTTTTTTGAAAAAATAATTGTTTTCCAGTAACTTTTTTTTCCTCTTATAATTTTTATTTTAGGAATATGTGAATGTGCATTTTCCTTTCTTTTCTTGTCTTCGTTCTCTTTTTTTTCTTTCTTAACTATCTTTTTGTTTTTTGTCTAGCTCTACTGAACTTCTGATCTTTTTTTCTCCCTTTCTTATCCCTCTCACCTTTTCCTCTCTTTTGATCTTCTTTATGTGACTTAACTCTTGTCCTGCACATCCTCAGATAAACCCGTAGCTAACTAGTAGACCCTATCCCCCATTGTGTACACACTTAATCCACAAATTTATTACTCAATTCAAAACCTCTGAGACTTAAGTTACTTAATAGCAGTACTACCTCTTTATACCTATATAATATTTTAAGCATTTTTTTAAGTTTTTCACTTGTCCTCTATGTCCCTTCCCTTCTGTTAATATACTCACATTCCTCTCTAAAAAGATGTTTTTTTGATCTCCATAATAATATTAATTTTTATGTTTCTTTTTTTTTTCTGGTCTCTTTTCATTTCCCTTTCCCTTTCTTCTTTTTCTCTCTCTCTCTACTTGCATCCTACCCAACCTATTTCCTGCATTGGGATTAGGACATAGTTAACTCTCCCTGTGCCTCCCCACACCAATCTATTCCTATTTTTTACCCACATCTCTCCCTAACCCTAATAATTTCTGGTTTTCCAAATTCTTCTCTGCGGTTTGAAGCCCATTAACATATAGTTGTTTGATGTTGAATAGATGTATCTGTTGAACTAGATTGTATCTGTAGACTATTGACTGTAAAAATGCAAACGTTGGTTGATGGTTGCCTTAAGATAGTGTTCTAGTACAAAACTGGTGCTATTTTCATCTCAAATGGGCAGAGTAAGCCGGAAAAACACAAGAAAAATGGCAAATCTGGGTACCTCAATTCCCAATCTTGATAATGAGGGCTCAGAACAGATAATGAATAATCCAGAGGAGAGTTCCCAAATAGCTCTACAAACACTGCTGGCAAACATGATAAATGAGAAGTTTGACAACTTATAAACGACTCTGTATGAGCGTGAAAGGGAGAGAGAGGAGGCATCCCAAAAATTTATACAGGAATATCATAAGCGTGAGGAAGCTACTCAAAAACTGATACAGGATTTGTGTGAAAAAATTGAGAATACTCAAAGAGAAATGGAGGAATGGCATGAGCAGGCTGAGAACACTCAAAGAGAACTGCAGGAATCCCATGAATGGGAGGAAAGAGAACTGAAGGAATTCCACAAACGGGAAGAAGCTAATCAAAGAGTAATACAGGAATTGAGAGACCAGGTAGAGAATACACAAAGATCACTAAAGGCATTCATGGAATCCATTAACAAAGAGCTGAAGGAAGTCAGGAAGATCACAATGGGAATGCTGAATGGAATCCAACAGAAGAAATGGGTGTCCAAAGAAACCATAACCAATCAACTAAGTGATCTGAGAACAAACACTGAACACCAAATTAAGGAAGTAAAGAAATTCATACAAGACCTAAAACAAAGCTTCGACAAAGAACTTGAAGCCATCAAAGCTGACCAATTAGAAGGAAAAGAGGTTAAAAACAAAGTAGAGAGTCTTGACAGCAGGTTAGACCATGCAGAAGATCGAATCTCAGGGATTGAAGACAGCCTAGATATTATAGAGAAAGAACATACAACCATCCAAGACAAGTCCAAGAAATATGATAGATCTATTCAACACCTGGAAGACACCATCAGAAGGCCTAATCTAAATAATGGGTGTAGAGGAGCACGTAGAAACAGAAGTTAATGGTCTAGGAAATTTGTTTAACAGGATCCCAGCAGAGAACTTCCCAAACATACAAAAAGATAGGCCTATTCAGATACAAGAAGCTTTTAGAACCCCAAATAGACCAGACCAGAATAGGACATCCCACCATCACATTATAATCCACACAGGATCAACTCAGAACAAGGAAAAGATCCTTAAAGCTGTCAAGGAGAAAAGGGTAATCACCTATAAAGGGAAACAAATTAGAATCACCTCAGATTTCTCAGCAGAGACAATCAAAGCAAGAAGAGCCTGGAATGATGTATGCCATGCCCTAAAAACAAACAACTATCAACCAAGAATACTGTACCCAGCTAAACTCTCCATCATAACTGAAGGCCAAATAAAAACCTTCCATAGCAAAGAAAAATTGAAACAATACATCTCCACCAAACCAGCCCTACAAAAGATTCTTAAAGATGTCCTACACATAGAAAACCAACAAGACCTCAATAAAGGCCAAGAAACTGCACCCTAACTGAGAATCCGAGAACCATAGGAAGAACCCAGTTTTCACAGCCCCCAAGAAGGTAGATAACATGGCAGGAACTCCCAAATACCTCTCAGTCTTATCTCTTAATGTTAACGGACTGAACTCTCCAAATAAGCGACATAGACTGTCTAGTTGGATTAAAAAACAAGACCCTTCTTTCTGCTGCCTGCAGGAGTCACATCTTGCCCGTAAAAAAGAACACATTTTCAATTTTAAAGGCTGGAAAAAAATCTACCAAGCAAACGGCCCCCATAAACAGGCGGGAGTTGCAATCCTAATATCAGATAAAATAGACTTCAAATTAAAATTCATGAGAAGAGATAAAGAAGGTCGCTACATACTAATTAAAGGATCTCTCCTTCAGGAGGATATTACAATTCTAAATATCTATTCGCCAAACAATGGAGCACCCAAATTTATCAAAGAAACACTACTTTCCCTCAAATCCCATATAGATCCAAAGATATTAATTGTTGGGGATTTTAACACACCACTCTCCCCACTAGATAGATCAACTCGGCAAAAACTCAACAGAGAAACCGCAGATCTAAACAGCTGCATAGATCAACTAGACTTAACAGACATCTACCAAACATTTCACCCAACAGCATCAGAATACACGTTTTTCTCAGCAGCACATGGAACGTTTTCTAAAATAGACCACATTTTACGCCACAAAGCAAACTTGTCTAAATTCAGAAACATTGAAGTTATACCTTGCACCCTCTCTGACCACAATGGAATAAAATTAGAACTCAACACCAAAAGCCACCAAAGAAAGTCCGGCATCACACGGAGGCTGAACAACAAACTGCTGAATCATGAGTGGGTCATGGAAGAGATTAGAAAGGAAATTCAAATGTTCATGCTATTCAACAAAAATGAACACACAAATTACCAGCTCCTCTGGGAAACAGCAAAGGCAGTACTCAGAGGCAAGTTTATTGCTCTGAGCTCCTACATCAACAAATTGGAGAGATCTGAAACTAACAATTTAATGACACATCTAAACCTCCTTGAAAAAGAACAGCAAGATAAACCCCAATCCAGTAGATGGAAAGAAATAATCAAAATTAAATCAGAATTAAATGAATTAGAATCCAAAAAAACTGTAGAAAGAATCAACAAAACAAAGAGTTGGTTCTTTGAAAAACTTAACAAAATTGACAGACCCTTAGCAAATCTTATCAGAAAAAGAAAACACACCCAAATTAATAAACTCAGAGATGAGAATGGAAACATCACCACGGAAACAACCAAGATTCAGAACATTATAAGGAAATACTTCTCAAAACTTTACGCTAATAAGTTTGAGAACTTGACAGAAATGGACCTTTTCCTAGCAAATATTGACATGCTAAAACTAAACCAAGATGAGTTAAACTATCTTAACAGGCCCATATCAAGCATTGAAATAGAAACAGCAATAAGAGACCTCCCAGCTAAGAAAAGTCCAGGACCAGATGGTTTTACAGCGGAATTTTACAAGGCCTTCAAAGCAGAGCTCACACCAATACTCCTCCAACTCTTCAATGAAATTGAAAGAGAAAGCTCACTACCGAACACATTCTATGAAGCCATCATAACCCTAATCCCAAAACCAGGCAGGGACTCATCAAAGAAAGAGAACTATAGACCCATTTCTTTGATGAACATTGATGCAAACATGTCAACAAAATTTTGGCCAATCGACTTCAACAACTCATCCAAAAAATCATACACCACGATCAAACGGGAATCATTTCAGGGATGCAAAGCTGGTTCAATATAAGCAAATCAATTAATATTATTCATCACATCAACAGGAGCAAGAATAAGAACCACATGGTTATCTCAATAGATGAAGAAAAATCATTCGACAAGATCCAACACCCCTTTATGATGAAGGTTTTGGAAAAATTAGGAATCCATGGAACATTCCTCAATACAATAAAGGCTATATATGACAAACCTACAGCCAGCATTATACTCAATGGTGAAAACTAAAGCCATTTTGTCTTAACTCAGGAACAAGACAAGGATGCCCACTCTCTCCACTTCTCTTCAATCTAGTAATAGAATGCCTAGCTACAGCAATAAGACAAGATGCAGACATAAAGGGGATCCAAATAGGGAAAGAAGAAATAGAACTCTCCCTCTTTGCAGATGACATGATCTTGTATTTAAAGAATCCCATAGACTCCACTCCCAAATTACTCAATCTGATTCAAAACTTTGACAATGTAGCAGGTTATAAAATTAACCCCCCAAAATCAATGGCTTTTCTGTATGTCAACAAGGAGAAAAGTGTGGCTGAAATTAGGAAAGCAACTCCATTTGTAATAGCCCCACAAAAAATAAAATACCTAGGAATTAACTTAACTAAAGAAGTGAGAGACCTCTATGATGAAAACTTTAAAATCTTAAAAAAGGAAATCAACACAGAACTTAAAAAATGGCAAAACCTCCCATGCTCCTGGATTGGCAAGATTAACATCGTGAAAATGGCAATACTTCCCAAGGCTATCTACAAATTGAACGCAATACATATCAAAATTCCAACCTCATTCTTCAAGGAAATAGCAGAGGCAATCCAAAAATTCATATAGAACAATAAAAGACCCTAAATAGCAAAAACGCTCCTCAACGGAAAGAACACTGCTGGAGGAATATCAATACCAAATTTCAAACTCTACTATAAAGCCATAGTAATCAAAACAGCTTGGTATTGGCATAAGAACAGACCTCAGGACCAATGGAATAGAATTGTAAACCCAGAAATGAACCTACAGATCTATAGCCATCTGATCTTCGATAAGGGAGCTAAAACAATAGAAGGGAAGAAAGACAGCCTCTTCAGTAAATGGTGCTGGCAAAATTGGTTAACTACATGTAGAAAACTAAAGCTAGATCCTTATATATCACCCTGCACCAGAATCAACTCCAAATGGATCAAAGACCTTGAAGTCAAAGCAGATACTCTGAAAACATTACAGGATGGAATAGGAGAAACCCTAGGTCTCCTTGGCTCAGGCCGAAATTTTTTTTTTTTTAAGAAGACAACTTAATGTTTATTAAAATTGAGTATTCACAGTACTACTAAAGGCAGCTTTTAAATTACTCAATATATACAATGAGGTATATGGAAAATGATGTAGGTACAGAAGGCTCTCTAATTCTGCAAATTCTTTTTGCTGTCTTTGGCAAATATATGTAAGAGATGTGCCTATCTTCAGACTCTGATTTGTTAGCACTATATAAATAATCCCCTTATTACGGTATTTGATGGGAAAGACAGTAGAGATAAACAGATAAAAACAATAATTATTTACATAGCCTTATTTAATGATTATTAATATCCCTATTGAAAACATAGGACTTCTACCAGTTAAACAGCATTCTAGCAAGAACAAATACATCATCACACAGATACTGTTAAACGAAGATCCTCTTTGTACACACAAATTCATGAACAGGCCTGGATGGCAGTCCATATTGCTCATTTATTATGGATGGATTTCCCATTTTACAAACAAAGCTCTCATTGTGGTTTGAGAATATTTTTTGTATGTATTTTCTGACCCCACAGAAGGCCGAAATTTTTTGAATAGAGACCCGGAAACACAACAAATCAAAGAAAGGTTGGACAAATGGGATTGCATAAAGTTGCAGAGCTTCTGCAGGGCAAATGACATAGCTAGCAAGATCAATAGAAAGCCCACCGATTGGGAGAAGATCTTTACTAGCCATACAACGGACAAGGGTCTCATATCTAAAATATACTTGGAACTCAAAAAATTAAACCCCCAACAACAAATCCTCAAAGAAACAACTGCTCAATAAATAAGTGGGAGAAAGACTTAAAGAGAAACTTCTCTGAAGAAGAAAGAAGGATGGCCAAAAGACACATGAAGAAATGTTCAACATCCCTAGCCATAAAAGAAATGCAAATTCAAACAACATTGAGATATCACCTCACCCCAGTTAGAACGGCAAAAATCAAGAACTCTAACAACAACAGATGCTGGAGGGGATGTGGACAGAAAGGAACCTTACTTCATTGTTGGTGGGAATGTAAACTTGTTCAACCACTTTGGAAAGCAGTATGGAGGTTCCTCAAAAGACTTCACATAGAACTCCCCTATGACCCAGCAATCCCACTTTTGGGCATTTACACAAATGTTTACAAACAAGACCACACTAAAGCTACCAGCACAACTATGTTTATTGCAGCATTATTTACCATAGCTAAGATATGGAACCAACCCAGATGCCCCTCAGTAGATGAATGGATCAAGAAAATGTGGTATATGTTCACAATGGAATTCTATGCCTCCATCAGAAAGAATGACATTGCCCCATTTGTTAGGAAATGGAAAAACTTGGAAAAAATTATATTCAGTGAAGTAAGCCAGGCCCAAAGAAACATAGGTCCCATGGTTTCCCTTATTTGCAATATCTAGTATATGTATGAGTCAAGCGGAAAAGTTCAAAAAAGTTGATGTTAAGCGAAAGCAACACCTAGAGAACTAGTGAAATAATTTTTCTTTCTTGCGATTGTTTCTAACATATTTATAAGATGATTTCTTTGTTGCTTTGTATGTCCCTCCCTCTTGTTATAACCCCTCTTTTCACTATATGTTTTGTTGTTATAATTTGGGGTGTGGAAGGGAAAAAAGAAATTGTTTAAATAGGGATACAAGTGGACCCATTGCAACAATGAGATGTACAAGACCTTATGTCGAAAAATGAACTTTACAATATTGGTGAGGGGGTTGGGATGGGGGAAAGGGAAATGGGAGGGCAGAGATGGTAAGGGGATACAAAGGAGGAGGTAACAATGCTTGATAAGAAATGTATTCATTACCTTGCTCATGTAATTGTAACCCCTCTGTATGGAATTTTCACAATGAAAAAACATTAATAATAACCAAAAATGAAACAATTACAGGATAAATTATTTTTGAGGCTCTGGCTTCCATTCTCAACATAAATAGAAAAAGCAGGAAGTAGCACTGTGTCTCAAGTGGTACAGTTCTACTCTTGAGCTGAATTGCTCAGCGACTATGCCCAGGCCCAGAGTTCAAGTTGCATGACTAAAAAAAAAAAATGGAAAGAACCATTTCTTCCTTAGCCACAAACATAAGGGTGCTCTTTAAAGATTTTTGTAATTGAAAAATTCTCATTGTACAAATGAGTTAATGCAATTTCAAAAGGAAAGTCTAGAAAGTCAAGAAAAGCTCAATAATCAAATTCAAAATCTAGTTCTTACTTTTTAATGCAACAGTCTCTCTCATGTCTCTCATGGGTAGCTTCTATTCTAATTTACTTGGGAGTCCCAAGAGAATACAACTCAGTTTCAAATAACTCAAAGAACATCACTCCTGTTATATTACTAAGCTACATTACATCTGAGGCCTAGTGACCACATGAAATCACCAACTTTACTCGGGATGACTTCTGCCCTTGGGCAATAATAACTAGACTCCTTCACTGGTCTGAGACACCAAGATACTTCAAGAGACATAAGCCCCTCCTCTTATCAGACTTGCCAACCCAGAAAAACACCTGTTCTCAATATATGCTTAGCCATGAGTGGCTCACCCCTCTCATCTCTCAGCAATCTTCTCTTTTCCCTCAGAAAGATGAAAAGTAGTTCGAAAGTCTCTTCAACTCTTGTACAAAACATACCTATAGCATGAGATTCTCAGCATTGAGAAGGATGTCGTAACTACACCTGCCTTCATACTGCTGGTTCACCTTCTGAAACTTCTCAACCCTTTCTTCAATGATACTGCTGTCTGCTGTCTGTAGAACTGTTTTCCATCAGCACCAGCTATCCACACAGCTCCTTATAGTCTTCATTCAACAGGATCCATGAACTGAGTGTCTTCAATCTCCTCTTTTAGTTTTCTTTTTGTCGGTTGTGGGGCTTGAACTCTGACCCTGGGTACTGTCCTTCAATTCTTCAGTTCAAGGCTAGCGCTCTACCACTTGAGCCACAGTGCCAGTTTTTGGCTTTTTCTGTTTATATGTCTGTGAGGAATTGAACCCTGGGACTCATGCATCTGAAGCAAGTACTATACCACTGAGCCACCTTCTGAGCCCCCTTCAATCTCCTCTTTGCTGATAGTCACCTGCATGGAAAAATGCAATTGGATATTTAAAATTGCCAACAAAAAGTGCCCTTCCCTCCAATTAATGGATTGTTAATTCAGTTTTGTTAGCATCTTGAAGGACTTACATCTTTTTCTTCCTCTTAGAAACCTAAGGTTTAGCATGATCAGATATACTTTTGCTGAAGTAACAAATTTAGGTGGCCAACAGATCCTTTACTCATTTCACATCTATTACTAGCAGGTTACATCAAACATAAACAAGAAAGGCTTAATAAATTAAGCACCACATAAAATTCTTCTGCAAATATTCTATCTGTTCCTGTGCCAACATCATGTCCTTCTCTGGAATATGTGGCTCAGGTTGGCCTTCATAGTTGGAAGTTCTTTCAAATGCAGAGTCCTGTGAACCAACGACTTCTCTAGTTCCTACATTTAAACACAAAAAAGAGGGTTTATTTTTTTAAAACCTTCAATACAAGCTGCTGCTTTTCCCCACACCTAACCTAATCTTTGATTAAACTCAATGGGAGGGGCCCAGCCAAGGAGAGGGATCTTAGAAATGAGAAACAGCCTTAGTCTCCTGAAGACCTACCTAGGTGGTCAGCTTCAACCTGAGTTGCTCTCAAAACAACATTGATTTCTTCAACTCCCCTTATCATTGCCTCAAGTACGTCTTTCATGTTTCTATAACTCACTGTTATTTAACATATAGATCAACACTCCAACTTAGTGGATAGTGAAGTTAAATAATTACTTGAAATTTAATTATCTTATATTTATAAGGTTATACAAAGTGAAACCTCATTCTAAACTGAGAAATGCATTCTTGCTAAAGTAGTCATTGCATAATCATTTCTCTTCTACTGGAGTTATTGTTTGGCTTTTTATTTTTATTTTTGTTTTCCATGAAGCTTGAACTTTGGGCCTGGCCCCTGTACCTGTGCTTCTTTGAGCTCAAGGCTAGCTCTCTATCACTTGAGCCATAGGGTCACTTCCACTTATTTTTGAGTAGCTTATTGAAAAGTCTCAAGAACCACTATCCTCAATTCTCAAGTTCCTGAGTAGTTAATATTACAGGCATGAGCCAAGCCACTAGCACCTGCCTTGGGCTAACGTTCTAAATGAAATTGTGTAAGAAAAAAATTGTCTGTTAGTAAGGATCAGTAAAAAATTCCCTCTGGCTTTGGAAACATTTTTTCTTGGTTTGTGTATTTTTCTTGCTGGTGGCAATCAAATTCAGAATTTCATGCAAACTAGGCATACTATCACTAGTCATACCTGGAGTTATTTTGTGTTCTATTTATTTTAATTTTGGGGGCTGATTCTGGGACTTGAACTCGGGGTCTGGGCACTGTCCCTAAGCATTTTTGCTTAAGGTTACTACTATGCCACTAAAGCTACAGCTGTGTTTCCAACTTTTTGATTGTTAATTGGAGATAAGCCACATAGATTTTTCTCCCTTGGGTCAGCTTTGAACAAAGATTCTTAAACTTCAGCCTCTTGACTGGCTAGGATTATAGACTTGAGCCACTAGCATACACTTATGTCTTTAAAAAATATCCATTAGTAACAATAATAAATGACTTATTATTACTACAGGATCACACCTACAATGCTACCTACTTGAGAGGCTGAGATCTGTAGATCATGGTGTAAATACATCATGGTTAGACAATTCAAAGTTCATTAATTTTTGTATGTGCTGGCCCTAAGGATTGAGGGCTTCAATTCAAAGCTTGAGCACTATTTTTGAGCCATAGTACCACTTCCAGGTTTTTCATAGTAGTTTTTCAAAGTAGTTCATAGGACTACTGGACTTTTCTGCCCAGGCTGGCTTTGAACTGCCATTTGTATCCTCCTGAGTAGGATTTAACCAGAAAAGCCACACTGAAGGTGCATACATGCTCAAATGGTAAATGCTAACCTTGGCTGGAAAAAGTTAAGAGGATTCAAGCCCCAGTATTGGCACATATACACTTATATGCATGCATGTGCATACACACACACACACACACACACACACACACACACACACACACACACACACAAAAACCAGACTCCTATACCAAGTACCCCAGGATGAAAAAAAGGTAAAAATAACAAATTATAAGATGGATGATTATTTTAAGTAGCTTCAATAGTTACTAACATGGCTATATTGTGGCTTAGGTGGTAGAATGCTTTCCTCCCATACACCAGTTCAATTCCCCATGTTGTTCAAACCAAACCAAACGAACAAAAACACACCAAGAAGCATATCCTACAAAAGATATATAATACTATGTAACAAACATTAATTATTAAAAATAACTGAAAAACAGCTAAATACAGCTATGTCAAAATCATGCATGGGGGGCTGAGAAGGTGGCTCAGTGGTAGAGCACTTGTCTTGCATGCTTGAGGCCCTGGGTTCGATTGCCCAGCACCACATAAGCAAAAAGAAAAAAGCCAGAAGTAACTCTGTGGCTCAAGTGGCAGAGCACTAGCCTTGAGCTGAAGAGCTGAGGGACAGTGCCCAGGCCCAGAGTTCAGGCCCCATGACCGGACCCAAAAAAAAAAATCATTCATGGGAATACTCAATATCTAAAGAATGTATTGTTTTCTATCAAATCAATCTATAAATTGAATGCAATTTTCTGAGAAGTCTTATCAGGACTTTTTATAGTTTCAGGCTGGATAGCTTAGGAAAAATGAGACCTGGAAAATGACATCTAGGAACTCTGATAGAAACAATACATTTAGAAACATACATGCACTATCTTCTTTGCTTCTAACTCAGGGTGCGTTCATCATCTTAAGGATAAGCATCTGTTCTATGGCAAAAATATACGCATTCTTTCCTGTAAGAAATACACTAAAGGGGCCGCGAAGGTGGCTCAGTGTTAGAGTGCTTGCCTTGCATGCATGAGGCCATGGGTTCGATTACTCAACACCACATAAGAAAAAAGAAAAAAGCCAGAAGTGGCGCTGGGGCTCAAGTGGTAGAACACTAGCCTTGAGCTGAAGAGCTGAGGGACCGCGCCCAGGCCCAAAGTTCAGGCCCCATGACTGGACCCTCCCCCCGAAAAAAAGAAATACACTAAAGACTGTATCACCAAATAACCAAGAACTCAGATGGTGTAACCCCAGAGTGATTAAGAGCAAAGATAAACACCTATATATATCGCTTTATGACAGGACTTGCTTTTATTATATAAATGCCCCTGATGTCAAAGAGCTCTTTGCGTCTACTGTTAAGAGCACTCACACTCTGAGTGTGCCTCTGTCTTTCTGTTTATCTGCTTATCTGTTTGTTTGCTTGCTAACTCAATAAAGTATTGCCAAGTTTTCTTACCATGGTGACTACTCTGCAAATGTTTATTCTGTGACCAAGGACCCTAAGTCAAGAGTTCCTACTTATAGAGGGAAACTTCCCCAAACCTCACCTGGACCCAGTGACTGTTGTTCCTCAAAGTTATGAGGTGAGTTGCTGAGTGGTAGAGTGCTTGCCTTAAATGCAAGAGACTCGGTGTTTGGTCCCCACTAACAGAGGAGAGGAAGGATTTCTAAAGATCAAAAGACACAAAGAATATGAAAGAACAATTTTGGGGACACACCATAACTCAAAATGAGGATTTGTTACACTAAAGCCTAGTAATCAAGACAATCTGGTATTACAGCTGAAGAAAAAGTATTACATAGGGTAGAGAACTGAGAACAAGCCTATGTAGAATCCTGAGATTTGACATTAGACTATTCAATAAATAGCTATTTGGATGAGCTAGCTATTTATATGGAATAAGATACAAAATAGACCTTAACTTAAAGCCGTAGCAAACAATTCCTAAAAACAAAGGTAGAAAGCAACACTTAAAAGCTTTAAGAATGAAATAAGAGTGCATTTTAAGAATGGAGATTTTCCCCAAGGAAATGAATACAAAGGTAGGAAAATATCAATAAGTTTACATTACAGCAACACCTTTGGTTGAGTAAGTAACATCAAAAAAAAATATAAACATCCTCTCTTAAGACTGAAGACATTTAAATAGTATGTATTCAACAAAGGAACATTTCAATCAAGAAGATGACAGATAGGATACATGATATTGAATAAAATATCTGAGCATGCAATTCACAAGAAAAGGCATATGTGATGTGGCAAGATTTATGAAAAATATTCTGTCAGGAACAATAAAGAGATACCACACTTGTCAGACTAGGGAAAAGTTAAAAATATACTGGACAATACCAAATGATTGGAGAAGGATTATATAAGAATATATGTGGATATGGATACAAACTTTATCATTATGCAAACTGCATATAGAGGAGTAAAAGTTATCAAACACCACTGACTAAAATTCATGAAGAAAATGTTCATACATAATATGAAGGACATCACATTTAATATGCACTGTCATAAGTATTTGTGATGATTTTTAGTACACTGGAAAATTTTTCAAGGAAGAAAAAAGGGGGTAAGAAGCCTTAATAAGGACCCTCATTTGTGAAATAACTTCAAGTACCCCACTACTTACTAGTTCGTAATGTTTTCTTTTTTGTTTTGCAATTCAGTTCCCACAGGGCAAGGGCAGGAGAGGAACAGCTTCCTTTGAATTGGGGTCATCTGCAAATGGTACCTGCATCTAGGACAACACAAATCATGAAGCTAGAGGTTTGCAAGATTAAGAAAAACAGGCTAATGCCCATGACCTCTTTGTGGAAGGGGAAGCACTGGATGGGGTGAGCAACAGTATCCCCTGCTCAGGACTCATAATCCCAGTATATAGGCTATAGTTGGGAAGGGTGGTGGACATACTCCAAGCTCCAATGTGCCATCTCTTCTGCCCTCTAGAGCCCACCCTTAGTCCAACTGGCACCACATAGGCACAATCATGTGTCCACATTCCATGAATGGGTTCCCATAGAATGGCAGGGTGGGAGCAATCTTTACATGAAAATGGATATATCTCAGATGGCACTGTCTCTGAGGCTGACAAATCATGAATAAAGAGTTCCTTTACATGATCAAGAAGAGGTCCTCATTATGAAGTCACTGTACAAGGTAAACGACTAGTTAGGGAGGTAGCAACATACCCAGATCCAAGTTAATAACCCCAAGCTACAAAGGCATTACAGGGGTATGGACACAGGGCCTGGCCCAATATGCCCACAATCAGGCCTATCTGGCATCATGTATGTGCCCTCTTATGGAAGTGTGTACTGGCGCATAGGCCTATCAGAAGGGACCAGCAAGACAGTAGTCCACATGGTGAAGAACAAGCTACCAGGCACGACCTCTCTTTAGCAGTAGTAAGCACTATTTAGGAAGGTGGGCAGCACCTCAAGTTCCAGGCGTATAAGCCGGTCTCCACAGGCCTGTGAAAGGGATGTTTTACAGTCTCCAACCCCAGCCTTTTTCTCTTGGGTCCAAAAACACCTAGGACCTATCTAATTTAAAAATAAGTTAAGTGCTTTCATGGGAACATGTGTATACACATGCACAAAATCCCTGACCCATGATTTCATTTTCACAGGACAGAGGAGGGAATGGAATCACTTACTTTGAATTGAAGGCCTCCCAAGGCTACACTGAAATTAGCCAGCTAAGGAAAAAGGACAAGCTATGGCTTCCCTTCTTCTGGATCCAATATATTGCACAAAAAGGCCACTCTGGCACCACATTTGTGCCCTCCTGTGAATGTGTATACACACATGCATAACCCATATCACAACTGGATTCCCACAGTTCCAACCGGGAGTGGAACCACTTACTGAGAAGGACATAGGCACATATAGCTGCACCTGGGCTGACTCATACCAAGAAGCCAGAGGTCCCAAAGTGAAGAAAAACTGGCCGCCTTGTATGGCTTCCCTGTAACAGGATAAGCCCTGGTTAGAAAGTGCAGCACCATGCCAAACTCCAGCCCCATAATCCCAAGCAGCACAGGCCATACTCTGCAAGGGAGACATGAAAGACCTACTCTCTAAGCCTTGGGCTGGCATCAGCACCCAAGTGGGAAAATCTTGCCACAGGTCCTTGTGTTCCACAAACTGGTGTATACACAAGCACAATGATATACTCACTCAACCCCACACAAATATTCAGTTACCACAAAGGGAGAGTGGTCCTATTTGCCTAGAAACTAGGGCATCTGGAATGGCACTGTCACCTGGGCCTTCAGAGAAGGACCTGCAAGATGTTAGTCCAAAAGGGAAAGAAAAGGGCTTTGGGTATGCTCTCCCTGTAGGAGGAGGAGTGTAGAGAGCTGGGAGAGGCCGCACCTGGAAGATGGTGCCAGCTTCCGCCCTCCGCCTTCCCGATGGCGAGTGCTCTCTGTGGTAAACAACTCCTGATATGGCTAAGGCAAAGAATCTGGCTTGCTTCCGCGCACCTGAACCTATTGGCGGTTCCCACGTGGCGTATCAGGGTTGGCTACCCAGCGGGTACTTAAGGCTGTGGGGAATTCTCCCCGGGGTTGGGGTCAGAAGATTACAAAAAGGTCCTGAATAAACTGCAGAGAGAAGAGTCCGGTGTCGCGTCTTCCTTGCTGGTCGAGGCGGTAGCGACACGTGGTGGCCCGTACGGGGACTCAGCCATAACCCCAATGAGGACTCAGAACTCTCTGTGGTCAGGGTGGTGCACCGGTAAGTCCCCAGGTAAAAGGGGAATCCGCGACAAAAGCGGGGGTAAGTCCCCAGGTAAAAGGGGAATCCGCCACAAGAGCGGGGGGGATTTTTGCTCTTCTCGGTAGATAAAGAGAGAGTGAGAACCCGGGGCTAGTCAATAGAGTAGCCAAAAGTGAAAGTAAAAGTTTGTTTACCAGCTTTAAATGTTTAAAACATGGGCGCTTCTTTTTCGCACCCAATTTTTTTGGCTCTCAATGAGCTACTGCACTCAAAAAAGTTAAAAATAAAAAAGAGTACTTTAGAGAGATTTTTGAATGAATGTGACACCGTTGCCCCATGGTTCGCTGTCTCTGGAAGCCTCACGGTGGCCTCTTGGGAGAAACTAGTGAGGGACCTAGATTTTGCCTCTGAACAAGGAACGCTTAAGAGCGGAGTGAGACCAATATGGAAACTGATAAGAGGCTGTCTCGAGGACCAGCGTTGCAGTGAGGCGGTAGAGAATGGTCAGGCCGCCTTAGAAATGCTGCAGGAAGAAAGATCAGAAAGGGCAGACAGCGAAAAGGAGGAGAGCGGGGGGGGGGTCATACCCTGATTTTGCCGAACTAGAGACCTCTGAGTCTACAGACTCAGAGGAACTACAATCACTCATAGAACAAATAGAAAAAACAAAGATAAGAAAGAGGAGGAAAGGGAAGGAGAGAGAGGACCCAGATAAAGACGAATGCATGCCTTCCGTGCACCGTCCCACACCTTCGGCCCCTCTGCTCTATGCGGAGGACCCTGGAAGTGGCAGCCCCGGCTGTTCTTTCAGCCCAGGCATGTGGAAAGCGGTCAGAACCGAGTTACATCTAGCCTGTCCAATATTTCAGGATCCACAGGGACAGCGGTATCATGAACCCTTAGATTTTAAGGTTATAAAATCTTTAGCTGAGTCTGTGCGGACATATGGAATCACAGCCTCCTTTACTGTAGCCCAGGTGGAGGCCCTAAACAGACACTGCATGACACCCGGTGATTGGAGTGGGCTCGCACGAGCTTGGTTGAGCCCAGGTCAGTATTTAGATTGGAAGGCCTTTTTGATTGAATTTGCTAGTGAAGAGGCTGCAGCCAATCAGGCTGCGGGGAACCCAGCTTGGGACAGAGATATGCTGCTTGGACAGGGGAGATTCGCCAATCAGCAGATAGGCTACCCGGTTCAAGTTTATGAACAAATCAATAAAATTGGCATAAAGGCATGGAAGGCCTTACCAAATAAAGGCGAAGTGAGTGGCAATCTCACCAAAATCCTGCAGGGCTCTATGGAGCCGTTTTCGGACTTTGTTGCTCGTATGGTCGAGGCCGCTGGCAGAATTTTTGGTGACCCAGACGCAGCCATGCCATTAATTAAACAGCTTGTTTACGAGCAGTGTACTAAGGAATGCAGAGCCGCCATAACCCCATATAAGAATAGGGGACTAGTTTGCAGAGAGCTGGGCGGACCACTAACTAATGCTGGATTAGCTGCTGCTGTGGTGCAATTAACCCAGAAGAATGGGGCTGGGAAGGTGGCTCAGTGGTAGAGCGTTTGCCTTGCATGCCTGAGGCCCTGGGTTCGATTCCTCAGCACCACATAAGCAAGAAGAGAAAAAAGCCGGAAGTGGCGCTGTAGCTCAAGTGGTAAGAGTGCTAGCCTTGAGCTGAAGAGCTAAGGGACAGCGCCCAGGCCCAGAGTTCAGGCCCAGGAAAAAACCTATTCAAAAAACGCTGCAAATTTGTCTAAACAGTTGTCTAGTTATCTTTTAGGTAATTGAACTGGGGAGTTCGACAGCCTGATGGAACAGCTCAGGGTTGCCATCGTCATGGTGAACTCGACCCGAGTGGATGCCGGATTGGCGGAGGGGTTATCTTCATGGATCTCCGCTGCTATGATTCATCTCAAGGAGGGGGCGGGTTTGGGAGCCCTGATAGGCTTTCTGGTGTTAGCCTCCTTGGTATGTCTGTGGTGGATTTGCCAAATTAGAGGTTCTCAGCGTCGCAGTGCAGCCATGATTATCCAAGCCTTTACAGTCATTGGAGCAGGTCAGTCCCCCTAAGCGTGGCTTGCCACCCTAAAACAATGAACACAGATTGCAAAGCCAAAGTACTGCAGTCGAGAGGCATGAGTTTTGCCCTCGAGGAGAGCATGTTTGATTGCACACGGGTTCGATTCGCCTTTTCCCGTCCTTGTGAAAAACGAATCAATGGACAGGCTGAGTCATCCCTAGAGAAGGCGCCCTCTGGGAGAAGGCTTGTATGCAGTCCTTGCAATTGCACAACAGGGATCAGACCTCTGTTCTCATCTGTGTTCTTTAAACAAAAAAGGGGGAACTGTAGAGAGCTGGGAGAGGCCGCACCTGGAAGATGGTGCCAGCTTCCGCCCTCCGCCTTCCCGATGGCGAGTGCTCTTTGTGGTAAACAACTCCTGATATGGCTAAGGCAAAGAATCTGGCTTGCTTCCGCGCACCTGAACCTATTGGCGGTTCCCACGTGGCGTATCAGGGTTGGCTACCCAGTGGGTACTTAAGGCTGTGGGGAATTCTCCCCGGGGTTGGGGTCAGAAGATTACAAAAAGGTCCTGAATAAACTGCAGAGAGAAGAGTCCGGTGTCGCGTCTTCCTTGCTGGTCGAGGCGGTAGCGACAGAGGAGCACTGGTTGTGGAGGGTGGATGCATGCCCACTTCGAATCCCACAACCCTGGGCTATACAGGACACAGCTAAATAGCAAAACAGGATAGCTTGTAGTCAAGGAATCTCCAAGTCTTCTTTCACTTGGGTACTATAATATATAGTACACAACCAGTCAAATCTGACACTATGTACATGCCTTAGTGTGAATGTGTGTACATACATGCACAACTGCTCACCAGTGATTTGGTTCCCACAGTGTGGAAGGAAAGGTCTAACATAAAATGAAATGGGGGGCATGTGGGATGGCATCTGCTGTGGCGTGGCACAGATCAGGAATTTAGATTTCCTTAAGGTAAACAAGAGGCTCTCAATCATGTATTCACTTTAGCAGGTGAAGCACTAGTTAGGGAATATGTTGGAAGCATCCCCTGATCCAGACCAATAATCCTAGGATACACAGGCATATGCTGGGTAGGTATGTGGGGCCACTGAAGCACCGTGTATGTACATTACTTCAAATGTCTGCAAACCCTCTCACACTTGACTCTTTTGGCATAGAGGATGAGTAGGATGAACTTACTTCAAATCACAGGTATCCAGGATGGCACCCACAACTGGGCCCTCAGGACCACGAAGAGGTCATGAAGCTGAAGTTAAAGGAGCCCTTGGGTATGACTGCCCTGTTAAGAGGTGAAACACTGGTTGAGAAGGGTATCAGTATCTGCAGCTCCAAGCCCATAACCTCAGCCTACACAAGTCATAGCCTGGGAGGCATGAAAAACCATGCCTCGAATGAACACTAGATGCTACATGAATGAGAAAATTTCCATCCATCACAATCATAGCCATATAATGTATATTATCTAACTATTTGAAGTAGGTGGAACATGGGTTTTTCTTGTAATTTTCAAAAATATAAAAATTAAGATCTTTTTTGTTTTTGGTTTGTTTCTTTTTTTTCTTTTGTTTTATCTTGTTTTGTTTTGTTTTTGTGCCTGTCTTGGCACTTCAAATCAAGATCAAAGTGCTGTTCCAAAACCTCTCTGTGCTGAAGGTTAGCCCTGTACAACTTGAGCCACAGCAGTATTTCCAGCCTTCTCTGAGTAGTTTGTTGGAGATAAGAGTCTCATGAACTTTTCTGCCATGGCTGGCTTCAAACCACAATCCTCATTTCACAGCCTCCTGAGTAATTAGAATTACAGGCCTCATGGATATTTTTTTAAACAGTTGTACAATGTATCAATTGGTTTTTACAATGCCTCTTAGACTTTTTCATAGTTTCCATCGACTCTTCTAATCGATAAAAACCCCACCCATCCCCTTTCTTTCCTAGTTCCATTTTCACATATGTGCATTGAATCTTATGTTGTATTTTCCAAGCCATCTACTCCCTATTCCTTTGCCTCTTTCCATGTCTCCTTTAACACCTACCCAAGGACAAGATATGCTTCATCTTTTTTTGTGTGTGTGATTTTTTTTAATATTATTTTATTAGAGAACATACTGTACAGAGGGGCTACAATTACATGGGCAGGATAATGCATACATTTCTTACCAAGCATTGCAGCCTCCTCCTTTGTTTACCTTTCACCTCCCTTCCCAGCCTCCCCCCTCCCCCTACCCAATTATACCCCCCTCCCCCCCAACACCGACATTATAAAGCTGGTTTTGACATGACATTTTGTACATCTCATTGTTGCAACAGGTCCACCTGAATCCTTAAACGACTTGTTTGTCCCCATCTCCTCCACATGTTATACTGACATCAAATATAGTGAAAGCGGGGGTTACACTGTGGGGGAGGGACATACAAAGCAACAAAGAAATAATCTTATAAATGCGTTAGAAACACATGCATGAAAGAAACAAAAACATTAAAATACATATTTAAGGTTTCATTTTCCTAACATCACATTATCTGACCTTTTCCGCTTGACTCATACCTATACTAGATATTGCAAATAAGGGAAACCATGGGACCTATGCTTCTTTGGGCCTGGCTTACTTCACTTAATATAATTTTTTCCAAACCTTTCCATTTCCTAACAAATGGGGAAATGTCATTCTTTCTGATGGAGGCATAGAATTCCATTGTGTATATATACCACATTTTCTTGATCCATTCATCTACTGAGGGGCATCTGGGTTGGTTCCATATCTTAGCTATGGTAAATAATGCTGCAATAAACATAGTTGTGCTGGTAGCTTTAGTGTGGTCTTGTTTGTAAACATTTGGGTAAATGCCCAAAAGTGGGATTGCTGGATCATAGGGGAGATCTATGTGAAGTCTTTTGAGGAACCTCCATACTGCTTTCCAAAGTGGTTGAACAAGTTTACATTCCCACCAACAATGAAGTAAGGTTCCTTTCTGTCCACATCCCCTCCAGCATCTGTTGTTGTTAGAGTTCTTGATTTTTGCTGTTCTAACTGGGGTGAGGTGATATCTCAATGTTGTTTTGATTTGCATTTCTTTTTTATTTTTTTTTAATTGTATTTTATTTTATTTGAGAACATACGGTACAGAGGGGCTACAATTATATGGGCAGGATAATGCATACATTTCTTACCAAGCATTGCAGCCTCCTCCTTTGTTTACCCTTCACTTCCCTTCCCCGCCTCGCCCCTCCCCACACACAATTTTACCCCCCTCCCCCCACCCAATTATACCCCCCTCCCCCCCACACACCGACATTGTAAAGCTGGTTTTGACATGACATTTTGTACTTCTCATTGTTGCAACAGGTCCACCTGAATCCTTAAACGACTTGTTTGTCCCCATCTCCTCCACATGTTATACTGACATCAAATATAGTGAAAGCGGGGGTTACACTGTAGGGGAGGGACATACAAAGCAACAAAGAAATAATCTTATAAATGCGTTAGAAACACATGCATGAAAGAAACAAAAACATTAAAATACATATTTAAGGTTTCATTTTCCTAACATCACATTATCAGACCTTTTCCGCTTGACTCATACCTATACTAGATATTGCAAATAAGGGAAACCATGGGACCTATGCTTCTTTGGGCCAGGCTTACTTCACTTAATATAATTTTTTCCAAACCTTTCCATTTCCTAACAAATGGGGAAATGTCATTCTTTCTGATGGAGGCATAGAATTCCATTGTGTATATATACCACATTTTCTTGATCCATTCATCTACTGAGGGGCATCTGGGTTGGTTCCATATCTTAGCTATGGTAAATAATGCTGCAATAAACATAGTTGTGCTGGTAGCTTTAGTGTGGTCTTGTTTGTAAACATTTGGGTAAATGCCCAAAAGTGGGATTGCTGGATCATAGGGGAGATCTATGTGAAGTCTTTTGAGGAACCTCCATACTGCTTTCCAAAGTGGTTGAACAAGTTTACATTCCCACCAACAATGAAGTAAGGTTCCTTTCTGTCCACATCCCCTCCAGCATCTGTTGTTGTTAGAGTTCTTGATTTTTGCTGTTCTTTTTTTTTTTTTTTAAATTGTATTTTATTTTATTTGAGAACACATTGTACAGAGGGGCTACAATTACATGGGCAGAATAATGCATACATTTCTTACCAAGCATTGCAGCCTCCTCCTTTGTTTACCCTTCACTTCCCTTCCCTGCCTCCCCCCTCCCCCCACCCAATTTTACCCCCCTTCCCCCACCCAATTATACCCCCCTCCCCCCCCCCCACACCGACATTGTAAAGCTGGTTTTGACATGACATTTTGTACTTCTCATTGTTGCAACAGGTCCACCTGAATCCTTAAACGACTTGTTTGTCCCCATCTCCTCCACATGATATACTGACATCAAATATAGTGAAAGCGGGGGTTACACTGTGGGGGAGGGACATACAAAGCAACAAAGAAATAATCTTATAAATGCATTAGAAACACATGCATGAAAGAAACGAAAACATTAAAATACATATTTAAGGGTTCATTTTCCTAACATCACATTATCTGGCCTTTTCCGCTTGACTCATACCTATACTAGATATTGCAAATAAGGGAGACCATGGGACCTATGCTTCTTTGGGCCAGGCTTACTTCACTTAATATAATTTTTTCCAAACCTTTCCATTTCCTAACAAATGGGGAAATGTCATTCTTTCTGATGGAGGCATAGAATTCCATTGTGTATATATACCACATTTTCTTGATCCATTCATCTATTGAGGGGCATCTGGGTTGGTTCCATATCTTAGCTATGGTAAATAATGCTGCAATAAACATAGTTGTGCTGGTAGCTTTAGTGTGGTTTTGTTTGTAAACATTTGGGTAAATGCCCAAAAGTGGGATTGCTGGATCATAGGGGAGATCTATGTGAAGTCTTTTGAGGAACCTCCATACTGCTTTCCAAAGTGGTTGAACAAGTTTACATTCCCACCAACAATGAAGTAAGGTTCCTTTCTGTCCACATCCCCTCCAGCATCTGTTGTTATTAGAGTTCTTGATTTTTGCTGTTCTAACTGGAGTGAGGTGATATCTCAATGTTGTTTTGATTTGCATTTCTTTTATGGCTAGGGATGTTGAACATTTCTTCATGTGTCTATTGGCCATCCTTCTTTCTTCTTCAGAGAAGCTTCTCTTTAAGTCTTTCGCCCACTTATTTATTGGGCAGTTGTTTCTTTGAAGATTTGTTGTTGGGTGGTTTAATTTTTTGAGTTCCAAGTATATTTTAGATATGAGACCCTTGTCCGTTGTATGGCTAGTAAAGATCTTCTCCCAATCTGTGGGCTTTCTATTGATCTTGCTAGCTATGTCATTTGCCCTGCAGAAGCTCTGCAACTTTATGCAATCCCATTTGTCCAACCTTTCTTTGATTTGTTGTGCTTCCGGGTCTCTATTCAGAAAATTTCGGCCTGAGCAAAGGAAACCTAAGGTTTCTCCTATTCCATCCTGTAATGTTTTCAGAGTGTCTGCTTTGAGTTCAAGGTCTTTGATCCATTTGGAGTTGATTCTCGTGCAGGGTGATATATAAGGATCTAGCTTTAGTTTTCTACATGTAGTTAACCAATTATGCCAGCACCATTTACTGAAGAGGCTGTCTTTCTTCCATTCTATTGTTTTAGCTTCCTTATCGAAGATTAGATGGCTATAGGTCTGTAGGTTCATTTCTGGGTTTTCAATTCTATTCCATTGGTCCTGAGGTCTGTTCTTATGCCAATACCAAGTTGTGTTGATTACTATGGCTTTATAGTAGAGTTTGAAATTTGGTATTGATATTCCTCCAGCAGTGTTCTTTCCGTTGAGAAGTGTTTTTGCTATTCGGGGTCTTTTATTGTTCCATATGAATGTAAGTATTGCCATTTTCACGATGTTAATCTTGCCAATCCAGGAGCATGGGAGGTTTTGCCATTTTTTAAGTTCTGTGTTGATTTCCTTTTTCAAGATTTTAAAGTTTTCATCATAGAGGTCCTTCACTTCTTTGGTTAAGTTAATTCCTAGGTATTTTATTTTTTGTGGGGCTATTACAAATGGAGTTGCTTTCCTAAGTTCAGCCACACTTTTCTCATTGTTGGCATATAGAAAAGCCATTGATTTTTGGGGGTTAATTTTATAACCTGCTACTTTGCCAAAGTTTTGAATCAGCTTGAGTAATTTGGGAGTGGAGTCTATGGGATTCTTTAAATACAAGATCATGTCATCTGCAAAGAGGGAGAGTTTTATTTCTTCTTTCCCTAATTGGATCCCATTTATGTCTGCATATTGTCTTATTGCTGTAGCTAGGCATTCTAATACTAGATTGAAGAGAAGTGGAGAGAGTGGGCATCCTTGTCTTGTTCCTGAGTTAAGAGGAAATGGCTTTAGTTATTCACCATTGAGTAAAATGCTGGCTGTAGGTTTGTCATATACAGCATTTATTGTATTGAGGAATGTTCCATGGATTCCTAATTTTTCGAGAACCTTCATCATAAAGGGGTGTTGGATCTTGTCAAATGCTTTTTCTGCATCTATTGAGATAACCATGTGGTTCTTATTCTTGCTCCTGTTGATGTGATGAATAATATTAATTGATTTGCGTATATTGAACCAGCTTTGCATCCCTGAAATGAATCCTGTTTGATCATGGTGTATGATTTTTTGGATGAATTGTTGAAGTCGATTGGCCAAAATTTTGTTGAGAAGTTTTGCATCAATGTTCATCACAGAAATGGGTCTATAGTTCTCTTTCTTTGATGAGTCCCTGCCTGGTTTTGGGATGAGAGTTATGATGGCTTCATAGAATGTGTTGGGTAGTGAGCTTTCTCTTTCAATTTCATTGAAGAGTTGGAGGAGTATTGGTGTGAGCTCTGCTTTGAAGGCCTTGTAAAATTCCGCTGTAAAACCATCTGGTCCTGGACTTTTTTAGCTGGGAGGACTCTTATTGCTGTTTCTATTTCAGTGCTTGATATGGGCCTGTTAAGCTAGTTTAACTCCTCTTGGTTTAGTTTTGGCATGTCAATATTTGCTAGGAAAAGGTCCATTTCTGTCAAGTTCTCAAACTTATTACCATAAAGTTTTGAGAAGTATTCCCTTATAATGTTCTGAATCTTGGTTGTTTCCGTGGTGATGTTTCCATTCTCATCTCTGAGTTTATTAAGTTGGGTGTGTTCTCTCCTTTTTCTGATAAGGTTTGCTAAGGGTCCGTCAATTTTGTTAAGTTTTTCGAAGAACCAACTCTTTGTTTTGTTGATTCTTTCTATAGTTTTTTTGGATTCTAATTCATTTAATTCTGATTTAATTTTGATTATTTCTTTCCATCTACTGGATTGGGGTTTATCTTGCTGTTCTTTTTCAAGGAGGTTTAGATGTGTCATTAAATTGTTAGTTTCAGATCTCTCCAATTTGTTGATGTAGGAGCTCAGAGCTATAAACTTGCCTCTGAGTACTCCCTTTGCTGTGTCCCAGAGGAGCTGGTAATTTGTGTGTTCATTTTTGTTGAATAGCATGAACATTTGAATTTCCTTTCTAATCTCTTCCATGACCCACTCATGATTCAGCAGTGTATTGTTCAGCCTCCATGTGATACCGGACTTTCTTTGGTGGCTTTTGGTGTTGAGTTCTAATTTTACTCCTTTGTGGTCAGAGAGAATGCAAGGTATAACTTCAATGTTTCTGAATTTAGACAAGTTTGCTTTGTGGCCTAAAATGTGGTCTATTTTAGAAAACGTTCCATGTGCTGCTGAGAAGAACGTGTATTCTGATGCTGCTGGGTGAAATGTTCCGTAAATGTCTGTTAAGTCTAGTTGATCTATGCAGCTGTTTAGATCTGCGGTTTCTCTGTTGAGTTTTTGCCGAGTTGATCTATCTAGTGGGGAGAGTGGTGTGTTAAAATCCACAACAATTAATGTCTTTGAATCTATATGGGATTTGAGGGAAAGTAGTGTTTCTTTGATAAATTTGGGTGCTCCATTGTTTGGCGAATAGATATTTAGAATTGTAATATCCTCCTGAAGGAGAGATCCTTTAATTAGTATGTAGCGACCTTCTTTATCTCTTCTCACGAATTTTAATTTGAAGTCTATTTTATCTGATATTAGGATTGCAACTCGCGCCTGTTTATGAGGGCCGTTTGCTTGGTAGATTTTGTTCCAGCCTTTAACCTTGAAAATGTGTTTGTTTTTACGGGCAAGATGTGACTCCTGCAGGCAGCAGATAGAAGGGTCTTGTTTTTTAATCCAACTAGACAGTCTATGTCGCTTAATTGGAGAGTTCAGTCCGTTAACGTTAAGAGATAGGACTGAGAGGTATTTGGGAGTTCCTGCCATGTTATCCACCTTCTTGGGGGCTGCGAAAACTGGGTTCTTCCTAAGGTTCTTGGATTCTCAGTTTGGGTGCAGTTTCTTGGCCTTTGTTGCGGTCTTGTTGGTTTCGATGTGTAGGACATCTTTAAGAATCTTTTGTAGGGCTGGTTTGGTGGAGATGTATTGTTTCAATTTTTCTTTGCTATGGAAGGTTTTTATTTGGCCTTCAGTTATGAAGGAGAGTTTAGCTGGGTACAGTATTCTTGGTTGATAGTTGTTTATTTTTAGGGCATGGCATATGCCATTCCAGGCTCTTCTTGCTTTGATTGTCTCTGCTGAGAAATCTGAGGTAATTCTAATTGGTTTCCCTTTATAGGTCATTACCCTTTCCTCCTTGACAGCTTTAAGGATCTTTTCCTTGGTCTGGGTTGATCCTGTGTGGATTATAATGTGATGGTGGGATGTCCTATTCTGGTCTGGTCTATTTGGGGTTCTAAAAGCTTCTTGTATCTGAATAGGCCTATCTTTTTGTATGTTTGGGAAGTTCTCTGCTAGGATCCTGTTAAACAAATTTCCTAGACCATTAACTTCAGTTTCTACGTGCTCCTCTACACCCATTATCCTTAGATTGGGCCTTCTGATGGTGTCTTCCAGGTGTTGGATAGACCTATCATATTTCTTGGACTTGTCTTGGATGGTTGTATGTTCTTTCTCTATAATATCTAGGCTGTCTTCAATCCCTGAGATTCGATCTTCTGCATGGTCTAACCTGCTGTCAAGACTCTCTACTTTGTTTTTTATCTCTTTTCCTTCTAATTGGTCAGCTTTGATGGCTTCAAGTTCTTTGTTGAAGCTCTGTTTTAGGTCTCGTATGAATTTCTTTACTTCCTTAATTTGGTGTTCAGTGTTTGTTCTCAGATCACTTAGTTGATTGGTTATGGTTTCTTTGGACTCCCATTCCTTCTGTTGGGTTCCATTCAGCATTCCCTTTGTGGTCTCCCTGACTTCCTTCAGCTCTTTGTTAATGGATTCCATGAATGCCTTTAGTGATCTTTGTGTATTCTCTACCTGGTCTCTCAATTCCTGAATTACTCTTTGATTAGCTTCCTCCCGTCTGTGGGATTCCTGCAGTTCTCTTTCTTCCCGTTTGTGGGATTCCTGCAGTTCTCTTTGAGTGTTCTCTGCCTGCTCACGCCATTCCTCCCTTTCTCTTTGAGTATTCTCAAGTTGTTCACGCAAATCCTGTATCAGTTTTGGAGTAGCTTCCTCATGCTTGTGATATTCCTGTATAAACTTCCGGGATGCCTCCTCTCTCTCCCTATCACGCTCATACAGAGTCCTTTGTACATTGTCAAACTTCTCATTTATCATGTTTGCTATTAGAGTTTGTAGAGCTATTTGGGAACTCTCCTCTGGATTATTCTTTATCTGTTCTAATCCATGATTATCAAGATTGTGAATTGAGATACCCGAATTTGCCATTTTTCTTGTGTTTTCCCGGCTTACTCGGCCCATTTGAGATGAAGATTGCACCAGTTTTGTGCTAGAACACTATCTTAAGGCAACCATCAACCAAAGTTTGCGTTTGTACAGTCAATAGTCTACAGATACAATCTAGTTCAACAGATACATCTATTCAACATCAAACAACTATATGTTAAAGGACTTCGAACCGCAGAAAAGAATTTGGAAAACCAGAAATTATTAGGATTAGGGAGAGATGTGGGTAAAAAATAGGAATAGATTGGTGTGGGGAGGCACAGGGAGAGTTAACTATGTCCTAATCACAATGCAGGAAATGGGTTGGGTAGGATGCAAGTAGAGAGAGAGAGAAAAAGAAGAGACGGAAAGGGGAATGAAGAGAGACCAGAAAAAAAATAGAAACGTAAAAATTAATGTTATTATAGAGGTTAAAAGACCGTCTATTTAGAGAGGAATGTGAATATGTTCAGAGAAGGGGAGGGACATAGAGGAGATGTGAAAAACTTTAAGGATGGGAAAGGGAGAAGAAAAGATCAGAAGTTCAGTAGAGCTAGACAAAAAACAAAAAGATAATTAAGAAAGAAAGAAAAAGATAAAGAATACAAGAAAAGAAAGGAAAACGCTCATTCACATATTCCTAAAATAAAAATTATAAGATGAGAAAAAAAAAAGTTACTGGAAAACAATTATTTTTTCAGAAGAGGCAAAAATTAAAGATTAATAAAAGTTTTAGAAGGGAAAAAATTTATTTATATATATATATATATATATATATATATATATATATATATATATATGGTAACAAAAAACAAAAAACAAGCAAAAAAAAGAAAAGAAGAAGAAAAAAAAAAAAAGAAAAAAAAGTCTTTTGATTTTTTTTTTTTTGGGGGGGGAGGTGTGGGAAGAATCCTGTATCTCCCTTTTGTCTGTAACCAGTCTCTTGTTGGAGTCTCTGGTCAGCTTGAGGTCCTGTGGCTTGATTGGTTTCTTAAGTTGGTTGGTTGGAAGAGGCAGAAAAATGCTCTGCTTTACCCAAGCTTTTGAGATCCCCCTCCCAGGTTAGTTTTCTGGGAGGGTGATCTGCTCTGAGAATCACAAAAGTGGGGGATGTGGTGATGAGGCTAGGTTCTGGGTAGAGTTGAGGCCTTTCAACAAACAGTAGCTTTTCCCTGGGGCTATTTTGTGATAAAGCTCACAGTGCCCAGCCTGGAGCCATTCTCAGGGTTTCTGTTTTTCAATTGATTGTGGTGGCTGCTAGAGGGAGGGGCAGCCTCTGGCTCTGGTTACCCAGTGAGGCAAGGCACTCCAATGGCTGGCGCCTGAGCTGGGTGACTTTTCCCTGGATGGAGCTGAGTCTGGCAGGTCACTTCGCCGTTAAGTTCTTGTGGTTTGAATCCAGCCTGGGCAGGAAAGTAAATGAGAATTCTTTTCATTTATGCTACTCCTGGGCTAAAACTTGAGTTTTACTCAAGGCTAGAGCTCTACTGCTTCCTACCTGTTGCTGGTTAATTGGTGAAAAACGTCTCATTGATTTTCATGCCTAGGATGGCTTTGAACCTTGGCTCTCAACTTTCTTTTTTTTTTCTTTCTTTCTTTATTTTATTTTATTTTTTTTTTTTTGTGAACACACTGTACAGAGGTGTTACAATTACATGGGCAGGTTAATGCGTACATTTCTTATCAAGCATTGCAGCCTCCTCCTTTGTTTACACTACACATCCCTTCCCAGCCTCCCCCCCCAACCGCCCACCCAATCCTCCCGGCTTTCCCCCCCACCAACATTGTAAAGCTCGTTTTCGACATGACAACTTGTACTTCTCATTGTTGCAACAGGTCTACCTGTATCCTTAAATGACTTGTTTTTCCCCATCTCCTACACAATTTATAATGACATCAAATATAGTGAAAGCAGGGTTATACTGTGGGGGAGGGACATACAAAGCTACAAAGAGATAATCTTATAAATGTGTTAGAAACAAATGCATGAAAGAAAAAAAAAACATTAAAATACATATCTAAGGATTCATTTTCATAACATTACATTATCTGACCTTTTCCGCTTGACTCATACATATACTAGATATTGCAAATAAGGGAAACCATGGGACCTATGTTTCTTTTGGCCTGGCTTACTTCACTTAATATAATGTTTTCCAAGTTTTTCCATTTCCTAACAAATGGGGCAATGTCATCTTTCTGATGGAGGCATAGAATTCCATTGTGTATATATACCACATTTTCTTGATCCATTCATTTACTGAGGGGCATCTGGCTTGGTTGCATATCTTAGCTATGGTAAATAATGCTGCAATAAACATAGTTGTGCTGTTGGCGTTAGTGTGGTCTTGTTTGTAAACATTTGGGTAAATGCCCAAAAATTGGATTGCTGGGTCATAGGGGAGCTCTATGTGACGTCTTTTGAGGAACCTCCATACTGCTTTCCAAAGTGGTTGAACAAGTTTACATTCCCACCAACAATGAAGTAAGGTTCCTTTCTGTCCACATCCCCTCCAGCATCTGTTGTTGTTAGAGTTCTTGATTTTTGCCATTCTAACTGGAGTGAGGTGGTATCTCAATGTTGTTTTGATTTGCATTTCTTTTATGGCTAGAGAGGCTGAGCATTTCTTCATGTGTCTATTGGCCATCCTTCTTTCTTCTTCAGAGAAGTTTCTCTTTAAGTCTTTAGCCTACTTGTTTATTGGGCTGTTTTTTCTTTGCAGATTTGTTGTTGGGGGATTTAATGTTTTGAGTTCCAAGTATATTTTAGATATGAGACCCTTGTCTGTTGTATGGCTAGTGAAGATCTTCTCCCAATTAGTGGGCTTTCTATTGATCTTGCTAGCTATGTCCTTTGCCATGCAAAAGATCTGCAACTTCATGCAATCCCATTTGTCCCACCTTTCTTTGATTTGTTGTGTTTCCGGGTCTCTATTCAGAAAATTTCGGCCTGAGCCGAGGAGACCTAGGGTTTCTCCTATTCTATCCTGTAATGTTTTCAAAGTGTCTGCATTAACTTTGAGGTCTTTGATCCATTTGGAGTTGATTCTGGTGCAAGGTGATATATAAGGATCTAGCTTTAGTTTTCTACAAGTAGTTAACCAATTTTACCAGCACCATTTACTGAAGAGGCTGTCGTTCTTCCATTCTATTGTTTTAGCTCCCTTATCGAAGATTAGATGGCTATAGGTCTGTAGGTTCATTTCTGGGATTTCAATTCTATTCCATTGGTCCTGATGTCTGTTCTTATGCCAATACCAAGCTCTCTGGATAGTCATCTTGGCTTCCTGTAGTTCTTTTTTCCTTTCTGTCTTTTTTGACAGTTGTGGGGCTTGAACTCAGGACTTGTGCGCTGTCCCTGAGCCTCTTGTACTCAAGCCTTGTGCTCTGCCATTTGTGCCATAGCGCCACTTCTGGGTTTTGAGTGGTTAATTGGACATAAGAGTCTCACAAGGACTTTTCTGTCTGGGCTGGCTTCCAACTGAGGTCCTCAGATCTCAGCCTCCTGAGTAGTTAGAGCCATAGGACACTTATCTCACTTGTTAGGTTTGAAAAAAAGAGATAGCCGAGTAAAAACAGCACCATGCACATGCTATTCAGGTAAGGGGTAGTTTTATTCAGTAGACCTGCTGGGACCAGGCAAGGTTGGCACTCCACATGGCTGGGAAAGGCCTTGGAATGAGAGAGAGCTGGGAAAGAGAGGAAAGAGAGAGGAAAGAGCTAGAAAAGAGCAGAGAGAGCAGAGAGAGAGTAGAGAGAGAGTGTCTGGGCCTGGGCTAGGCCTTATCTAGGGTACGGGCAGAGAAAGGTGTGGACACATCAAATTCAGATATGACCTCAGTGGATGCAAATGTGACTTCTTCCAGGTGTCCCAGTTGCCTAGGTAACGCAGTTACTGGGTGGAGACTTTGCTGTGAGGAGTGTGGTGTCTGCTCACCATCCAGGAGCAGACCTTACTATATTAACAAAAAAAAAAAAAAAGATGAGCTATGGCTCAAATTGTAAAACTTCCATCCTAGAGGGGGGAAAAAGCCCAACACCTCAAGAAGACTGGCAGGTCAAGCCCTAGTATCACCATAAAAAAATGAAAACCAGGGCTGGGAAGGTGGCTCAGTGGTAGAGTGCCTGCTTGCTTTGGATGCATGAGGCCCTGGTTCGACTTCTCAACATCACATAAGCAGAAAAAAAAGCTGCAAGTGGTGTTGTGGCTCAAATGGTAGAGGACCAGGAGCTGAAGTGCTGAGGGATAGCACCCAGGCCCAGAGTTCAAGCCCCATGACCAGCCAAAATAAATAAATAAATAAAAGCCAAATACAAAGAAATAAAAACAACCACCAAAAATAAAAAGGAAGAGTTGTGCACTGGCTAAAGATGTAGTGCCTGCTAACTTGGGGGGGGCGGAAGTGGGAGAAAGCATGGACACTGGAGACTGGCCAGGCCACTTTGAAGCCCTGGGATTAACACAAAGAATGAAAACAACAACAAAAAGGCAGAAAGTGATCTTTGGCTCAAATAGACTATCAGCTTTAAATCAAAAACAAAAACTAAACAACACTGACCAGGCCCTGTGTTCAAGCCCTAGGTCCAGAACCAAAACATAAGAAAAACCTAGCCAGGTGCCAAAGGGTCACACCAGTAATCCTAGCTACTCATACTCAGGAGGCTGAGTTCTGTGGATCACAGTTTGATGCAAGGAAGGAAAGTCCGAGAAACATAATAGACTACTCAGAAAAAGCTGGAAGTGGTGCTGTGGCTGAAGTGGTAGAGTGTTAGCCTTGAGCAAAAGAAGCTCAGGGACAGGGCCCAGGCAGAAGAGTTCAAGCCCCAAGGTCAGCAAAAATGAACAAAGAAAAAAGAAAGTGAGTAATTAAGCTGTGGCTCAAGGTATGAAGCCTGCTAGCCTGGAGAAAAAAAGGTAAACAATGTAAACAAAAATATTAAAAAATTATTCCCAGAATCACATGCTCCAGTGCACTTTTCCCTACACCCTTAGTTTGCAGACAACCAGGCCAATGCCCCTGCTATACCCTGTATCTCTATGCCAAAAATTTCAATTATTTGAAAACTGCCTTCCGAGAATTGCCACATAGGGACCACATTGAGAATTATTGACCTCAAAAATATTTATTAACATGATTTCTTTTATTCTTGTGATTGTTCTATGTCATTCTCATCATTACTTCCCTAGCACCTAGCAAATTACCTAGAATAAAAATATAGAGACATATCTGCTTATTGAACATCTACATGTATATTTGGGATAATAAGCTAGTTTATATGGGGTCAACAACACTGAGCATTTTTTACAATGAGCCTCATACTTTGTAAAAAACAAAAACAAAAACAAAAACAAATAACACAATTTAACCCTCAAGAACTCTACATTTGCTAGTCAGCAGTCACTCATACCTCTCATCCTAGCTACTAAATGGAAGCAGGTGCTTGTGTTGTTAAAAATAGTAATGTTATAAAGGAAAAGCAGAGAATTATTATAGACTATAGGAGATCAAGTATACACAACTATATATAATTCATGATCATGTACTGGTATTAGTACTGGAGAAAAAAATGACAGGGACAGAATTGAGCCAATTGTCAAGACTGAAATATAGACAAAGATTAAGCAAAGTATGGCATTGTGATTAATTTACTGAAGCCGGTAACTACTGTGGCTATGTAATAATGGGACATTTTTATCCTGAGGAGAGCAAGATTAAAATAGGTAGGAATAGAGGACTATGATATATACAAGTTAATCTCAAATGTATGTCCACAAAGAGAACATACACACAAATAAGTGATTAAGCGAATGAAGGAAAATGTTAACTATAGTGAATTTTCATAAAAAGCACATAAATACTGTTTATATTCTTTTTATGACTTTTCTTAAATTTGACCATTTTTAAACAATACTAGATTGAATAGTGAAGAGATGCACTTGAACTGCAGAAGATGAGTTCCCGAGGAGTGTTCTGAGAGGGTTTTATGGAGAAAGCAAACATTAGGGGATAAGAATAAAAGATCAAGTGTTACCATATGAAAAATTATGGAAATCCAAACATTCAGACTACAACAATAAAGTACCAAGAGTAAGAAGGTTCACAGACACAGAAAATAACTCAGGGCTACTGTGGGTTGAGGGAAGGCAAGAGGCATGAATGGTTTAATGGCCCAAAATTTTTGTCAAGGGTGATGGGTATGTTTGGGATAAGATAAAGGTGATGGTTCTACAATACTGGAAATGTACTGAATGTCACTGAATTGTGGTTATAATAATAAATGTTATTACTATTTCCCTATAAAGAAAAACAATCATCCCATTTTAGAGGCTACTGTTTCCAGGAAACTCTCTGACATTATATACTCACAGGAAACCGTACTCTTTCTTTCTTACATTCAGTAGATTTTAAACATGTATTTCTTTATGTTTTTTTTTCTTTTTGAGGTCAAACCCTGCTAGCACAGGCTGGCCTGGAACTTTCTGCTACTTTGTTGCTTGAGGAATGTCTTTCTTCTACCCAAGACATTCCATAACAAAATTTATTTTCTAATAACAACAACAACCAAAAAGATCAATTATTAGGGTCCTTACCCTAGGACTTAGGAGCAAACAGGACATCTTGATTATATCAGTTCCCTCTGTCCAGAGAGCATTGTGTGCCTGGGGCTTACTGGTTTACAGAATGTCTCCTGAGCCTGGGAAAGATAGGTATAAAAGGAAAAAGCATCCCATGTCCTGTGCATGAGCAGGCAATGGAATATATGTTGTATTAAATATTTCTCTGGATATAGAACCTCTTTGCCCACTCTGACCTTGGATATTAACATAGCTCACAAGTCACCAACAAAGAGCAAGGCTTTTGTTCTTACTTCCATATTGTAAATGGTTACTATCTCAGTTTTTATTCACTGAAGTGTCACAAATAAATGAATCACAATCACCAAGAAGTAATAACTTACCCTGGCCAGTTTGTCTGGTTTGCAGGAGATGTGTTGGGAAAAACATCTCTGTTATCTCTTCAGAAAAATCTTCATCCCCTGAAAAAAACAAAGTTTTACATGAAAAACATTCCAGAAAAACTGCTGAGGATCACAAGAAAGGTGAGAAGGAAGAGGAGTGAAGGCAGCAGAAGTATGCATAACAATTTAATGAGCATGGAATATGAGTGCTTATAGAATTTTTTCCTTTCCTTCTCAAGTTTTTATGATGCATTGTTATCATTATCCATTATTTCACTATTAAACTTAAATGTCCAATTAAGACAAACATTTCTGAGACTTTTCTTCCACCACTGAATAAGCTGAAGCTACAGGCGTTAGGAATAATAATAATCACTTGGCCTTCTGAGATTTCTGGGCAGACTTTGTGGCCTTGCCAGCTCCAGCAGACTTCTTGTCCACATCTTTGATGCCACACACAGCAACTGTCTCCTATCACAAACAGCAAGATGACCCAAAGGAGGATAGTCAGAGAAGCTCTCCACATACACAAGGCTTGCTGGAACCATATGAACCATGACAGCATCACTAGACTTCAGGAATTTAGGACTAGCTTCCAACTTCTTACAAGATCTCTTTTCAAGTTTCTCTTTCCACTCAGTAAACTTGCAAGCAATTTACGCTGAATGACAATCCAGGACAGAGGCATAGTTAGCACTGATTTGGCCTGGATGGTTCAGGAAGGTCACCTGAGCAGTGAAGCTAAATGCTTCCTTGGTTGGATCATTCTTGTTGTCATCACCCACGTTGCCACACCAAACATCTTTGGCTGACATGCTTATAGAATTTTTTTGTGCATAGAATGTCGATAGATGTTCTTAATGGGCTTATAAGAGAGGTGGGCATTATCACACTTTGGCAATAAAGATAATGAAGGCTGGAAGAGGTCAAGAATTTCCACAAGATTTCTTAGCAAAGGTTAGGAGTTAAACCTTGGCCTCCACTCTCAATACTCTTTGCGTCACATTACAGAAGAATGAATGGAGAGTATGAAGCAGATATTGTATAAAGTAAATGGAATTCAGGGCTGGGAATGTGGCTTAGTAGTAGAGTGTTTGCCTAGCATGCATGAAGCCCTGAGTTTGATTCCTCAGTACCACACAAACAGAAAGAGACAGAAGTGACCCTGTGGCACAAATGGTAGAGCACTAGCCTTCAGCACAAAGAGGCTCAGGGACAGAACCCAGGCCCTGAGTTCAAGCCCCAGGACCAGAAAAAAAAGAAAAGAAAAAGAATTTTAAAAATGGAATTCAAGTTATGGGAAGAGTTTCAGGCAGAGAAAATGAGTGCCAAGATTAGGGGGTGAAAGCATAGCAGGAAGTTTAGTATAATCACAGCATTTAATGTAAACAAAGGAAAAAAGCAACAAAGTAGGATCCAGCAAAGACTAGGCCTTTACATCCTAGTAAGATTTCAAAGTTTCTAACGAAGAGATGAGGAACCACTGAATGAATTTTAGAACAGAGACAAGTAAGATCAAATTTAAATCAAAGGAAGATCATTTTAATGGCTGAGTAGAGAACTGATCAGCACTAATCTAGGAACAAAAAAAGGAAGTAAAATTGAGGGAATAATCCATGATCCAAGTGAGCAAGGTGATGTTTAAATCAGCGGGAGAAAGGATTAATGTTGGAAGGGTGCTAAGGAAAATGCTATCTTGATGATGGGAAAACAGAACACCTCACTGAAGAAACATGCAAACATATGGGTAAGTCAAGAGCAAACTATAATCAAGACAGCCAAACATACTGTCAGGAAATATTCCTTCTCTCTTTACACACCTAAATCCTATCCATTCACTCACTTTGAGACCAGCCAAAGGTATTAACCTTTAGAATCTATATATTTCTTAATCATCAGTCTATAGCTTAAAGGGAAAATTGTTACTGCTTTATCTGACCATTGTCCCCCAAATTTCCTGGGATTGGTGGGAAGAATGTATCATAGCTCATTTGTGTCTCTCCATTGGCATTTAAGAGAAAGAATTAAAATGACTTAGCAATCCCAAGTATAAGATGGATTGTGAAGGTGATCTCATTAATACCATCCTTACCAACGTAACTCATTTAAGCAACATTTAACTATATCCTAATATGAATAAAAATCTAAAACCTGACTCGTAGGTTGTCATCCAACTAAATCCTACTGGGTGCAAGAAATTAATCTGAAAACATAATGACATACCTATATCACAAAATATAGACAAAATGATCCAATAGCATGCAGAATTTTTTTCATTTATATTTATCTCATTCTGTTCTAAAAAATTATTTAGTGTATACTTAGAATGTAAATAATATTCCAATATATACATTTAATTTACAATGTTCAGATATACAATGTATTATGTTTGAGTGTTAATAACTTTTTTTTGGTAAGTGTTGCGAACAAAATGAGGCAGGTCACTGCTGTGGCTCATGCCTGTAAACCTAGCTATTTGGGAAGTTGAGAATGGAGGATTATAATTTGAGGTCAGCCTTGGCAGCACAGTTTGTGAGATCCCTTCTCAGCCATAGCCTGTTACATTAATATGTGCTCATCCTCCTACACTAATGTGAGAGTCCAAAATTAAGAGGATCGCAGTTCCAGCCCAGCCTGGGCAGAAAATTTTAGGAGATTCCATCTCAACAGAGAGGCTGGACACAGTGGCAAGTGTCTGTGATCCTAACAATGACAGGAAGACTGAAATCGGTAATTGTAGTTCAGGCATGCATCCAGGCAGGAAACCATACTCTCCCTGAAAACAGTCAAGGGAAAGCAGGGCCCAAGGCATGGCTCAGTGGTAGAGTGTCTGCTTACTAAGTTTGAGTGAGCTGAGCTCAAACCCCAGTACCATCATAACAAAGGAAAACAATGGTGGAAGATCACTACCAAATACTTTCCACAGAATTAAGTATATATTGGGCAGGAGTGTGGCCCAGTATTAGGCTAGGGGTATAACTCCATGGTAGAGTACTTGCCTGAGGCTTTGCATTTGGTGACTGGCATTGAGATGAGGAGAAGTTGCATCGAAAGTATGTAGGATGGTGCTGGTGGCTCACGACAATAATCGGCTACTCAGGAGGCTGAGACCTGGAGGATGGACGTTTAAAGCCAGCCAGGCAGAAAATTCTGTTTAGATCTATCTCCACTTAGCAAGAAAAAGACAGAGTGGTGCCGTGGTTCAGATTAGTAAGACATCAGCTGAGTTCAAGCTGTGGTCCTGGCACCAAAAACAACAATAACAAAATAAATAAATAAAGGAATAAAGTGTGGGCTTTGGAGGGACTTTGGAAAAAGGCAGGACTCTCCCAAAATTGGAAGACATATTCTTAGGCAAAGGGATGGCAAGGTCCAAGAATGCTGATAGAAAAAGATGACCAACACTACCACAACAGCAGGTTCCTACCTTTATCCCCGTCAGCTACTTCCATTTTTTCAGTACTTCATTGAGATATCATTAAATGCCAACATCACTGCTGAATTCTCAACAAATATCACTGAGGAGGGCTGGCAAAGAGTGAGAGGAGTTGGGCAGGAGTCTCTTTTCAGAGTCATTTCTGGTGAACATATTAGACAAAAATCCAACTGTTTAGAAAATCCCTCAGAGTCCTCTGAATGGTATTTAAAGTTCAAGATTCCCATTCCTACACCAAACAGATGCTGATTACATGAACAAATGCAATTAATTGCAGAAAAAAGTTTATAAATAACACAACTGTCATATTGAGGACTAATTAGAAAGAATGCAACTATCTAAACACATCACAATGGCTTTATGTGTTTCCTAAGTTAAGACTTCTAAAAAGCAGATTTTTTAATCTATTATATCTTTGGAATCATTAAAATAATTACCATCTCTTGCTTATGACTATTATGCCACTTATTGAATACATTATTTCATTTTTGTTTTGTTTTGTTTTGTTTTTGCCAGTCTTGGGGTCTGAACTCTGGGCCTGGGCACTGTCCCTCAGCTCTTCAGCTCTTCAGCTCAAGGCTAGTGCTCTACCACTTGAGCCACAGTGCCACTTCTGGCTTTTTCTGCTTATGTGGTACTAAGGAATCGAACCCAAGGCCTCATGCATGCAAGGCAAGCACTCTACCACTGAGACACCTTCCCAGCCTCTGAATAACGTATTTCATTTAGTACTTATTTTAACAACCTGTAAGGAATTAGATTGGGTTACCTTACAGATGAGAAAAGAGCTCAGGATCGCAGGTCACATGGCTTTAGTAAAAGACAGATCTTCATTTTGACTCAGTGGATAACTCCAAAGCCCATCATAGTTAACTGCCATCTCAATACTTCAGAAAAACATTAAGAACTTATGTTCAAAAAATCTTTTTTTCTTTTTTTGTGCAAGTCCTAGGGCATGAACTAAGGGCGTGGGTGCTGTCCCTGAGCTTCTTCAGCTCAAATCTAACAATCTATCACTTGAGCTACAGCTCCACTTTGGGCTTTTGGTAGTTACCTGGGGATCAGAGTCTCACAGACTTTGCTGGTGAGCTGGCTTTAAACCCAGATCCGGGGTCTCAGTTTCCTGAGTATCTAGGTTTACAGGTGTGAGCCACCAGTACCTGGTCAGAAAACATTTTCTAATCAGGAATCAAGCTTTTACATAGACTAAGGAATCATTTATTTGTAAGATGTTATACAATTGTCTAGTCTGACTTCTAAAACACGATGCTGAAGACAACAAACAAAAAAGAAAATGTCCCAGTCTGCATAAAATCCATACTAAAGGAGTAACAAAAGTTTCTCACTGAGAAATATTCGCTTTGTAGAAAACTTGAAGACTAGTTATTTTACAGTTGATGAGAAATAGAAAAAAATCAAAGCCGGGCGCTGGTGGCTCACGCCTGTAATCCTAGCTACTCAGGAGGCTGAGATCTGAGGATCGCGGTTCAAAGCCAGCCCGGGCAGGATAGACCATGACACTCCTATCTCCAATAAACCACCAGAAAACCGGAAGTGGCGCTGTAGCTCAAGTGGTAGAGCGCTCGCCTTGAGCTGAAGAGCTGAGGGACAGCGCCCAGGCCCAGAGTTCAAGCCCCTCGACCGACAAAAAACAAAAAAAAAAAGAAAAAAATCAAATGAGGTTTAGAGATATCAGTGGCAAGCACACTGACAGTTCAAAGAAGTAAACAGAGAGCCATCTTTAAAAGCACTAATATTTGGAAAATTTTCATCTGGCAGCTCTCAAACATGCTAGTCTCAGGACCTCTTAATACTCTTAAATTTTGAGAGCTCCCAAAGAGCTAATTAAAAAGGTAAGGTGGCTCAGTGGTAGAGTGCTTGCCTTGCATACATGAGGTCCTGGGTTCGATTCCTCGGCACCACATAAGTAGAAAAAGCCAGAGGTGGCACTGTGGCTCAAGTGATAGAGCGCTAGCCTTGAGCTGAAGAGCTGAGGGACAGTGCCCAGACCCAGAGTTTAGGCCCCACAACCGGCAAAAAAAAATGTTAGTAGAGCCAGGAACTGGTGGCTCTCACCAGTAATCCTAGCTACACACTCAGGAGACTGAGATCTATAGATTGCTATTAAAAGCTAGCTGGAGCAGGAAAGTCAATGAGATTCTTATCTTCAATAAACTACTCAGAAAACAAAACAAAACAAAAAAAAACCCCAGAAGTACAACTATAACTCAAGTGGTAGACTACAGCTCAGGATCAATGCCTAAGTGCTGAATTCAAGCCCCAGGACTGGCACAAAAATAAATAAATTAAATAAAAAATAGGGGATACACATGCATTCGCATGTGCATGCACACACACACGAGAGAAACAGACAGATATGTTAAAAAGTAGAACTCAGCTAATGAGCAAAGCATCAGGTATTGAGTCCTAGTTTCACAACCCAAACAAAAGAAAATTTAGAACTCAAGTGTTTATGGTAGTTTTGTAAACTTAAGAACAAAAAACACTGGGGATGGGAAGGTGGCTCAGTGGTAGAGTGTCTTGTATGCATGAGGCCTTGAGTTCAATTACTGAGCACCACATAAGCAGAAAAAGTTGTAAGTGGTGCTGTGGCTCAAGTGGTAGGATACTAGCACTGAGCTAAAGAGCTGAGGGTCAGCACCCAATCCCAAAGTTTACTCCACACAACTCACCAAAAAGAAAAAAAAAGAAAGAAAAGAAACACTACTTATTAATATACACTTATTGAAAAAAAACTGTATTTTCCAAAAAAGGTAAAATTTCAGCAAAATAGTCCCATTGTTTTACATCTTTAATAAATCTCTTCATCCTTTAGCCTAATGAAAGACACCTGTATTCTCTCATCTGCTTTTATACTGTCTGTTGGGTTATGTTGTTTCAAGTATATGCAGAAAATCTACCTTACAAAGTCACTTAGTTAGAAAAGGAAGAAGTATTTTAGTTGCCTTCTCAGATTATCAATAAAGCTAATGCTGGCATACTCCTTAATATTACACTAAAACTCAACTAGTGGTCATCTCTTAAAATTTAGTTGTAATGAGATATATAGCAATGAGCCTGAAGCTATACCATAAGATTTTCTGCTTGGATGTATTAAATTAAAAATCAGTTAGTCTTTTCTTTTCTTTTGCCTGTACATGATTTGCTAACATCACACATTAAATAATGGGAAAATACTCACACTGAGTCACACAAATCTTCCAAATGCTGACCAACTGTCCTGAAATCAATGAATATAGCTGTTATTAACAACACAGATTTCATCAGCATAGTCTGTAAACAGCACTGGGAAGCTACAAAGCTCAACAGAGCAATAAATACATTCTACAAAATTGAAACTTAGTTTGAATGTGTATAATGACTCATACATCGTTGCTTTTCTCGTCGTAAAGGCTCATTTCATTCACTTTTAAGAAATGTTCACCAAATAAAATTCTAGTCTCTATGACCACTTGTATACTTCAGAGTGAAAATGTCATTCCATGGCAAAGTAAATAGTTCATTTAAACACTACAAATGGGCTAGGCACTGGTGGCTCATGCTTGTAATCCTAGCTACTCAGGAAATTAAGATCTAAGGATCATGGTTCAAAGCCAGCCCAGGCAGAAAAGTCTGTGAGACTCTTATCTCCAATGAACTACTCAGAAGAAGCCAGAAGTGGTACAGTGGTTCAAGTGGTAGAGCACTACCCATGAGCAAAAAAGTTTAGGGCAACATCCAAGCCCTGAGTTCAAGTCCTAGGACCAGCTTAAAAAAAAAAAAAGACAAAACTGAATTCATTGGATTCCACTTTCTTAAAATAGCCAATTAGCAGAGAATATGTCTTAGAAATATATCTAATTAAATGTTAAAATAAAACAACCCTTAAGATTCATTTGTCCAGAAATTACATTTTATACTAACTGCCACATTACCTAATTACTATAAAAAATGAGCAGCTTCAACATTCATATTTTCTAAGAGATACAGGCTTTAAATTGTGGAGGCAGGGAGGGGGAAGATTGTCACTCATGTTTTAGGTACTACCACCTTTTCTGCCTCAATTCAAGATGGGATTAAGGATCCCACAAGTCACGAGGCACAGATGAAGTATCCAGAGATATAAAGAAACATTAGCCAAACTGAGGACAAACTCTGAAAAGAGCAATCTTTAACTGTAATCACTGGCAGGGGGGTATGAACAATATCAGTATGAGGGATGCTAAGAGGAGTCTGACAGGGAAAAAAAAAAGAAGACATAAGCAAGAGGCTGACGTGTCTGAACACCTAGATGGGGGAAAGTTGCAAAAAGAATTCTACATGAAAATTCTCACTGCAAAAAAGAGAGAGATGCAGGGTACCAGTGGCTATCCTTGTCAGACTGCTACTCAGGCAGCTGAGATCTCGGGATCACAGTTGGAAGCCAGCCTAGGAAGAAAACTCCATGAGACTCCTATCTCTAATCACAAAAAATAAGCTGGAAGTAGGGTTGTGGCTCAAGTCCTTAAAGGTCTAACTTTAAGCAAAGAAGGTCAGGGACAGCAAGCAGACCTTGAGTTCAAGCCCCAGGACCAGCACAGGCGTTGTGCGTGCACACACACAAACACACAAATTACTCTAGTAATAATAAATAATCTAATAACAATATTAATATTAATAATAATAATAAATACCCTAGTAATAATAAATACTCTAGTAATAATAAATACATTGCATCTTCCCACTCCGATTCTGAATTTTCATATTACCTTTTTTCTCTCCTTCCTCTTCCTCATAAAATTCTGCTAGGGAAAATGCTTCTGAGTTGTTCTGATTCAAATATGAGAGCCTCTAATTCTTCTACACTCAGAGAATTAAGGAAAGATTTCACCTGAATGAAAATAATAAAATATTGTGTAAATATTAATGAAAAAATTCTCATAAGGAGAAAAGACTGAAGAGCTCATGCCAGCACAGCTCTCTGTGTGTGTGTGTGTGTGTGTGTGTGTGTGTGTGTGTGTGTGTGTGTGTGTGTGTGTGTGTTTGTGTTGGTCCTAGGGCTTGAACTCAAGGCCTGGGGGCTTAGCTTTTGTGCTCAAGTCTAGCACTCCATTATTTGAACCACAGCACAACTTCCAGCTTTTTGGTGGTTAATTGGAGATAAAAGTCTCACAGACACTCTTATCTGAGCTGGCTTCCCACCATAATCATCAGATTTCATTCTCCTAAATAGCTACGATTGAAGTACCCAGTTCTAATTTTTTTTTTTTTTTTTTTTTTTTTTTTTTTTTTGCAGATCCTGGAGCTTGAGCTGGGAGCTATCCCTGAGGCTCTTTGTTCTGAAGGATAGCCATATACACTTGGAGCTACAGGACTACTTCCAGCTTTCTGAGTTATTTATCGAAAATGACCTGTCTGGTCTGGCTTTCAATTAACCTCAGATCTCAGCCCCCTGAGCTAGGATTAGAGCCAGAACTAATTTTTTTAATAACTGTAACACTAAAGGGTAGATATTATAGAAAAATAGATAGAATTTGAATTTCCAAAATTAATATAGGCCAAAAGATAAATGAAAATTATCAGTGCTTAAGCATGACTTCGAAGCCCAGGCAGAAAAAGTCATGAAACACTTATCTCCAATAAACCACCAGAAAAAATACTGAAAGTGTTGCTGTGGCTCAAGTGGTAAGTGCCTGCCTTGGGCTGAAGAGCTGAGGCACAGGACCCAGGCCCAGAGTATAAGCTCCAAGACCAACATAGAAGAAGAAAAGAAGAAGAAGAAGGAGGAGGAGGAGGAGGAGGAGGAGGAGGAGGAGGAGGAGGAGGAGGAGGAGGAGGAGGAGGAGGAGGAGGAGGAGGAGGAGGAGGAGGAGGAGAAGGAGAAGGAGGAGAAGAAGGAGAAGAAGAAGAAAGAAGAAGAAGAAGAAGGAGAAGAAGGAGAAGAAGGAGAAGAAGGAGAAGAAGGAGAAGAAGGAGAAGAAGGAGAAGAAGGAGAAGAAGAAGAAGAAGGAGAAGAAGAAGAAGAAGAAGAAGAAGAAGAACAACAACAACAACAACAACAACAGCAACGACAGCAACAACAACAACAAGAGGAAGAAGAAGAAGAACAAGAACAAGAACAAGAACAAGAAGAACAAGAAGAACAAGAAGAAGAACAAGAACAAGAACAAGAAGAACAAGAAGAACAAGAAGAAGAAAGATTGGCTTAGATTATCAGAGGAGATGAACTAACAGGAAATTATATACAAATTAGCAGCTACAACAGGCTTTTTGACAGCTAAAAACCCATGACACTGGAGAAAAAACAGAAAATTAAAGACTAAGGTGAAAGAAAAGGATATCTGATACTAAGACCTCTGTTCTTTTTCTTTTTGCTTATGTGGTGCTGAGGAATCGAACCCAGGGCCTCAGGCATGCAAGGCAAGTGCTCTACCACTGAGCCACCTTCCCAGCCCTGTTCTTTTTCTATAATTTTAAGAGAAATAACATTTGACTTATTCACTATTTCTAACAATTAAACAGTAGGGGATATTTTTCTTCTATTATAATATTTCGAGCGACCCACATCTCCTTCAGAGACACATTTCATAGTCCAAATATACAAAGTGAAAAGAAACCATGCAACGTTTTTTCTTTGAAGACTCTTTTCAGCTGGGAGTTTGGGATTGGAATTACCTTTATTTCACTTTCTTGGGAAAGCATCGCCAGAACTTCTAGATGTTCTTGAAGTTCATCAAAGGGTAGCTCACAATGAGTTTTCTTGTCTGTTTCATGGCTACATCATTGGAGGTCCTTAGCTCTTCTTTTTCCTTGGCCTCTTTAAAACCTAAAAAGAGATGGAAGCATAGATACAGCAAATAATAAGAGCTCAAGGGAAAGTTTTTAAGAGTGGAGAGAAGCAAAGCTAAGTTCCAGTATAAAGCACTACCCTTCATTTTTGGACAGCAAATCAAATTCACTAAGGATCAGGAGCTGCATAGAAAAAAAAAAAAGAAGCTAAACAAAATTTGATGCTAGACAGCAACACCTAAGGAGCCAAATGCATTTCCAAAAGTGGTTTCAACAGTAACCTAATAAGTAATCTTGATAGCACTCAGGATTTTGTACTGCACTGACAGAGGCAACTGCAGAAAGAAAAGAGCTGGCTGTTTGTCTAAGCATTAGACAAACCCATAAAAAAAAATCCAGCCCATAAAAAATGCCTTAATTTTATAATGCATTGATAATTCTTTACAAGAAAACACACTAACGGAGTCCCAAGGTAACAAAGGGAAAAATTCAAATTAAAAAAAAAAGCCACAAACAACAGAAAACAGCAATTAAACCAGTAAAGGTAACAGTACCTGAGACAGTGCAGAATTCCGGTTCATCAAACTCTTATAGTCATTTTAAATACAGGACTCCGTTCTGCTATTACATCCATTGTCTTCTTCCCAATGAATTCTAAGGCATCTAAACTCCCGCTAATATTGTCCTTTCCCTAGAAAGCAACATCAATGTCATTACTACAATACTGGGAAAATACATTTGCATGTATTGTGGGGGGGTTTGTGGCAGTCCAGGGACTTAAAACTCAGGGCCTAGGTGATGTCTATGAGCTTTTTTCCTCAAGGATAGTACTCTACCACTTGTGCAACAGCTCCACTTCCTGCTTTGTTTGCTGGTTCATTAGAGAGAAGAGTCTTGCAGATTTTCCTGCTTGGGCTGTCTTTGAACCACAACCCCAGATCTCAACTTCCTAAACAGTTAGGTTTACAAGCATGAACCACCAGTGCCCAACCATTTATGTTTCAATTCTTTAAGAGTGACTTACAATACTAAGTACTGGGAAGAATGTGGAACAGCAAGGGAAATAATTACACACTGCATGTGGAAACATAGTAGATTCTCCTCTTTGGAAAACTGCTGGCCAGTATCTACTATGCTACATATATGTACAGTGGTTCATCAGAAGACAGCTTCATGGTACAGTGCTTGCCTAGCATGCATGACTCCCTGAGAACAATTCCTCAGTACAACAGGAAATAGCACTGTGACTCAAGTGGTAGAGTGATAGCCTTGAGCAAAAGAAGCTCAGGGACAGTGCCTGGGCCCTGAGTTCAAGCCCCAGTATTGGCCAAAAAAAGACATAAACAAAAATATTCAGAGCAGCAGTATTTGTGATAGCTATAACATGGAAACTATTTTACTGCTTAACAACTGTGGGATAAATAAAATATGACATAGTGACAAAATGGAATACCACATCCAAAATACAACATGGTCAAATGATACAAAAATGTTGTGGAAGAAGCTAGATACAAAATGTACTATAAGTATGTAAAGTATAAAAGCAAACAAAATTGTTCTAAGATAAATGTCAGGACTATAGTTATCTTCCTAGAAGGGGCATACTATCTCTTAAAGATTCTAAACAAGTTCACATTATGAAAATTCACTGTTTTAATGTTCAGTATGAAAATTAAGAAAAAATATAAAGCATAAAGCTAAAGTATAACTAAATATTGTAGTGCATGCCTATAATGCCAATACTCCAGATACTAAGGTATGAGTATTGTGAGTCTGAGGCGAGCCTAAGCTACATTCATATCCATTCATGGATGCTCAGGCTACACAGTGAAAAGAATAAAAAGAGAATCCAAACACACAGTGTATGCCTGTAATCACAGCTCCTTACAAAGTAGAGGCAGAATTGTAGTCCAAAGCCAGCACAAGCAAAACCGATGATCAGATCCAAAAACAAACTATCTATTTCTGCTTTCTAGTTGCCATGGTATGATTGATTCTGCTTTGCCATGCCCTCCCTGACATTTTGAACTGACATCTCTGAGAACATAGATCAAAATAAATAACTACTCCCTCTAGATAGATAGATAGATAGATAAATAGATAGATAGATAGATAGATAGATAGATAGATAGATAGATAGATAGATAGATAGATAGATAGATAGATAGATAGATAGACAGGCACATAGATAAGTAGATAGATAGAGGCATGCAGAAGAAAGGACTAAGGATGTGGCTCAAGTGGTACTTCATATTGCCAAAAGAAAAAAAGAAAGGTTAAAATAGCCAGGCAATGGTGGTCCGCTTACTTCTGCCTGCAATATTAGCTTCTCAGCTACTCTGAAGACTGAGAGCTGAAGATCACATTCGAAGCCACCCAGGCAGGAAAGTCCATGAGATTCTTATTTCCGAATTACTTCTCAAAAAAATTAGGAAATAGTGCTGCTAGCCTTAAGGACAGAAAGGGTCAGGGACAACACTCAAGTCCTGAGTTCAAGCCCCAGGACTGGCAAAAGAAAAAAAAATATTGATCTGCACATAGTAAACATTTTTCTAAACAAGGGGAAACTATAGTCAGAAACAGATCAATGGTTGGCAAATGCTGTGAACAGACAGAAAGGTGTGGCTACAAACTGGCATGAAGGAACTCCCTCAGATAATGAAAATATTCTTATATCTCAGTGAGCCATACAAATACAGAAAATATTCTGTATCTGTGCATCACAATATACTGTGATTATACAGTATAAACATAACCATTATTTCTCAACACAAAGTCATATTGCAGAAAAAAGTTTTACTGTATGAAAATTATAGCTCAACTTTGTCCTAAAAGACTATGCTGATTCTTAGTATGGGAATCAATATACATTACAAAGATGAGTATGTTTCAAGAATAATTAGTTCTGTTTGCCTTTAAAAATCTTATACTAGATCAACTAGTACACCAAGTAATTTAACTATATTATATCAAACACTCTATTATGGAGAGAACTTTTGCTTTCAAGTTCTACACTTGCCTTCCTATACAGCAACTAGAAAACCAGACAAAATAGAAGAAAGAACTATTTTTAGATACTACACAAAAGACAAAAAAAAAAAAAAAACACTTTGGTCCAGGAGAAAAGAGAAACAAAGTCAACGCCACAGCTGGGCTTTCTGCCTAGAGAAAAGTTCCAAACCCCAACACACAGAGGAGAACCTACAGACAACAGAACACTCACAGGCAATGTAAGTCAGGGATAAAGTCTGGCATCAAGGAAGGCTGAAGCAGCTACTACTTTAAAGTCAAAAAACTTCAGAGGATGCAGCTATATAAGTAAAATGTTCCAAGAATCTACAGATGTGTTGATTTGTATGTATCTGAGTAATACACTGTTCAAACACTAGGTAACATCACACAGTTGGGAGAAGAACTAGCATAAGTAGTAAGCAACACAATCCCCATAGCTCAAGCTATGCTGAAACATCTGGTTTTTTAAACAACCAAAGTGAACAGATTTCACTGAAAACCTGAGGAATAAGAGTGAATTCAGAGGAATCAGGGCGCAGCAGTAAAGATAAACTAGTCCTTAAGATTGAAGGCTAAAAGACATACAATGGAAGAAACAAAGCTTCTTCAACCACTGGTGTTGGGAAAAGTGGGCGGCCACATGCAGAAGACTAAAAGTGGACCCCAGCCTACCACCATGCACCAACATCAACTCAAAATGGATTAAAGATCTTAACATTAAACCTGAATCTCTGAAACTACTGCAGGACAGAGTAGGAGAGACACTTGAACTTATAGGCACAGGAAGAAACTTCCTGAACAGAGTCCCAGAGTCACAACAAATTGGGAGAGTGACTCGACAAATGGAACTACCTTAAAATAAAAAGCTTCTGCACAGCTAAAGCTATCGCAACCAAGCTAAAAAGACAACCAACTAATTGGGAAAAATATTTAACAGCAAGATATCAAACAAGGGGTTAATATCCAGTATATACAGGGAACTCAAGAAACTAATCCCAGGGGAAGGGGAAAAACAAGTCGTTTAAATGAGGATACAGGTGGGCCCATTGCAACAATGAGAAGTACAACTTGTTATGTAAAAATGAACTTTACAACTTTGGGGGTGGCGGGGAGGATTAGGTGAGGGGGCCAGAGGGAGGATGGAAAGGGATGGGAAGGGGAAACAAAGGAGAAGGCTACAATGCTTGATAAGAAATGTACTCATTATCTTGCCCATGTAATTGTAACCCCTCTGTACAGTATTTTCACAATAAAAAATAAATTAACAAAAAGAAACTAATCCCTCCCAAACCTAACAAACCAATTACTAAATGGGCAAGTGAACTAAAGAGAGACTTCTCAGATGAAGAGATAAAAATGGCAAAGAAGGGCTGGGAAGGTGGCTTAGTGGTAGAGCGCTTGCCTAGCAAGCCTGAGGCCCTGGGTTCAATTCCTCAGCACCATATAAGCAAGAAGAAAAAAGCCGGGAGTGGCACTGTGGCTCAAGTGGTAGAGCGCCAGCCCTGAGCTGAAGAGCTGAGGGACAGCGCCCAGGCCCTGAGTTCAGGCCCCACAACCGGACCCAAAAAAAAAAAATGGCAAAGAAACACATGAGGGAATGTTCACCATCCTTGGTGGTGAAGGAAATGCAAATAATGACAACCCTGAGATACCACCTTACCCCAGTCAGAATGTCCCACATCCACAAGTCAGGCAATGACAAATGCTAGAGGCGATGCGGAGAAAGAGGAACCCTATTACACTGCTAGTGGGAATGTACACTTATGCAACCACTTTGGAAAGCAATCTGGAGGGTCCTCAGAAAGCTAAATATTGACCTCCATTATGACACAGTCATACCACTTCTAGGCATCTATCCAGAACAACAGGAACCAGTATACAAGACAGATGCACCTCCAGTTTATTGCAGCACTGTTCACAATAGCTAGGATATGGAAACAACTCAGATGTCCCACCACAGATGAATGGATCCAAAAATTGTGGTATCTATACACAATGGAATATTATGTAGCCATTAGAAATGACAAAATAATGACATTTGCAGGGAAATGGATGGAGCTAGAAGAAAGCATGTTGAGTGAGGTAAGCCTAAAGCAAAGAGACAAATGGTATATGGTCTCCCTGATAAGTGGATGTTAAATCCAAAATGTTAGGTGATACGACAAAATTAACAAGACTTAAGAAACAAAGAACTTCCACTCATCTGGTCAAACCACTACTAAATAACTCCATGCTGCTGATCACATGTATGGTATATATGTGTACACCAGAGGGGAACCAGGAAGATGACACAGAACTAGAGGGAATCAGGGGAAAACATACAACAGCAGGACCCATCATCTGCACAGGACATTGACCAAAATGAACTAAGCAACTTAATGACAGCTATGTGAGGGAGGGAACAAATGGGAAAGAGGGAACAGCTGATGCTATGCAAAACAAAAGAAATGTACATACCACCCAATGTGGAAGAAATAACTGTATCACAAAGGTCATAGAACTCATAAATGTTATAGACCATAATAGACAATTTGCTCCAGGAAAGTTAGAATGTGTTTGTGACTTTAACAGCATCACTATCCCACAATACTGTGAAATTTGGGAAATTATGTAATCAATCACAATAAAAAAATAAAAAATTAAAAAAAGATTGAAGGCCACACTAGACTCCCTCTAAACAAGCCTAACAGAGAAGGAAATGGTGACACTGTCCAAAAAGAAATGTACTCATAGCAAGGCACCAGTGGCTCACACCTGTAATCCTAGCTATTCAGGAAGCTGAGATCCGAGGATTGTGCTTCAATGCCAGTCTGTGAGACTCTTATCTCCAATAAACCATCAGAAAACTAGAAGTGGCATTGTGGCTCAAGTAGTAGAGCATTAACTAGCCTTGAGCTCTAGAGGTGAGAGGCAGCGCCCAGGCCCAGAGTTCATGTCCATGACTGATAAAAAAGAAATGTATTATTTACCCAACTTCTATAACTGTAACCAGTATCTTTTAATAACAGTTAAAAAGTTTTTAAGTATCAATCTGAATTGGGAAAGCAGGACAGGGTGACTGTTGACTCATGCCTATGGTCCTAGCTACTCTGGGCTGAGATCTAAAGATCACAATGGAAAGCCACCAGGGCAGAAGAGTCTGTGAGACTTTCATCTCCATTTATTTATCCCGCAAAAACCAGAGGCAGGGTTCAAGTGCCAGCTGTGGAGGAGGGAGACAAGGTAGACTGTGAAGACGGAATTCAAGCTCCAGTGCCAGAACATACACATTAAAAAAGAAAGAGGCCGGGCACCGGTAGCTGACAACCATAATCCTAGCTACTCAGCCTTGAGCAAAAAGGTCAGGAACAGCACCCAGGCCCTGACTTCAAGCTCCAGGAACACACACACACACACACACACACACACACACACACACACACACACACACACACACACACACATACACACACACACACACACACACACACACACACACACACACACACACACACACACACACACACACACAGAGAAAGCAGAAGACAACATCCTTAAAGGAACATGACAAAATTGCAAAAAAGATGACCAAGTGATTTCATTGGTATGTTTTATCTCAAACTTCTAAAAAAAACCCATCGCCAGTATACTTTCCTTCACAGTGAAATTAATGCTTAGAAATTTTAGAAGATGAGAAAGACGTTAGGATGAAAAAGCCACCCATTCTATTCTGGTACACTTAATATTCAACTAAAATCTAAGTCCATAAAACTTCCACTGAGTAGTGGGAGTTCTCTACTCATGAGACACAAGTAAACACAACCTAAATTCTGTTCTCCATGCTAGTCTTCAAAGGTATAAAAAAGGTGTATTCTCCCTATCACCTTTCCTTAGATTTTCATATTCATGATCCATTAACTCTCTAACTTTTTAAGACATTAATACTAGCCACTCTTCCCAGGGTTCTCCATAATTTTTATTCCCCTTCTAAAACATGGCTGGCTCTGAATGACAAATATCCTTCAAGTCTTATAAAATCACTGCTGTTTACTATCCAAACATACTTCTAACTCCTGTTTTCCTTGCCCACTAAAAGCAATTCCTGATAAAAATTTCTGAAAATGCCAACACTTTAATCTTCCAACATCTCAAAGCATCAGAGTTAGACATTAAACCATTCAAGCTGCTGGGAGCATGAGGAGAAATGAAACTTCCTGTCTCTGTAACTCCTGAATTTGAGCTTATCTGTTTGAGAATACCATACCTGCACTCACAGCATGATCTGACAACAATTACAAAATTATAAAGAACCCAACAAATAAAAGTGAAGATACCAGGACCCTACATTCACCAAAATAACATGCAATACTCTATTTGTAGAGTTCTTCAGGGAGAAAAATAAACTCATTTTTAAACACATAGTGTGTTAGTCACAGACAAAGTAGCCTCACTTATGCAAGCATCATTAAGAACAGTGCCTCATATATGGAGTAATTTGCCATGTCCGATGAAGTTATCTCTCCATTCTACTGACCCATGCACTATGGACCCGAAAGTAGGTCAATCCAGTTCTCTCTTAGGTATTCACAAGTAGTGATAGTGGAACCTATTAGTATCTGATAGGTGTATGCCAAGACAAAATATAACTCTGAAGATGGAGAAAGACAGGTAGAATAAATCTGCTTCTAGAGAAAAAATGATAGAGATGAGTAAAGAGTATTAAATGAGAAACAATAAGGGCTATGAGAGATGAAGAAAACAGACTGGTCTTCAAAACTTTTCCATATGGATTAGAAGTGCAGGTTTCCTTTTGATCATTACAAACTTTCAAGAATAAACCTTGGCACAGGCCAAATTTTTCTTAAAAGAGACCCAGAAACACAACAAAGCAAAGAAAGATTGGACAAATAGGATTGCATGAAATTGCAGAGCTTCTTGCATGGCAAAGGACATAGTTAGCAAGATCAATAGAAAGCCCACTGATTGGGAGAAGTACTTCACTAGCCATACAACAGATAAGGGTCTCATATCTAAAACATACCTGGAACTCAAAAAATCAAATCCTCCAACAACAAATCCTCAAAGAAACAACTGCCCAATAAATAAGTGGGCTAAAGACTTAAAGAGAAACTTCTCTGAAGAGGAAATAAGAATGGCCAATAGACACATGAAGAAATGCTCAACCCCCGTAGTCATGAAAAAAAAGGCAAATCAAAACAACATTGAGATACTACCTCACCCCAGTTAGAATGGCTAGAATAAAGAACTCTAATAACAACAGGTGCTGGAGGGGATATGTGCAGAACCCTACTGCATTGTTAGTGGGAGTGTAAACTTGTTCAACCACTTTGGAAAGTAGTATAGAGGTTCCTCAAAAGACTACATAGAGCTCCCCTATGACCCAGCAATCCTACTTTTGGGCATATACTCAAATGATCACAAACAAGACCATCCTAAAGCTACCAGCACAACTATGTTTACTGCAGCATTATTTACCATAGCTAAGATATGGAACCAACTCAGACGCCCCTCAGTAGATCAAGAAAATGCAAAAAAAAAAAAAAAAATAGAAAAAAGGCTAGAATGTACCTCACCTCAATGGCAAAACACTTGCTTAGCTAGTGCAACATCCTGGGTTCAATGCCCAGTTATCAGAAAACAAAAGGCAGAAAAACAATCAAACAACCAAAAAACAAAAAGCAAAAAATAGCCCTAAATGAACAAAAATACTTTTTGGTCGTGACAGATTTAAATTCACCTAGCCTTGGTTGCCAAGCAAAGTGCTAAGCAATTCGTATATTCAACATATATAACAAGATAATTTTAATATGTAGCAGTCCTTGAAATTAGTTCAGATGCAGAGTAGAGGGATATGAGCAGTTATAAGACACAGATCTCTAACTGGCAGCTGGATTCACAAGACAACACACCACACCTGTAGAATATCCCCATGTCCTTAGTATCAAAAATGCACAAGCTAGCTACTGAATCCAAAGTATCCTAGGACTTAATGTTTCCATATACAGACCTCCAGCATGTTTGACTTCGGCGGAAATCTCACTGGGACTAGGGATCCCAAGGGAAGTCTCTGCCTTTTCAATGATATTTGAAGTATCTTGTCCTAGAGAAAAATCATAATGGGTTGCTCTTTATTACCAAACTAAAGAAAATAAATTTCAAAAATGTAATATCAAAGTCCATTCATCTAAAATCATGATAGCTATAAGACAGTTTATTTTTAACAATTAGGGTTATTAGTCCTTGGAAATATCTCCTTAGTATAATATTTTTTATACAAAAACTCTGATACATCATCACTAAAGAACAGGCATTTATAGCAATTCCTAGACTTCATTCTAATAAGAAAATGCTACCAATTCTACTTGCGATGTCTATCATCTATCTCATGATCACTTGTCTTCAAACAATTAAATCCCTTGAACAAATGTAGAAGGAGATTTATTAACAAAGTCCCTTGTAACAATATAAACACACACAGTAATGAAATGACTGATGATCTTACACACAGTGGCTACTGTAGCTGAGCCTGAGGAGAGCAAGGAGTTGCCCCAGCTTCCCCAATATCCCCAGCTGGCCTGGGATATATCTTTGGAAAGTTTCCTACTGTCCTAGTAAATGAGCGGGGGAGGGAAGACACAAGAAAGTATGAAAAAGTATAATATACGTAAGTTATCTAATTATTAGCCAAAGTATGGGGAACCAAATAATATTTGCTTAATGCACTGCTTGACTGACAGACACTTGCATGTTTTCATCATGTAGGCACCATGCAGCAAAGGTAATCACTGCTGATGGCATTTATAGAACTGAAAAACTATTATTTATGGTTGTAAAAACAAGTAAAGAACTTCAATCCTAAATTAGCATTGAGCTTGAGTCTGTTAACCCCAACTTCTTTTTCCTTGTACCAGGGCCTCACACGTTTGGTTTGCTTGCTCATGACTGGCATTCTACCACTTGAGCCATACCTCTAGTGTAGCATTTTGCTGGAATTTAGTTGGAAATTGAATCTGCATTTCATCTGGACCTAAGCATCCTCAGGAGCTAGGATTACAGGTCTGAGCCAGGGGTACCAGGTTAACCCCAATATTTTTAAATCCCAATATTTTATAGAGATTCTAGCTGGGCACCAGAGGCTCACACCTGTTTTCCTAGCTACTCAGGAGGCTGAGTATCTGAGATCTGAAGATCACAGTTCAAAGCCAGCCCAGGCAGGAAAGTCCATGAGACTCTTATCTCCAATAAACCATTAGAAAAACCGGAAGTGGTGCTGTGGTTCAAGTGGTAGAGTGCTCACCTTAAGCTGAAGAGCACAGGGACAGCGCCCAAGCCCAGAGCTCAAAGCCCCATGACCCACAAAAAAAAAAAAATAGAGATTCTAGTCAGTGGCTGTCTGTAATACCTGAAAAGGGAGAACTTCTGAAGTCTCAGGGTCCCTGGAAGACCCAACATCTGGTCTTTTCAACTGGGCACTACAGCTTCCATTAACTTTCTTGATTGGCATGTTGGTCAACAGATTCATTACTCTTCACAGACTCAGAATTCTCCACTGACTCCCAGTTTCCATCTTCAGTTATCACTGGAGACTCAAGGATCATCTTTATCAGAAAGCCCAAGGGAAAAAAGTGATTGAGGTCAGCCTTTTTAGTATACATTATTTGTGTAAATCTTTTTACACTTTCACAGAGTCACAGGCAGGAACATTAGTAAATTAATACAGACAAGATCCCACAGATCTTCCCCCAGGTTCTCCTAGTAACAGCTTCCATAATTGAAGCATAATTCATTGTGGCAGAATCCACCAATCTTCAGATTTCAACAGATTTCAACTGAACCTTTTTCACTTCAAGAAGTATAGATGAAATTACATAGCATGCCACTTGTTAAGAATTTTTTACACAGCATTTAAGTCCCTCCAGACCCACTTTTATTGTATTAAGACTTTTTTTTATTGTTTCTGAATAGTCCTTGGTATAAATGTACTTTGGGACTATCACAGAAATAAGACGATTCAGAAACCTTATGTATAGGTGTTTATGGGAACCTAAGCTTTCTCTTGAGCTACTCAGTTTAGTTTTAAATGTTACTGTTAGGCTGGACATGTGCCTTAGCAGTAGAAAGCTTGCCTAGCATGCATGAAGCCCTGGGTTTGATTCCTCAGTACCACATGCACGGAAACTGGCACTGTGGGTCAAGTGGTAGAGCGCTAGCCTTGAGCAAAAAAGCTCAAGGATAGTGCCATGGCACTGAGCTCAATCCACAGGACTGTCCCAAAACAAGGTATTGTTCTATTCTTTTCCCATGTAAACTATCACTTCATTTTCCAAGTGGCAATGTATGAATAATCAAGTTCCCCTGAATTCTGATCAACCTTGTGTTGTCACTATTTTGATTGAACCATTCAGATAGGTATGTAGTGGTACCTCACTGAGCATTTTAAATTGCATTCCTCTAATGGTTGGGACCAACGCATCCTTTTATATGCTTATTTGCTGAGAGTGAAACATTTATTTGTATCTTTTGGTCATTATCCAATCATTCTGGTTTGGTTTTTATCATTATGTGTAGAGAGCTGCGAGAAGCCGCACCTGGAAGATGGTGCCGGCTTCCGCCCTCCGCCTTCCCGATGGCGAGTGCTCTCGTGGTAAACAACTCCTGACATGGCTAAGGCAAAGAATCTGGCTTGCTTCCGCGCACCTGAACCTATTGGCGGTTCCCACGTGGCGTATCAGGGTTGGCTACCCAGCGGGTACTTAAGGCTGTGGGGAATTCTCCCCGGGGTTGGGGTCACAAGATTAAAAAAAGGTCCTGAATACACGGCAGAGAGAAGAGTCCGGTTTCGAGTCTCCTTGCTGGTCGAGGCGGTAGCGACACGTGGTGGCCCGTACGGGGAATCAGCCATAACCCCAATGAGGACTCAGAACTCTCTGCGGTCAGGGTGGTGCACCGGTAAGTCCCCAGGTAAAAGGGGAATCCGCGACAAAAGCGGGGGTAAGTCCCCAGGTAAAAGGGGAATCCGCCACAAGAGCGGGGAGTAAGTTCCCAGGTAAAAGGGGAATCCGCCACAAGAGCGGGGAGTAAGTTCCCAGGTAAAAGGGGAATCCGCCACAAGAGCGGGGAGTAAGTTCCCAGGTAAAAGGGGAATCCACCACAAGAGTGGGGGGATTTTTGCTCTTCTCGGTAGATAAAGAGAGAGTGAGAACCCGGGGCTAGTCAATAGAGTAGCCAAAAGTGAAAGTAAAAGTTTGTTTACCAGCTTTAAATGTTTAAAACATGGGCGCTTCTTTTTCGCACCCAATTTTTTTGGCTCTCAATGAGCTACTGCACTCAAAAAAGTTAAAAATAAAAAAGAGTACTTTAGAGAGATTTTTGAATGAATGTGACACCGTTGCCCCATGGTTCGCTGTCTCTGGAAGCCTCACGGTGGCCTCTTGGGAGAAACTAGGGAGGGACCTAGATTTTGCCTCTGAACAAGGAACGCTTAAGAGTGGAGTGAGACCAATATGGAAACTGATAAGAGGCTGTCTCGAGGACCAGCGTTGCAGTGAGGCGGTAGAGAATGGTCAGGCCGCCTTAGAAATGCTGCAGGAAGAAAGATCAGAAAGGGCAGACAGCGAAAAGGAGGAGAGCAGGGGGGGGTCATACCCTGATTTTGCCGAACTAGAGACCTCTGAGTCTACAGACTCAGAGGAACTACAATCACTCATAGAACAAATAGAAAAAACAAAGATAAGAAAGAGGAGGAAAGGGAAGGAGAGAGAGGACCCAGATAAAGACGAATGCACGCCCTCCATGCCCCGCCCCACACCTTCGGCCCCTCCGCTCTATGGGGAGGACCCTGGAAGTGGCAGCCCCGGCTGTTCTTTCAGCCCAGGCATGTGGAAAGCGGTCAGAACCGAGTTACATCTAGCCTGTCCAATATTTCAGGATCCACAGGGACAGCGGTATTATGAACCCTTAGATTTTAAGGTTTTAAGGATATGGAATCACAGCCTCCTTTACTGTAGCCCAGGTAGAGGCCCTAAACAGACACTGCATGACACCCAGTGATTGGAGTGGGCTCGCACGAGCTTGTTTGAGCCCAGGTCAGTATTTAGATTGGAAGGCCTTTTTGATTGAATTTGCTAGTGAAGAGGCTGTGGCCAATCAGGCTGGGGGAAACCCAGCTTGGGACAGAGATATGCTGCTTGGACAGGGGAGATTCGCCAATCAGCAGATAGGCTACCCGGTTCAAGTTTATGAACAAATCAATAAAATTGGCATAAAGGCATGGAAGGCCTTACCAAATAAAGGCGAGGTGAGTGGCAATCTCACCAAAATCCTGCAGGGCTCTACGGAGCCGTTTTCGGACTTTGTTGCCCTTATGGTCGAGGCTGCTGGCAGAATTTTTGGTGACCCAGATGCAGCCATGCCATTAATTAAACAGCTTGTTTACGAGCAGTGCACTAAGGAATGCAGAGCCGCCATAACCCCATATAAGAATAGGGGACTAGAAGCATGGATGAGAGTTTGCAGAGAGCTGGGCGGACCACTAATTAATGCTGGATTAGCTGCTGCTGTGGTGCAATTAACCCAGAAGAATGGGGGCTGGGAAGGTGGCTCAGTGGTAGAGTGCTTGCTTTGCATGCCTGAGGCCCTGGGTTCAATTCCTCAGTACCACATAAGCAAAATGAAAAAAGCCGGAAGTGACGCTGTGACTCAAGTGGTAGAGCGCTGGCCTTGAGCTGAAGAGCTGAGGGACAGCGCCCAGACCCAGAGTTCAGGCCCAGGAAAAAAACCTATTCAAAAAATGCTGCAAATTTGTCTAAACAGTTGTTTAGTTATCTTTTAGGTAATTGAACTGGGGAGTTCGACAGCCTGATGGAACAGCTCAGGGTTGCCATCGTCATGGTGAACTCGACCCGAGTGGATGCTGGATTGGCGGAGGGGTTATCTTCATGGATCTCCGCTGCTATGATTCATCTCAAGGAGGGGGCGGGTTTGGGAGCCCTGATAGGCCTTCTGGTGTTAGCCTCCTTGGTATGTCTGTGGTGCATTTGCCAAACTAGAGGTTCTCAGCGTCGCAGTGCAGCCATGATTATCCAAGCCTTTACAGTCATTGGAGCAGGTCAGTCCCCCTAAGCGTGGCTTGCCACCCTAAAACAATGAACACAGATTGCAAAGCCAAAGTACTGCAGTCGAGAGGCATGAGTTTTGCCCTCGAGGAGAGCATGTTTGATTGCACACGGGTTCGATTCGCCTTTTCCCGTCCTTGTGAAAAACGAATCAATGGACAGGCTGAGTCATCCCTAGAGAAGGTGCCCTCTGGGAGAAGGTTTGTATGCAGTCCTTGCAATTGCACAACAGGGATCAGACCTCTGTTCTCATCTGTGTTCTTTAAACAAAAAAGGGGGAACTGTAGAGAGCTGCGAGAAGCAAGCCAGATTCTTTGCCTTAGCCATATCAGGAGTTGTTTACACAGAGAGCACTCGCCATCGGGAAGGCGGAGGGCGGAAGCCGGCACCATCTTCCAGGTGCGGCCTCTCGCAGCTCTCTACAATTATGTACTACAGAGACTTGAGAACACTGTTTATTGGAGATTTAATTCCTCTACTTTATGGCTTGCAAATATTTCACGCTAGTTTATAGTTTATCTTTTTCCTGTCTTCCTAGAGTCTTTCCCTGAGCAAGTTTTTCATTGTGAGGAGGTTCATTAGCTATTTCCCCTTTTACTGACTATCCTTTAAAATCTTTAGTAATCACTTCCTACTAAAACTCTTCCAGAGATTTAATCTATCCAAAAACATTTCTGTCAGAACAGTTTTTTAGGGCTTTGTTTCCTATTTGTAGTGGTGGCCCTAGGGAATAAAAGATGTCCCTAATCCTTTTGCTTTTGTTTTTTAGATAGGGTTTCTCAATTTGTCTAGGCAAGCCTCAGACCATGAATTTCTTACCTCTGCCTCTCAAGTACCTGAGATTACAGGCATACACTACCATGCTTGCTATCTCTGAAACACTAACTTTTTGTTTGGTCTGCTCTTAAACCTTAATCCTCCTATCTCCTTCTCTGGAGTGTCTAGGATTATAAATATAAAACACTATTCTGGGCCTTTTGCTATTATTTAAAATATTCATCATAAATATACCAAAATTCTGTTAGTATTGGAACATTTGATGTGACAAAAGAGATGACGATTGACTTATATTTTATATTTACTTTTTTTTTTTTTACAGTGCTAGCGATAGAACTTAGGACCCCACACATACCAGGGAAGAGCTCCACCATTTGGCTATATCCATTGAATTCCTAGTTTAACATTTATTTTTGCTAGTCCTGGAACTGGAACTCAAGGCCTAGGCACTGTCCTGGAGCTTTTTTTGCTCAAGGCTCGCACTTTAACCCTTGAGAGACAGCCTCACTTCTGGATTTTTCTGTGTATGTGGTATTGAGGAACTGAACAATGGGTTTCATGCATTGTAGGCAAGCACTATCACTAAACCACATTCCCTGCACCTCAGATCAACTTTTAAGCAGCAATTCAATTACCCAATCTAATTCCTTCCAGAAGAAGAGGAGAATCAAATAGCATGAGAGAATAAATGTATTTCCTCCCCTTTCCTTCACCCTCTTCTCTTGTGCTCTCTCTCTTTCTCTTTCACCCTCCTTCACCCATACACACAGGTATGTATAAACCTATTTTATAGAGAGATGGACTACATGTAGGAAAGAGCCAATATGTGTTTCAAACAGATTTTATAAACATATTAACAACTAAGGCAGAAAGACCAGCACACTACTATAATTAAGATACATACCAAAAATGCTAACAGAAAGGAAAACACCCATTTGAATCAGGAGACATGATTCATACACAAAGAACCAAACACATATCTAGAGCTTGGAGTGTCAAATCTAGCCTAGAGATGTTTTTAATTTATCTATATAGTGCCTAAACTTTTAAATGAGTTCCATGTTTAAAAACCAGTCTTCATACAAAAGTGCAAGTGTCCAATTTCCCTTGAAAACTGAAAGATCTAGCAACAAAGGCTCTATAGTCACTGTTTAATAACTACTTCATGCCAAATAGCTACTGGTCCTTTTAGGCAATGCTCCTGCACCTCAAAATTGGCACTCGAATTCAATTCACTAATTTATGTTAACCTGATTAGCCCCATAGTTATCTGCAAATGCCTGCCATGAGACGTACATCAGACTGACAGGTGAAAATGCCAGAAAGAGTGTTCAAACGTATAAAAACAATCCATGAGAAAGCTAAAAGGTATACATGATACTAGTTGCCTGGAGCCATTAAAATACCGGGGAGAAAAAGAATCACGAGGCATGAAATCAGAAGGCAACTTTAAGATACCTTGGAGTTAAGCTGTATGTATACGTGTGTGTGTGTGTGTGTGTGTGTGTGTGTGTGTGTTGTATACTATGTGTAATGCATGCATTATATGTAATACATACAAAATATATCATTGTAGAAATGTAATTCATTTAACTTCATATGAGATTAGGACATACTCTGAAACAGGAAACAATGGTAATCTCTATACTTTGGTCATCACCATCTAAATTTGAATCTACATGAGTAAAAATCATTTAGAGGGGCTGGCAAGGTGGCTCAGTGGTAGAGTACTTGCCTTGCATGCATGAGGCCCTGGGTTCAATTCCTCAGTACCACGTAAGTAGAAAAAGCCGGAAGTGGCACTGTGGTTCAAGTGGTAGAGTGCTAGCCCTACGCTGAAGACTTGAGGGACAGCACCCAAGCCCAGAGTTCAGGCCCCAGAACCGACCAAAAAAGAAAATAAAAGATCATCTGGAATGTGTTAGGATGGAAGACAAAGAGTTTATATTGTTTATACTGTTAATATTATTAGTAGAAGGAATGTAGATACTCTACTCTCAATAAATTCATCATCTCTCAGCAAACATAAATAAATAACAGGTAGGTGAAAGTAAATTTGCATTATTTAATGGTTTCCTAAGTTTTCTGGGTATTTTATGATGAATTGCCAGTAAATTAAAAAAAATAAGCCAAAGGGATTCATATTTTTAAGGAACCAAAATGCATATGCTTTGTGTCTCTCATTCCTACCATCAGGCTGCCTTTTCCCTCCTTTACCCTTCTCAGCAATCAAGGCTTACCAGCACCTTGCTCCTGCCGACCTCAACTTAGAAAGTACCTTGCATCCAGCCAGCACATAGCCACTGCAGATGCCTACAAAGTGTGCTCCCAATGCCTGGGAAATACTTCCCCCTTTGGGGTGGGTCTGGCCAGGTATACTTCTGGGTCTGGGTTCTTCTTTGTTCTGAAGTGGCTGGGCTCTGGTTCATTGAGTTTGGGCACCAACCGGGTGGTTTAAAGTTTGGCTGACCATAGTCACTGGAGTGATGTCAGCTGGGAAAAGGAGACTGGGGGTGTCCATCTGCATTTGTGTTTTTGAAGATCTGACCCTCCAACAGGTACTGAGCGCTAAGTACCCTCCCAACTATCCCAAGGTCAGGGATTACCCAAGCCACTGACTTGGCAAGGCCCAAATGGGCAGAACAGGGCTGTCCAGGCCAGTAGCAAAGTGTTTGCAAGGACGTTTAGTTATATGAATTGGGCAGGAGAAGGTGAGGGAGGACTAACTAGCAAATGCAAAGGCCTTAACAAATTTTAGTAATCCAAGAAAAGAAAAAGAAAAAAATGCTGCAAAAAAACGGGTCAAGGGGATTGTAATGTGGCTTAGTGGTAGAGTGCTTGCCTGGCATGCATGAAGCCCTGGGTTTGATCCCTCAGTACCACATACACAGAAAAAGCCAGAAGTGATGCTGTGGCTCAGATGGTAGAGCACTAACCTTGAGTAAAAGAAGCACAGGGACAGTGCCCAGACACTGAGTTTAAGCCCTAGGACTGGCACAAAAAAATGAGGGGGAGGAGGTTTGCAAAAAGATAAATAAGAGGAGGCCTGGGACTTGAACACCATGGCTAGTCCAGCTTATGAGATGGGATAAAGTTGTTGTTCTCTCTCTCTCTCTCTCTCTCTCTCTCTCTGTGTGTGTGTGTGTGTGTGTGTGTGTGTGTGTGTGTGTGGTTAATTGGAGATGAATCTCAGATTTTCTAGCCCAAGCTCATCTCGAACTATGATCCCAAAACATTAGACTCCTGAGTAGCTAGGATTACAGGCATTAGCCACCTATGCCCAGCTCAGGATAGTTTTAACTCTTAATATGGAACTTAATGGGAAAAGGCAGTAGGTTTCTAAGCAGACGAGTAAGATGCTTTGATTTGTGGTTTTTAAGATGAGCCCCCCTTCCCTCATTAAAAAAGATGCATCTCATTATTTATCCTTCAGTAGTGTAAATGTGTGAAGTCTGGAGTTGTGGAGCTAGAAAGGTATAAGTTTATAAATATAAGGAAAATGGAACTTTTCGGAGGTAAAGAGATTGGATTTTTTTTTTTTTTTTGGCAGTCTTGGGGCTTGAACTCTGAGCCTGGGCATTGTCCCTGAGCAAATCAGCTCAAGGCTAGCACTCTACCATTTGAGCTACAGCGCCACTTGCGGTTTTCTGGTGGTTTATTGGAGATAAGAGTTTCACTTTCACAGGTTTTCCTGCCAGGGCTGGCTTTGAACCCTGATTCTTGGATCTCAGCTTCTTGAGTAGCTAGGATTACAGGCGTGAGCCACCGGCACCTGGAGAGAATTGGATTATGTAAAAATCCAAACATGTGGCTGGGTATCAAACACAGTGGTTAGATGTCTTGCCTAGCATGTGCTAGGAGAGAAAGAGAGCAGAGAGAAAGAAGAAAAAAAGAACAAGGAAAAGAGAGACAGGAGAGAAAAAAAGAGAATCTATGTTTTCTACTGCTTCAGTGGTTTCAGTAGAGCCATCATTCTAAATAAACCTTCCCCAGAAATTTTGTTTACTTTTTTGTTTTTGTTTCTGTCCGGTAATGAAATTGAACCCAGGCTGGTTATTTAGAGATAAGTCTTCGATTTGTCTGCCTGGATTGGCTTCAAATCTGGATCCTCAGACTCAATTTCCTTAGGTAGTTATAATCGTAGGCTTGAGCCACTCTAGCTCTGGCCTCTTAACCTTCTGTTTTATCTAGTAGCTGCTAATTTCCTCTTACCTCATTTCTGGGGCTTGAACCCAGGGCCTGGGCATTGCTCTTGAGCTTTTTTGTTCTAGCCTAGGGCCTAGCCACTTGAACCACAGCTCCACTTCCAGATTCTTTTTGGTGTTTCACTGAAAATGAGTGTCACAGGTGAAAAGCTATTTAAAGAGAACTGTAAAACCAATGTAGTTAAACAATTGTGTCAGAACAGGAGCTCAAAGGATCATACTTTGAAGAAAAGGTGCTGGATTCATGGACAGAGACTACGACTTTCACCTTCCTTAGATTTAACATAGTAGCAGATACACAGAGACACTAAATAAATGCTGCTTGATACCAGTTCCATTTTGTGTTGCTTATATTAAACCTAACTCACTTTGTGAATGTCAGTTTGGAAGGAAACTATCTTGCAGAAAAGCTTATAGGCAAATCTCTAACATCAGGCTAGGTTCTCAAACAGAACTTGAGGATGAAGCACAGGCACTTCACAAGCTGGGCCATTTAGAGATGAGGCAGAAGATCTTGCTGGAATACCAACCTGGCCCATGTCCATCTCAAACCATCTGTTTCCTAAGCTGAACCTGCACAGAGATACCCTTTGAAGAAAATCTCTTTGCAATTGAACTATAGACTCAGATTATTTGCCAATTACCATGTAAGAAACAGTGGCCTCATCCTGAAAAATACTGACAAGGATCACCTTAAGTAGATGGCCAAAGATACACCCAGGCAATGAGACATCAGAAATTGATATGACATAACTGAGCTTTCTCATTCAGTTATAAAATTAGGCATAAACAAACAAATAAACCAAGATATGCCTAGCTGGGTTCCAGTGGCTCACCCATGGAATTCTAGCCAATAAGGAGGCTCAGATCTGATGATGTTGGTCCAAAGCCAGCCCAGAGAGAAAAGTCTGTGACATTCATATCTCCAGTGAACACCAGAAAACTAGAAGTGGGTGCTGTAGCTCCAAGTGGTAGAGTGATAGCCTAGATCTAGCTCAAGGAGAGCACCCAGGCCCTGAGTTCAAGCCCCAGGACCAGCCAAAGTAAAAAAAAAAACACCCACCCAAGTCACACTGGGAGGCTTCCCACAGGATCAGTAGCTGCCCTTTTCAAAAGTGTCAAGCTCATACTAAAGAAAGGACAGTGGAAATGTCACAGACTGGAGGAGGCAGAGGAGGGCTGACAGATCAAGGGAAAGCAGGATCCTGGATGGATCCTGAGTGGGAGTGCCAGTTCTGAGGCCTGAACTCAAGACCTGGGCACTGGCTCTTACCTGTTTCGCTCAAGGCTGGCACTCTACCACTTGAGCCACTGCTTTACTTCAGGCTTTTTGATGGTTTGTTGGAGAGAAGAGACTCACAGACTTTCCCGCCCAAGCTAGCTTTGAATCTTAATCCTAAAATCTCAGCCTGCTGATGAGTTAGGATTACAAGCATGACCCAACAGCACCAGCTATATTTTCTGTTTTATCGTGCAATAAAAATAAAAAGATTGTTTTCAAAATACATACTTGGGAGGGAACAAGCTCTGCTTGTACTGTTGACTCTAGCCGTTTTTGTCTTATGCTACAGCTGCAGGGCAGGCCACATGGGCAGGGTGTAGTTCAGGCACAGGCTCAGCCTGCCTAGAACAAGGAGGTACAAATGAGGTGTACGTAGTTCTGACAATAGCTAGTGGTCTTGTTTGGCCTTCTAGTGTAGAGAGCAGAAGGAAATAAAATGAGGAAATAATAGTTGAGGGAACAGTATGTAATCTCATTATGCAATGACAAGATATTTGTTCTTAACCTGTCAAGCAAAAGAGAAAACGTACATGTTTCTCATCAAGGATTGATACCACCTCAGTGGTCACTTCTCAGTCCTCTTTGCAAACAAATCCCAATTTTGTCTCATCATCCATTCTGTTGGTTTCTGTGTTTACATGGGATGTCTGGTGCTGCAACAGCCAACTTGGGATGATGAACTTTAGCCTGTGGAGAATATACTCAGTATGGTCAATTCAAAAGATGGTAGGAATATAAATATAAGAAGACAGGCTCGGTGCCAGTGGCTCAGGCCGGTAATCCTAGCTACTCAGGAAGCTGAGATCTGAGAATCATAGTTCAAAGCCAGCCCAGGCAGGAAAACCTGTGAAACTCTTATCTCCAATAAACCACCAGAAAATCAGAAGTGGCCCTGTGGCTAAAGTGGTAGAGTGCTAGCCTTGAGCCGAGTTGCTCAGGGAAAAAGCCCAGGCCCAGAGTTCAGTCCCCATGGCTGACAAAACAAAAGACAAAAAAAGAAGACAGTACTGAGCCACTGAATTAATGAATTCTACCATCTCCCTTGTGCTATGGTTATTATTATTTTTTTTTTTTCCAGGGCTGAGGACCGAACCCAGGGCCTTGCACACGCACCAGGCGGGCACCCTTCCCCTGGCCTAAACCCCCAGCCCCACCGTGGTTATTATTATGTGAAATAATAAATCTTCCTCTCACTGAAATGAGTTGGGCCTTCTATAATTACACCTAAAAGCAACGAAAATTATGCTTGAGTCCTAAGGGAAAATAAAAGGCATCTAGAAGTAATACAAGAAGAAAAATATAGGTGAAAAATAAAAATAAAGGCTAAAATGCATTAGGTGCGTAGGGCTCTGAAAAATCTCCCAGGCCTGAAGAAACTCACCTGGAGTTTCAGAAGCCAGCTCCAATTTACATTTAACCATCTAAGTCTAGTTGCTATCAAGTTCTTATAGGCAGTGATCCCTGAGAAGAGGAAGAAAAATGAAAGGGAAATAAAATTGAACAACTGCCAGTGGAGAAACCAGCTGTACATGATCAATTTCCTTCCAGGGAATCTCTATTTGTCTGAAGAGAATTTCTTCATCAGATCCCTGGCCCCAAGTCAGAGACAGGTATATGAGGAGGAGACAGGACAGGGCAGCCTAAGATGGACAGTGACTCATCTGGAATGGAAGAAAGAGCTAGCATGTGGCAGAGATTAAGCCCAAAGCTAAGCCTGACTCTGGATCCAGAGCCTTCCCAATGCAGTGTCATGCCAGAAATGAAAGCCAAGCTGCAAAGCCACCAAGAGCTGCTTCTAAGCCATTCTGAAAAGTGCCCACATTCACCCAGGTGTCTCACCAGAGACCCCAGGTATAGTCCAGCAGAGCACTCGAAAGCAGAAACCCAAGAAGCAAAGCAGGTGGCCTGCATCCAAATTCAAGAAATGTAACTCACTCAATTGTCACTGTGGCCAGGCCTGAGATTTCCAGTCAGTCCCCTACACTCTAACCTGAGGACAATACCTATTAGGATGAGACTATATAAGACATGGATGAAGGCCCTGTCTGACTGCCACTGCCATTAAGAACAGCATTATAGATGGGTGCCCATGGCGCATGCTTGTAATCCTAATCAGGATGCTGAGATCTGAGGACCATGCTGTGAAGCCAGCCTCGGCAGAAAAGTCAATGAGGCTCCTTTTCTCCAATAAAGCAACAAAAATGCCAGAAGTGGAGCTGTGACTCAAGTAGCAGAGTGCTAACCTTAAACAAAAAGCTGAGGGACAATTCTAGGATGGTGGTGTGGGGAAAGACTAATACCCCAAACCCCTTTAGGACAGGTACTCTCACTTATGCCCATTTCCTTCAGAGCATTGCATACCCTCACCTTACTGACTTGCCTCTCCCTGTTTCAACACAGGATATTCACTTGGCCAGTCTATCTTGCAGCATCCCGAGCAAGGCAGCTTTTTCTCTGGGGTTTAACCAAGGAGCCAATACTGTCTGTGATTGGTTAACTGTGCACAGTCCAGAATCAACGATACCTGGGGCCCACCTGGCTAGGCCATCTACTGTTGTAGCTTACAGCGTATTGTTCAACACTTCTGTTTTCTTATAATAGTTCTTGCTCATGGGTCCTAATGGTTACAATAAAATAACTAATAGGGTTACTTGTGTACACACACACACACACACACACCACTGCAACAGTACTACAAGGGAAACAAGGCAACTCAACAGGGAGCTTCAGGACTCAAACATATACCACATCCTAAGTATTTCCTGTTTCTTCTTAAGTAATTATTAATATTATTCCTATTTTGGTGCCAATACTGGAGAGTGAACTCAGAGCTGGGACACTGAGCCCCACTCAACTGGGGACTGAACTAAGTTTTTTTTTGTTTTTTGTTTTGGGTCCAGTCATGGGGTCTGAACTCTGGGCCTGAGAAATGTCCCTTAGCTCTTCAGATCAAGGCTAGCACTCTACCACTTGAGCCACAGCACCACTTCCGGCTTTTTTCTTTTTTTACTTATGTGATGCTGAGGAATGGAACCAGGGCCTCATGCATGCAAGACAAGCGCACTACCACTGAGCCACCTTCCTAGCCCCTCCTTAAGCTTTTTCTGCTCGAGGCTAGTGCTATACCATTTGAGCTATACCTCCAGTTCTGGCTTTTTGCAGGTTAATTGAAGATAAAGAACCTCACAGACTTTTCTTTCCAGGCTGGCTTCAAACCAGGACCCTCAGATCTCAGACTCCTGAATTGCTAGGATTACAGTTGTGAGCCACCCACACCTGGCTGAAATCTTTTTTTTTTAACTTGAATGTTTTTTATAACTATTAGATATGGAGATTAGTAATCTCTGCTGCTCCCTTTTGTTCTTAGCTGTATTTTCTTTTTCTTAGCTCCTTCCTTAAATGATTCTTTATTTTTTATTTATTTATTTATTTTTATTTATTTATTTTTTGGTCAGGGGTCCTGAACTCTGGGCTTGGGCGCTATGTCTCAGCTCTTCAGCTCAAGGCAAGTGCTCTACTGCTTGAGTCACAGTGCCACTTCTGGTTTTCTAGTGGTTTATTGGAGATGAGAGTATCATGGACTTTCCTGCCCGGGCTGGCTTTGAACCACGATCCTCAGATCTCAGCCTCCTAAGTAGCTAGGATTACAGGTTTGAGCCACGGGCACCCAGCCTTAAACAATTCTTGTAGGAACTTCATTCATTAAGAATAGGGCCAAACTATGCAAGGCAGGATTGAACTGGAACAACTAGTTATGAGGAAAGAACTAGGCCTATTTACCCCCTAGCTGTTCCTTCTACTGTAATTACTAGTTTTGAAAAAGCAAAACACCTGGCCCCAAAACTAGGAACTGCCCGTTGCTTTAGGTCAAGAAATTGTTACAGGAGTACTTATGGTTTTAATTGTTTCGGGAATGTTTGTGACTTAGGAGCTTGCAAAATAAAATAACTGCGAAGTTCTTCTGTATACCACCTTGCTTGAATCTGCTCTAAAAGAATGCATTTTTTTAACCTTTATAAACCCTGAGCTATTTGAGTTTGGGACTGCTCATTCCCTAGATGAGTTAACCCTGGCTGGTCAATTGAATAAACTATCTTTTAAGATACTGGTCAGCATCTGTGACTTTGTCCAGGGGGTGAGTCCACTTCATCTGGATGCCCCAGTGAGATCCTATTCTCGCCTGAACAGGACGACTCCTGTCATGACCTGACTCCTGTGTCAGGGGACTGGCCACATGGCCGCACTTAGTGGAAGGCCTTGAGAGACATTCCTCAGTCCCAGGTGCCCTTGCTCTGTGAAACCCGTGAAATGAACTCTGGAGTTTGTTCTACCAGTAAATTTCTGCCTGTCATCATCATGTAAAAACATAAATGAGTTGTTTTAAACTCCCAAGAAAAGTCATCAAGTTTTGGTGTTAGCAAAAACTTGAAAATTAACTAAAGTTCTTCTTCAAAATAATGCAATAATCCTTTACATTTTTGAGAAGTCAGATAATTTGATTACAATGTGAACAGCTTAATGCATTAAAACACCAGATCTTTGGTTTTCTGTAATATCCAAGTTACTATTCACTGGCAGAAATTTCTTCTGTTGTCTGGCCTCAGTCCCTCCTGCTCTTAGAAATTTACTCTCTCCCCTGAACCCCCTTTTCCCTGGGAAAAGACTAGCCATGGGTACAAAACTGTGAAATCAGAAAACAAAACAAAATTATTGATAAAGGGAAAAAACCTCCTGGTAAAGAAAAACCCCAGACAAAGGCTGACCAATAGTCAACTTTTGTCCTTTCCCCATCCTTGATAAAAAAGCAAAAGAACATCGCTCCCTTACTCAATTTTACCAAACTGGCAGCTTTGCAAATGGCTATTGACAACCGAGGCTTATCACCAGGTGCATTAAAGAGCAGTTAGGAGCTTATAATAAAAATAATTTCTAAAGTAGTGTCAATAGCTTTGATAGTATTGATCATGCTGACCAAGTCAAGATTATGTTTTGCCTATGCTTCTGTGAGTCAAGGCTATGTTTCTGCGAAGTTTTGCTTCTATAACCTTGCTTGCTTGCCTTGGTAACAAGGCCTTAAGCCCGCCAATTGAAGACCACAGCTGAGTGGTCCCACTATGAGTGACCTATTACAAATGATTACATATGATATTACCATAAAGAACAAATTAATTTAAAGGTCATATAACTGTAACCAATGAAAAATAGGCCAAACCTGCTTTGCATGGCTTGTATGTATAACTCTATCTAACCTACCCCTATAAAAACACATCCTACCCTGAGCTCAAGGCTGTTCCTACTTTCCCGGTGGTAGGAAGTGGTCCCATGTGGTGGTAATAAAGTTCCTAGCTCGGCAGAGCGCAAAGAACAAATTAATTTAAAGGTTCTACCTGTAACCAATGAAAAATAGGCCAAACCTGCCTTGCATGGCTTGTATATATAACTCTATCTAACCTACCCCTATAAAAACGCATCCTACCCTGAGCTCAAGGCTGTTCCTACTTTCCCGGTGATTGACCTACCTAGGCAGAGCGCATGCGGGCAGCCCAGATGTCGCAGCCGCCCCGGGTCTCCCAGCCTCTAGGCCAGCGCAACCCCCGCCCCTGCAGGCCCCCGGGTGCCACCCCAACCCCGGAGCCAACGCAGCCCGCAGGGATGCTGCTCCGGCCCCGGCGGCGACCGCCACTTGCGCCGCCTTCGCGGACCGACTTGGTGGCCGAGCAGCTGCCACTGGCCGAGGACGCGCCGGGGACCCGGCGCTGCTCGCCCCTCAGGCCCGGCGTGCCTGTGTCCCCGGGCTCGGCGCAGCACAAGCCCTGGAGCACCTGGGAGACAGAGCTGCTGTTGGCCGAGATGCTGCGGCCGGCTGTGTGTCACACACTGCCCACCTACCGCCAAGTGTCAGCTGCGCTCGCCCTGCGACAGGTGCGAAGGACACCTGCGCAATGTGGCCGCCGCTACATGTACCTAAAAAGCAAAATCCGAAGCGGCAAGCCCCCCGGGCCCTTCGAAGCGAAGATCCGCGAGCTCATGGGGCTGCTGGGCAACGATCAGCAGGACAGGTGCGCCCACTGCCGCTGCCACCCGGCGCCCTCTGCGCCCGCGCCGGCCCCGGCCCCGGAAGAGCCAGGTAGGCAGGCGGCAGGGCGGGAGAGGGGAAGGGACAGCAGGGGCGGGGAGGGGAAAGGCGATGGGGCAGGAGGCTGGAAGGGGCGGCCGGGTCCGGAGGGTCAGAGGCCTGCAGAGCCCCCGCCCCCATCGACTCCGCGCTCCCTCCCGCAGGTGCCGCGCCGCCCTCGGCCCCCAACAACCTCTTGCAGCCTACCATGCCTTTGCTGAATGCTGCCTTGCCGCAGATGCTGACGCGCCTGGGCGACATCGTGGGCATGCTGGGCCCGCTGCAAGACCAGCTGCTGACCCAGAACCAGCACGTGGAGCAGCTGCGCGGCTCCTTCGACCTGGCCATGGGCTTCATCCTGGGAAGTGTGGCCACCCAGCGCGGTGTCCTGGGCAGGCCGAGCTAGCCGCCCCTGCCAACCCCCCCCCCCATATTAAAAAAATAATAAAGTTCCTAGCACTTTTATCTGGGTTTCGTGAAGTCTCTTTTGGATCCAGGATATAATAGATGTAGGCCCAAGTGAGATCCAGGACCCCGGGCCTTGAGCTCAGAGACTTTGGACTGGTGTCAGAAGAGCCACTCCCTAGGGGACAGCTGTGGAGAGAAGTTCCTAGCAGGAACTTAGAACTCAAAAGCCTCTAGAGGTAAGTTGAAAAGCCTGGCCAGGTATAGTGGAAGGGGCAGAAGGGGAGGTGGGATGCAGCAGAACTCCCAGCCACAGAAGAGTTTGGGATGCTCCTCTCCCCAGTGGAGGCAGATTAGGGTTCTTAACCTGGAGTCTGGCCTCACTTGGGTTGTCTTACTTGTTCTGTCTGACCATTTGGTTTGTGTAGCCACCTATCTCTGTCTGTTTTAGTTGACATTTCTGTCTAAATGTCTGAGAACCACAAGCATGGAGAAAGGGATGAGATGGAGAATCTCCTGTTAAACCTATGTCTCCAACCCCAACCTCAGATGTTGGAGAAACCTTGGGATGAGGTGGAGAATCTCCTCTCAAACTTAGGTCTCCACTCTGGTGCTGATAAAATTCCAAGGGGAAAGCTTATTTGGCCCAAGCAGGAAAAGTAAGAAACAACTTCTTTTTAAGCTAATTCTGAGATCACTGATATCTTGCTTTTTGTAGAAATGCACCAAACTTCTTTATCCATCACTTTTGGAAATGCTTTTAGATCCCTTTTCTTATTTTCAGGAAAAAGCCAGGGCATATGAGTACTGTTACCCAAGGTCATCTCTGCACTCTCTGCCAGGTAGATTGGCCCTCCCTTAATGTAAAATGGCTGCAGGAGAGTTCCTCTAAACTAACACCTCTCTTCTAGGTTCAGAGTTATTTGGGGGCTCTCAGTCACCAAAACAGGTCCCCTAAATGCCAGAGCTCACCATTCTCTGAAAAAAAAAAAAACCCCAGACAATTATTCAAGTTATTAGAATCTGTTCTTTTTGTTCATTTGGACATCTCTGGGGGAATAAAAGTTCCAGCTCTGTCTGGGCTTGGTCATAGACCTGCTCTGTTTTGTCTGTGTTGCAGCAGTGAAGAGGTGGGCATGGGAGGTCACAAGCCCTTACAAGCTTCAGGCTGCATTTTCCTGCAGAGGCAGCCGGAGGTGAGGGCATAGACAGTTTGAGCCTCGTTTGGACATTTGGCTTGTCCAAACAGTTAAAAAAATTGTAAAATGCTCTTGTCTAAAAACAAAATTGGATAAAAGATAGGCCAGTTCAGTTTCAGGTGACTCCCACCTAGCCTTCCTCCAACTGAAGGTATTCACAAGGCCAATTGGTAAAATGCATTGCTAAACAAGCAAGCCCTGGGTAAATGAAGCTCAGCAAAGGCACTTTGTTTTACAAATCTTAAATCTTAGATCAAGATTCTGGACTGATTTTCATTTTTGTGCACTTTAAGTTTTGTATGAGTATGTTGGAACATGTTCAAGATGAAAATCAGCATGCTGTTAAAAAAAGTTGAAACTCTAAGGAAGGTCATCAGATTTGTATGCCAAATATCTTAAAGGATTATTGTATTGTTTTAAACAGGAAGTTTAGTTAAACTTTCTAAGAATTCTTTAATTTACAAATCAAAATCTGTATTTTAAAATTCGGTATTTTAAAATGCAAAGGTTGTTTACACTGCAATCAAGTTATCTGACTCAACAAAAAGGCATTGGCTGTTTGGGATTTAGTTCCCTCTGCTAAAACTTGGGGATACTATTAGAAATTTAAATATAAAGGTTTATTTAACACTGTCAAAGATTTTACCTGTTCTGTCTAAAACTATTTCATTCAAGAACCAAGAAAAAAAAAGGGAAAAACTTAGACTCTAATAGAAGACCTGTCTTTTGAGGTGAGGGATGTAGAGGCAGACGTGCAGCTCAGCCAGTCATGCAGGGTGGGACAGGCCCTGGGGGGAGTCCACGCATGGTAGAAGAGGGCAAGCTGGCACAAAGGCAGTTCAACTAACCCTGAAGAGTTGGGTGCATGCACATTCCTTAGGAGGGGCTGTGTGGCCAATCTTTGTCCTGTCCCTTTCTCTTGCAGACAGACACAGGAAACATAATGGTAAAAATGAGTGATGTCATGATCTGATTGGTATTCCTAAAACTGCCACTTGGATGTATTAACTTTGAAAAAGCCTTAAAAATATGGTTAGAAAATTTATCAGTATATGATTTGCTTTCATTGATACTCTGCAATTGGATATGTTTTTTTAAAAGGCATATAGGTGGGCTGGGAAGGTGGGTCAGTGGTAGAGCACTTGCCTTGCATGCATGAGGCCCGGGCTCAGTTCTTTAGCACCACATAAGCAGAAAAGAAACAACCAGAAGAGGCACTGTGGCTCAAGTGGTACAGTGCTAGCCTTGAGCTGAAGAGCTGAGAGACACCGCCCAGGCCCAGAGTTCAGGCCCACAACCAGACACCCCCCACCAAAAAAAGGCATATAGGTGTTAAGTCTAGCTTCTTGGTACAGTACTGGTGATTAATTCTTGCATTAACAAAAAATGGTCATTTGAGTTCAAAAGTTTTTAATGTATATCTGTTTTGTTTTTTTTTTAATTGTATTTTATTTTATTTGAGAACATACTGTACAGGGGGGCTACAATTACATGGGCAGGATAATGCATACATTTCTTACCAAGCATTGCAGCCTCCTCCTTTGTTTACCCTTCACTTCCCTTCCCCGCCTCCCCCCTCCCCCCACCCAATTTTACCCCCCTCCCCCCCACACACCGACATTGTAAAGCTGGTTTTGACATGACATTTTGTACTTCTCATTGTTGCAACAGGTCCACCTGAATCCTTAAGCGACTTGTTTGTCCCCATCTCCTCCACATGTTATACTTACATCAAATATAGTGAAAGCGGGGGTTACACTGTGGGGGAGGGACATACAAAGCAACAAAGAAATAATCTTATAAATGCGTTAAAAACACATGCATGAAAGAAACGAAAACATTAAAATACATATTTAAGGGTTCATTTTCCTAACATCACATTATCTGACCTTTTCCGCTTGACTCATACCTATACTAGATATTGCAAATAAGGGAAACCATGGGACCTATGCTTCTTTGGGCCTGGCTTACTTCACTTAATATAATTTTTTCCAAACCTTTCCATTTCCTAACAAATGGGGCAATGTCATTCTTTCTGATGGAGGCATAGAATTCCATTGTGTATATATACCACATTTTCTTGATCCATTCATCTACTGAGGGGCATCTGGGTTGGTTCCATATCTTAGCTATGGTAAATAATGCTGCAATAAACATAGTTGTGCTGGTAGCTTTAGTGTGGTCTTGTTTGTAAACATTTGGGTAAATGCCCAAAAGTGGGATTGCTGGGTCATAGGGGAGATCTATGTGAAGTCTTTTGAGGAACCTCCATACTGCTTGAGCTGAAGAGCTGAGAGACAGTGCCCAGGCCCAGAGTTCAGGCCCCATGATCAGACCCAAAAAAAAACGTTCACAGCAGTTAAAAGATGCTTTTGTGAAATTAATGTGATATATTTTGTTATTGTAGTTTGCAAAGTCTGGGTATTGTCCCTAAGCATTTTTATGCTCAAAGCCAGCACTCTATATCTTGAGGCACAGTGCCACTTCCGGCTTTTTTCTTTCTGCTTATGTGGTGCTGAGAAATCAAACCCAGGGCCTCAGGCTAGCAAGGCAAGTGCTCTACCACTGAGCCACCTTCCCAGTCCCTAACAAGTACTTTTCTCTCTGGGCTATTTTTGAACACAATTCTAAGATCTCATTACCCAGAATAGCTGGAATAATAGGCATGAGTCACTGGCACTTTGTTTGATGTATTTTGTAAATTTTAATTATGTTTTAAGATTTTTGTTTCACTATAATGTACAATGTTCTACACATATATTTTGATATATGTATATATTTCTGATGACAAATAATCTCTAAAAATGTATATCTTTCTATACATAATATATATATATATATACATATTTCTGAAGACAGACTTCTTTATAACTTTTATGCTACTATTTTTGACTTTATCTTTCCAAAGATATAGTCTACTTTTCCAAAATTTTCCTAGCAATAAATCACTAATATTTCAATAGAATGTAGTTTATTACTTTCAAGGAAATTTAAAATATACACATGATATTGTAGTAACATTTATATTATATTACATGAAATAATTCTGTTCAAACTTAAAAATTTGTGTGAAGTGGAGGGGAGAGAGGAAGTTATATCATACTGGTTAGGAATTTGCAATACTTCAAAAATCTATTCCATAATTTGTCTTATGCACATAGTCAAACTACTTCTTATGGTTTCATTTTTTGTTTATTTGCTCAAAATTTTAATATGGATTCAACCACAGTGGTAACATTAAAATTATTAACCAGGGCGCTGGTGGCTTACGCCTGTAATCCTAGCTACTCAGGAGGCTGAGATCTGAGGATCACGGTTCAAAGCCAGCCCAGAAGTGGCACTGTAGCTCAAGTGGTAGAGCGCTCGCCTTGAGCTGAAGAGCTAAGGGACAACACCCAGGCCCAGAGTTCAAGCCCCACGACCAACAAAAAAAATAAATAAATTAAATAAATAAAATTATTAACCAAAAACATAGATTCATAGATTCATAACCAAAAATCATAGATACATATCAGACTTTCAAAAGTTAGCACTTACGATGCTAATAATAATTTTGGTGAAGATGATGATGACCACAGTGTACCCTGATAATGACAATGTTGTGATTGAAAAGGAAAACACTTTACTGAGAAAATTTTGATAATTCATCTTATCTAATGGGCAGAGGCAGAGTGGTAAGAAGAAATCTAAAGTGCTTCCACAATATACAAATATATATATATATATATGTGTATATATATACATATATATATCACTAATATAGCTGGCAGCTATATTAGTGATATTTTTAGCGATAAGGACCACAGGTGGAAATAATTGATTTAGGGAAAAAACTCTCTGATATTTCTAAAATTTATATTAAACAGATACAAAATAGGTCTGTTTAGACATCATCAAAATGTCTACAGCCAGGAATATGAAAAACAATAATAAAATTGGGGGTCTTATTGAAGGGAAGAGAAAAAGGAAATTCAGACACAAGTGTGAGCAATGTGAGCAACAGTGTGGACAAGATTGGAAGAAAGCAATAAATAAGGAAACAAAAAAGTAATAAAAGATTTTCAGAAGTAAAGGAAGGAAAGAATTTGCAGGAAGATATTCAAGGAAATATGCCACCTGGATTTGAAAAGTAAGAGGACATAGAGAAGTTCAATAAGAACAGTGTTTTGGTGAAGTCATATTGATAAAATTTTTGAAATATGAATGTGAAGCCATAAAATTCTGGATCCATGAGTTCAACATATCCTGTTGATTTTAAATGTTGGGAACAAACACTTTCATCCTGATCTTAGAAGAATTATACAGGGGCCATGATAGGATGGGAAGCAGAAACAAAGGAGTAGGCTACAATTCTTGATAAGAAATGTACTCATTATCTTGCCCGTGTAATTGTAAGCCCTCTGTACAGTATTTTCACAATAAAAAAGAAATGTACTCATTATCTTGCTCATGTAATTGTAACCCCTCTGTACAGTATTTTCACAATAAAAAGGAATGAAAAAGAAAAAAAAGAAGCATCCCTCATGTCAATTATGGTGCCTTTTTGGTAGCTTACAGAATGTGGAAGGCACTGTTTAGGCCTGTTCTTTTCCAACGGATACACCCAACACTACCAAAAAGAACAACAACAAAAAAGAATTATACAGATACAATTGTTCTGAACTTTACTTAGCGGTATTCTGTATAAATTTTTAATTGTGAAAATGCTGTACAGTTACAATTACATGGGAAAGATAAGGAGTACATTTCTTATCAAGCAATGTTGCCTCCTCCTTTGTTTCCCCTTGCCATCCCTTCTCATATCCCCCCCCCTAAAGTTTGTAAAGTTCGTTTTTGAATATTTTTGGGGGGAGGTCTGGTCGTGGGGCCTGAACTCTGGGCCTGGGCGCTGTCCTTCACCTCTTCAGCTCAAGGCTAGTGCTCTACCACTTGGGCCATAACACCACTTCTGGCTTTTTTTCTTTTGGCATATGTGGTGCTGGGGAATTGAACCCAGGGCCTCATGCATGCAAGGTAAGGACTCTACCACTGAGCCACCTTCCCAGCCCCATTGTTTTTGAATATTTTTGAAGCCTTTGTTTAGCCAGGAGTTTATACATTGAACTATAACTCAGACAAACCTAACTTGTCCTACAGTTCCAATTCTTGGCCCATGTATCCACATCAGTTTGGGATATTATTGAAATATCTTTAGATATGTTTGGATATCTTATCAGCCTATTCATAATAAATGTCGGACAAGTAACACTAAGTATTAGGTTGAACATACAGCTTTACTGATGTGATTGAAGATTCTCTGAATTTATTCTTCTTTAGAATAGAAAATTCCTCAATAGCCATTGAAACATCATAACTGCCATATAGTGTATTTTAAACTCTAGTTCTTATTAGGGATATTTCTATGTTGAAATAACCCTATCAATCAACCTACCACAAATTCAAGTGCTCTTATAAACTTCAAGCTTTTATTGAATGGAAGAGTTCAGATATTACCCTCACCACTAGGATTAAATGCCTAAAAAGATAAGACATTTTGCTTTAGTGCCTTTCTTTCATTTTCTCATACCCATTTTCAAGTAGGGAAGGATGATGATATAACAATAATACAATGGTAACTTGTATTAACACAACATCTAGGATCTAGTGTAAATTCAGATGCTTACTAATTTGTCCAGATTTTGTGGATATTTATATTTCTCCTGGGAAAACTAATGAGCTCCAAGAAAATGTCCCTAAGGAGCCTTTCAATTCTAATATCACTGTTCATCTCAAAATGCTTTAAATTCGACATCCTCTACTGTGGGCGTAGGGTTATACTGTGCAACTTTTCTCCTCAGAGAGTGAGTACTGCCCTATTGCTTAACATGGACAAAGTACCTTCACACATAGACTGGGCGTGTGCAAACAAGTAGTGGTAGTTAAACAATGTTCTTAGCAGTTTGTAAAGATGAAATGGAAATAGAGCAACTATGAACTCAAAAGGAATGTGCAAAAAAGACAAAAGCACAAAGTAGAATGTGCCAAGGAAATGCAGAAGTCTGATTTCAAATTATGTGCTCAGGTGTGAGGGTGTGTTCAAAGTATAGCTTCAGAAAATGTAGTTGGATATCTTTGGGGGAAACACTGCTTTAAACTATTCTGGGATAATTGTACAAGTAGAAGCCCCTCGCTCTGACTCTAATCAGCCACAACATCATCAACTTTGGGACTATTTTCCACGTGAAAAGTGAGAAAAAGAGGGCTCATTACATTTAGTGTTCAGGTTGAAGTAGTGGAAATCACATAATTTTTCTTATAAGTCTTCATTTATTTTGGAGCATTACAGTAGGAAAAAGCCAAGTAAATATTTTGCATGTACCTAAATTAATTGGGATGTATTATATTGGTCTCTCTTTAACTGGGAAATTATAGATTATGTCTTTTTATACTCTAACTTGGGACAATGATCTATCTGCTGTCAGTTATTTTCTTCTCTTCCCCATCTTTTGCCCTTCCACTTACATAATTTTTATTTAAAGAGACATATCCCATATGATATTGGATATCTTCCTGCCTAATTCAGTGCAAGATATACATTAGACTCATCCAGATATCCCCAACACATGTACCACCATGAAATCTTATCTTACATAGAAATCGTGATTTTAGAATGTCTGAGGAGGTGGCATCTGTCATTTTAGAATGACTCTAAATGATACTTACATGCAATCATGTTTTAAACCAATATGCTCCTCAGTAGATGAATGAATTGACAAAATGTGGTATATTCAAACACAGTAGAATTCTATGCTTACAATTCATAAGGAATTGGAATGACTTGGAAAAATCCTACTAAGTAAAATAAACAAGACACAAAGAAAGATTCCATGGTTTCCCTAATTTGTAATAAGTAGGGAATATCTAGGATAGTCCTAGAAGTTGAACAGAATGGCTCAATAGCTATGTATAAGATGATGCTGAGCAAAATGAAGTCCTACATATGAAAACAGAGGTTTTTCTTTGTGGTTGTTGTTTTTAATGTACTATGTGGTTTCTTTTTTCTTTTGTGTTTTCCCCTATGTTTTGTCCCCTGCTATATTTGATTTCAGTATCATGTGTCATTGTATATACATTTATCTTAATGTGGCAAGGGAAGTGGAATAATAAAATGGTGAGACAAAGGACAAATGGCAAACTAATGCAGTAGCAATGCACACAACACAACATGTTTGAAATATACATTACAACTTGTGAGGGGTATTGAGGTCAAGGAAAACTGAGGAAAGTGAGGGGGGGTAAAAAGTTTGACTTGTTATGTACTCACTACCTTACAATTACTGCAACCCCTTCTATATATCACCTTGACAATAAAATTAAATTGAAAAATAAGCTACAAAAAATATAATTTCAATGTGTTGGTATGGTAAATATTATTCTATTACCCCTTTTTTTATCAAAGGGTCATCAACTTGAAGGTTATCAAACTATACAATATTTTCACAATATACTTGCCATTATTTTGGAACAAAACATTATTTTAATATTATCTCATACTAACCCGAAAATGTTCAATTCTATGGAAACTCCTAACTTATAAAACTGAATAATTGTAAAGAGGACAGAATATATATGTTCTTTAAAATTCCTATGACTACTAAATACTCATTTTCAAATTCTGAACATGCTATACCAGAGACATTTAAAACAGTATCTGTTTGCACTTTATTTAATTCTGCAATAGATGCAGTTTCCAATGGGATGTTACACATTTAAAAGTCAACAGATAAAATAGCCATTTTCTGGTAGAAGATAAAACTATGACCTATCTATAACAATTAATTCCTGAAGAGTTAACATTTGTTCATCAGAGTAAGCTATTATTTCTATGACAAAAATCCCAAGTTTTTATGCCCAACAGTTTACAACTTGTAAGGTGCACCTTAAAATTCCCTAAATTTATATCATGACTAGCTTATCACTACTGTGAAAATATACTGCACTTCTGCTGTGATACACTCCCAGTTGTGTAAAGAACACTACACTAAACTTTGCTGCAACATTTCCCTCCAGCGGTATTCTTGAGATCAGAACACTTGCAAGTATTATTTATTTTTATGTTATTATATATTATTATTTTATGTATCATAGATATTCAGGAGATCTGAATATCTGAATATTAAGATCTGAAGATTATGGTTCAAAGCCCACTCAGGCAGAAAGTTTTCTTAGATTCTTATCTCCAATAAACTGCTAAAGAAAAGCCAGACAAAATTGGCACTGAGGTTCAAGTGGTAGAGCAGTAGCCTTGAGCAAAAACAGTCTCAGGGACAGTGCCCAGGCCCAGAGCTAAAGCTTTAGTACAAACCAAACAACAAAAACGAAATAAAAACACACCTCAAACCTAGCTTTTTACTCATTGTATACAGACGTATGTAATTAAGGAAATTTCTTCCTGTGCTATGTATAGGTAGAAGAAAAAGGATGACACAATTATTCTCTTCATACCATGTTACACCAAAGTCTCAAAAAATTGCTCTTTTTCTAAATTTATAAATCAATAGTATCCATTTGTTAGCAACTCTTGCTAGATTTTTCACATTATCATGCTATACATGAATTAATGGAATTATCTATTAACTAAGTTTTAATTATACCTCACTTGAAAGAATATTCTAGGCAAATAGAATGCCAGAATCATTTGTGAATTTCTAAATTAAATCTTCTACTTGAAAACAATTTTGTAGTATCCTATAGAATATGAAATTACAAGCAAAAACTACTTATTTTAAATCTAAATTCTAATTTAGCCAGGTCTACAAAGTCCTACATGAGATGAACTTTGCTATTTCTCCAGGCTTAAGCTTTTGTATTCCTTCATAATTTCTTTGTAATCCAACAGAATGATGCTTACTTTTTCAAATATTTGGTTGGGAATCATGAGCTATTTTCTATCGAGGAATGTTCTGTAATGAAGACAGCATTTAAAACACAGGTGAGGATTATGTATGAGTTGTATATAGGAAACTTGAATTCTCAAAACATAATGACATAATTAACCCAAACTTCCAACTTTGTATTCCTTTCTTGTTCTTTGGATTGTTTTATTGAGGCAAAATTATACTACCTGGTTGAGGGAAAGTATCGTTATATAATTCCACTCTCTAATCTCCTATCTTAATTTGAGTGCTAGAATCCCAGGTTTGTATCACATTGCTCTGCCATATTTTGTTGGTTTATTTAATCTAGAAACAGGCTAGCAATTCTGAATTTCTCCAATGATCTTATTCACTAGACTGACTGCTCAGACTGTTTATGTACAATTTTCAAAAACGTTCTAACATTTGACACAGGATATGAACATTTTCAGATGCACCTGCAGGGGTCTCTGTTTCATTCCTCCATGGATCTGATTCCTTTAATAATGATTACTTGATTTTCTTACTATCTCTGTTCCGTAACTTTGTAATATTCTCAAGCTTTTCTGGGAAAGTTCACTTGAGGGCTTTCTAATATTAAAAAATTATCACTTGTTCTAGTTTTACTCAGGACATATTTTCTATTACTTTCTAACTTTTCTACACATTCTGAGAGTTGTTTCATATATATGTGTTTGCACATATAAGTGCCTCTGTTTATGTGCATGCTTTTATGTATGTATGCCAAAACCTCAAGCTCTTATTCAACAGTCTTGCTCATAACTAGTATTCCATCACTTGAGCCATTTCTCCAATGCAACTTTTGGCTGGTTAATTATAGGTAGTGTCTCAAAGACTGTTCTGCCCAGGCTGGATGCAAACTGAACTTCCCAAACTCCTTTACATTCTTAGGTTTCATCTTTCCAAGAGTATCAGATTTTAAACTAGTTACATTTTTGTGAGTGTAAAGTCTAAGCTATAGCCCAGATTTTTAACTCAATAATACATATAAAGATAGATGAACATACACATTACACACCTTGAGTGTACACTGTTAGAAATGGGATCTTAAGAGGGGTGCCAATGACTCACGCCTATAATCCTGGCTACTCAGGAGGCTGAGATCTGAGGATTGCAGTTCAATCCAGCACAAGTAGGAAAGTTTCTGAAGAACTTATCTCCAATCAAGTGGTAGAATGCTAGCCTCGAGCTGAAGAGTAGAGGGAGAGTGCCCAGGCCCACAAACATCAAAAAAACAATAAAAGGAAAGAAAGGAAAAGAAAAAAAGAAATGTGATCTTATCCACCAATTCATTGCTAGTATAATTCCTGCTCTCTCAACATGGCATTATTTCCAGTTAATTCCATGCTCTTATATCCGAATTGCTTTGGAACTAGAATTATTCCTCCCTTCTACTTTTCACAAAATTCCATGATTAGCTGTCATGATTTAGAACTAGTAGAAGAAACAGAGTGGCCTCATCCTTCATATTCCACTTAGTAGTAATGCTTTCTCTATATCACACCCATAGATCTACCTACTGGCCTTGGCTTTATTATTTCAAAATTGTCTTATTTGCAGAGTCTTCTATTCTGTATTGAACCATTATACTTAAACATAGAACTTCTTTTTCTCCAATTATTCTTATTGTTTCTCCTACTGTTAACTTATGTATACTTGGGAAATAATGCAAAACACACACAAATAAATGTTTCTGAGACCTTCTTCCCACTCAAAATTTGTCTTAATTTACAGACCACTTAGGAAATTTGAACTTAAAGTACTCCAGGATAATGGTTTTTTCATGTTTTTTATTGTAAAAATGGTGTACAGAGGGGTTCAAAACTGACCCAAGGGAGAAAAATTTATGTGGCTTATCTCCAATTAGTTGGAAATACAGCTGTAGCTTTAGTGGTATAGTAGTAACCTTAAGCAAAAATGCTTAGGGTCAGTGCCCAGACCCAGAGTTCAAGTCCCAGAATCAGCCCCCAAAATTAAAATAAATAGAAGACAAAATAACTCCAGTTATGGCTCGTGATAGTATGCCTAGTTTGCATGAAATTCTGAATTTGATTGCCACCAGCAAGAAAAATACACAAACCAACAGAAGATGTTTCCAAGGAATCTCCAAGTCTTCTTTCACTTGGGTACTATAATATATAGTACATAACCAGTCAAATCTGACACTATGTACATGCCTTAGTGTGAATGTGTGTACATACATGCACAACCGCTCACCAGTGATTTGGCATTATCCTGCCCATGTAATTGTAACCCCTCTGTACAGTATGTTCACAAAATAAATTAAAAAAAGAAATGTCATGAACATGGGACTTGTGAGATCGAGAAATGTTCGTGTGTTCCATGGCACTGCCTGTCAGCAGAGGGACAGCGTTATCTGCTAGACTGCGCATGAGTGGGCTGGTGTAACTCAGGCACCCAGGTACATTGATCAGTAGAGCTAGGAAGCTGGGAGAAGCTTACAAACCCCGTGCCTTCACCCAGAGAAGTCCCTGTGAAGCTCAGACCCACATAAGAGTGCAAAAGGAGGGAACTCAGACAAGAATTTTACAGGGAAATGGAGGTTTCCAGCAGATACAATCTATTTCATTAGCAAGCTTGGATCCTCAGCACACACAGCCAAGGGGTTCAAGCCAACAAAGCCATAAACAAAGCCTTGCCACCTCCCTAGGCCCTTCTGTACACTCCAACTTGCCTTGATGTGAAGCCCATCACAGCCAGGAAGGTAGAACACACAGTTTAAACTCGTCCCTGCCTGTTCTCTAGAACACTGCTGTGAAAGCTATGGGACCTCTGTCATTTTAGTTGAGAATCCACACTGAACAAACCCTCATGCTTCCCCTTCCCCCAGCTCATGCCAACTCTTCTCCGGTATCTGAGCGATTCTGCCTCAGCAAGTCTGCACATATGCTGTATCAGGCTGCAGGAGATCATTTCACAGGAGAGGGAAGAAAAAACAGGCATAAATCTGAAAGTTCAGGTAGAATTCCAACCTAGTCCACAACCACCTCCAAACCATTCCCCTGTAGCAGATGGGTACCTCTGCCTGAATAGAAATGGCGAAAGTCATCGAGGAATTCATCTCATCCCTTGGTTGCAGTTTTTCCTGCTTTGTGGAGAACATGCTCAGAAATCCCTTGAACTCCCTGGAGTAGATGCCAATGTTATATATACACACTCAGAAAATAGTGCATGTAACTGCTCCGTGATCAGATTCTCTATGTAGAATCAAAGGCCAAGGGTCCTAGCGGTAGAAAGTGATGTGTGAGCAGGGTAAACTCATGCAGAATACATCTCTATTACTGGATGGTCATTGGTAAAGTTCAAGATGTAAGAAGCCTCTCAAAATGTCACCCTGACCTAAGCAGATGGTGACAACAGGAGCTGTATCCCCTCTTCAGATGTTGTCATGGTAGCTCACGCCAAGGACTGGCAGCAAAATGGTCTAGAAAAGCTGAGAGAAACAGTGGACACATTAGTGTTCAGAAACATATCCAATCATGTGACCTTCCACAAGGAAAGTGTTAGACTGAAGGACCAACTGCTTCTCTCTGTACCTACATTAGACACAGCACTCCGATTCACCCATTAGGATGATGATCAACTCATGTGATCGCTGCTAAGCTGAGAATATAAGAAGGGATGGGAGGCCCTATGTTCAGAGCTAAAGGTGCCCTTCATCACAGAAATTAAAGATGGCCCTGAAGGCACCTCCTCACACTCAGAGAATACACACTTATCTGATAACCTGAATGATTTTTCTCCTGTGCCCGTCTTCATTTAAACATGAAAAATGCCCTCAAAAATTAATCCATGGAAACCGTAATACCATAAAAAGCAGCTTTCCAACCCCAAGAATAACACTGCTCCCAACCTTCTCACATGCAGTCATTGAGCCAACCAGATGACATTGTTAATGGGACACTCAAATGTCTCTGCAAGTGTCCAGACAGAGGCCTGGCCTGCTCATAGACCACGTTGTTCCTGACCATACATAAAAAGTCCCAAGCTATCAGCCTGGGGCAGTCCCCTCTGGAGGCTCCAAGGTATCACAACTGGAAAATTCAGGGCAGTTGACAGCAGTCTACGTGCGTTCAGTCTGAAATGCCTACTTGAAAGACTCAGAACCATATGCTGAGTGCCTGAAAGGCTCAAACAACTGTCTCAGCAAAGATACCAAGGTGCCAGAGTGGATAACCCTTCATCCAGGACCAAGGTCAAACATCTCTAGATGAAATGCATATCCAAAAATATATCTTGGGCAGAAAAATTTTAAATGAATAACAGTCTCCAGGCTTTCTAAGATAATGACTGGTGAGAAATGATACCATGGAAGGAAAAGGGAGAAGGTCAGGTCCTCCTATATTTTACCTCATCTTGGTAAATGTCTAAGATGCCACACTTTGCCATCAACTTTTCCAAGAGCAGAGGACATGCCCACTCCCCCTGGGAGGAGTGGCGACTGGGCCTGGGACAAGTCTGTTGCATTTAATATGTAGTCTAAAGGGAGAGAGAGCCATCTCAGAGGAGACCTTCGTACAGATGTGGCTCACTGAGGACTCTCTAGATATCAGGGTCATATGCTCCCTCCTTCTCTGGGATCTGCCAGGTCTAGAGAGGAAGAAAACATTTCCTCAGTGCTGCTCTAGTCTCCTATATCAATCTTTGGGGTCACATTCAATAGTTCTATATTCCCAACTACCCGGGTGATGAAAGTAGAAGGATCATAATGTGAGGCCAATCCAGGCAATAATACAAGAACTCTTGATTCTTCTCCAGAACCAAACTCTCAGCCTTCCCAGAAATCCCTTTCCTCTCCCAAGGGTGGCTCAGGAGCTTCCATCATTGGGTTGTATCGTTACCCCCTCTCCACCAGGGCCCTCTCCAGCTGTGATGAACACCTGAAGATTGAGTTGCCTAGTTCAGAATCTCAGCAAGAGAACTCCACAGGGAGGCAGCACGTGGCAACAGAATCTTTCCCATTTTTATAGTCAAAAAGTAATTGGTACACAACAACATTAAGAGTCATTACCCTTACAAAAAGTTTTACAGGTTACTCTGGATCTGACTAAAACAATCAGGGTCAAGTATTCTCCATCTGGAACTGAGAGTGCCTTCAAGATAATGGTCTCTGAGGACAGAAATAACCAATATCTGCTTTAGCCACGCTTACAGCAGCACAGACTCATGAGGGGGGTAGAAAATCATGAGCAAACCTACCTACTAAGATAACACAGGACTTAAATCACTTCTGCCACCTTGACCTAGGCTCTCGCCTCTACTTTTTCCTGGATGCAGACACATCTTCTCCATCATTATCTACTTTCCATTCAAGTACCCCCTGTACTTCAGGAAAAAGGAAGTCATCTTTCCACCACCAACACCCCCCCCAGGCTGAGGAAGACCTCTCCCAGTCAGAAAATGAAAGCTAAGTTCCAGAACACTTGCTCATAGACATCTTTTGGATATCACACCACCTATTTCCACAGGCCTGCTAGAAGATTGTTAAAGTCAGAAGTGCTCACCACCTGTTCACCAATGATCACCCAAAGACGACCTCTTCTCCAAGAATAACTCAGTGTCATCTCTGCCAAGTGAAAACTGGAGTCATTCCACAGAAAAGCACAAAGCAGGGCAGACCTATGGCCATGCACTTTCAGCTCAATGAATAGTGGGCACTGCAGCCATCACCTGAGAGTACCACCCTAGCTCAATACGCAAGGAAGGACCCGGCACAAATGGCCCCATTAGAGGAAAACAGCCCAGCTGCCAGACTCAAGAAAAGAACTGGGCCCTAACTCCAAGCACGTCACAGAAAATTCAAAACTGGATTCCCACGCTCCTACTGGGCAGACCCAGCATCCCCACAATCTACCCCACAGCTGGTCCACGCTGGCCTACCTAGCCCAGGTCAGTGGGAATCCCAGTGGTATTACGGACACACTGACAGTTCAAAGAAGTAAACAGAGAGCCATCTTTAAAAGCACTAATATTTGGAAAATTTTCATCTGGCAGCTCTCAAACATGCTAGTCTCAGGACCTCTTAATACTCTTAAATTTTGAGAGCTCCCAAAGAGCTAATTAAAAAGGTAAGGTGGCTCAGTGGTAGAGTGCTTGCCTTGCATACATGAGGTCCTGGGTTCGATTCCTCAGCACCACATAAGTAGAAAAAGCCAGAGGTGGCACTGTGGCTCAAGTGATAGAGCGCTAGCCTTGAGCTGAAGAGCTGAGGGACAGTGCCCAGACCCAGAGTTTAGGCCCCACAACTGACAAAAAAAAATGTTAGTAGAGCCAGGAACTGGTGGCTCTCACCAGTAATCCTAGCTACACACTCAGGAAACTGAGATCTATAGATTGCTATTAAAAGCTAGCTGGAGCAGGAAAGTCAATGAGATTCTTATCTCCAATAAACTACTCAGAAAACAAAACAAAACAAACAAACAAAAAAAACCAGAAGTACAACTATAACTCAAGTGGTAGACTACAGCTCAGGATCAATGCCTAAGTGCTGAATTCAAGCCCCAGGACTGGCACAAAAATAAATAAATTAAATAAAAAATAGGGGATACACATGCATTAGCATGTGCACGCACACACACACACACACGAGAGAAACAGACAGATATGTTAAAAAGTAGAACTCAGCTAATGAGCAAAGCATCAGGTATTGAGTCCTAGTTTCACAACCCAAACAAAAGAAAATTTAGAACTCAAGTGCTTATGGTAGTTTTGTAAACTTAAGAACAAAAACACTGGGGATGGGAAGGTGGCTCAGTGGTAGAGTATCTTGTATGCATGAGGCCTTGAGTTCAATTACTGAGCACCACATAAGCAGAAAAAGTTGTAAGTGGTGCTGTGGCTCAAGTGGTAGGATACTAGCACTGAGCTAAAGAGCTGAGGGTCAGCACCCAAGCCCACAGTTTACTCCACACAACTCACCAAAAAGAAAAAAGAAAGAAAGAAAAGAAACACTACTTATTAATATACACTTATTGAAAAAAAACTGTATTTTCCAAAAAAGGTAAAATTTCAGCAGAATAGTCCCACTGTTTTACATCTTTAATAAATCTCTTCATCCTTTAGCCTAATGAAAGACACCTGTATTCTCTCATCTGCTTTTATACTGTCTGTTGGGTTATGTTGTTTCAAGTATATGCAGAAAATCTACCTTACAAAGTCACTTAGTTAGAAAAGGAAGAAGTATTTTAGTTGCCTTCTCAGATTATCAATAAAGCTAATGCTGGCATACTCCTTAATATTACACTAAAACTCAACTAGTGGTCATCTCTTAAAATTTAGTTGTAATGAGATAGATAGCAATGAGCCTGAAGCTATACCATAAGATTTTCTGCTTGGATGTATTAAATTAAAATCAGTTAGTCTTTTCTTTTCTTTTGCCTGTACATGATTTGCTAACATCACACATTAAATAATGGGAAAATACTCACACTGAGTCACACAAATCTTCCAAATGCTGACCAACTGTCCTGAAATCAATGAATATAGCTGGTATTATCAACACAGATTTCATCAGCATAGTCTGTAAACAGCACTGGGAAGCTACAAAGCTCAACAGAGCAATAAATACATTCTACAAAATTGAAACTTAGTTTGAATGTGTATCACGACTCATACATCGTTGCTTTTCTCGTCGTAAAGGCTCATTTCATTCACTTTTAAGAAATGTTCACCAAATAAAATTCTAGTCTCTATGACCACTTGTATACTTCAGAGTGAAAATGTCATTCCATGGCAAAGTAAATAGTTCATTTAAACACTACAAATGGGCTAGGCACTGGTGGCTCATGCTTGTAATCCTAGCTACTCAGGAAATTAAGATCTAAGGATCATGGTTCAAAGCCAGCCCAGGCAGAAAAGTCTGTGAGATTCTTATCTCCAATGAACTACTCAGAAGAAGCCAGAAGTGGTGCAGTGGTTCAAGTGGTAGAGCACTACCCATGAGCAAAAAAGCTTAGGGCAACATCCAAGCCCTGAGTTCAAGTCCTAGGACCAGCTTAAAAAAAAAAGACAAAACTGAATTCATTGGATTCCACTTTCTTAAAATAGCCAATTAGCAGATAATATGTCTTAGAAATATATCTAATTAAATGTTAAAATAAAACAACCCTTAAGATTCATTTGTCCAGAAATTACATTTTATACTAACTGCCACATTACCTAATTACTATAAAAAATGAGCAGCTTCAACATTCATATTTTCTAAGAGATACAGGCTTTAAATTGTGGAGGCAGGGAGGGGGAAGATTGTCACTCATGTTTTAGGTACTACCACCTTTTCTGCCTCAATTCAAGATGGGATTAAGGATCCCACAAGTCACGAGGCACAGATGAAGTATCCAGAGATATAAAGAAACATTAGCCAAACTGAGGACAAACTCTGAAAAGAGCAATCTTTAACTGTAATCACTGGCAGGGGTGTATGAACAATATCAGTATGAGGGATGCTAAGAGGAGTCTGACAGGGAAAAAAAAAAGAAGACATAAGCAAGAGGCTGACGTGTCTGAACACCTAGATGGGGGAAAGTTGCAAAAAGAATTCTACATGAAAATTCTCACTGCAAAAAAGAGAGAGATGCAGGGTGCCAGTGGCTATCCTCGTCAGACTGCTACTCAGGCAACTGAGATCTCGGGATCACAGTTGGAAGCCAGCCTAGAAAGAAAACTCCATGAGACTCCTATCTCTAATCACAAAAAATACACTGGAAGTAGAGGTGTGGCTCAAGTCCTTAAAGGTCTAACTTTAAGCAAAGAAGGTCAGGGACAGCAAGCAGACCTTGAGTTCAAGCCCCAGGACCAGCACAGGCGTTGTGCGTGCACACACACAAACACACAAATTACTCTACTAATAATAAATAATCTAGTAATAATATTAATAATAATAATAAATACCCTAGTAATAATAAATACTCTAGTAATAATAAATACATTGCATCTTCCCACTCTGATTCTGAATTTTCATATTACCTTTCTTCTCTTCTTCCTCTTCCTCATAAAATTCTGCTAGGGAAAATGCTTCTGAGTTGTTCTAATTCAAATATTAGAGCCTCTAATTCTTCTCCACTCAGAGAATTAAGGAAAGATTTCACCTGAATGAAAATAATAAAATATTGTGTAAATATTAATGAAAAAAATCTCATAAGGAGAAAAGACTGAAGAGCTCATGCCAGCACAGGTGTGTGTGTGTGTGTGTGTGTGTGTGTGTGTGTGTGTGTGTGTGTGTGTGTGTGTGTGTGTGTGTGTGTGTGTGTGTGTGTGTGTGTGTGTGTGTGTGTGTGTGTGTGTGTGTGTGTGTGTGTGTGTGTGTGTGTGTGTGTGTGTGTGTGTGTGTGTGTGTGTGTGTGTGTGTGTGTGTGTGTGTGTGTGTGTGTGTGTGTGTGTGTGTGTGTGTGTGTCTTGGTCCTAGGGCTTGAACTCAAGGCCTGGGGGCGTAGCTTTTGTGCTCAAGTCTAGCACTCCATTATTTGAACCACAGCACAACTTCCAGCTTTTTGGTGGTTAATTGGAGATAAAAGTCTCAAAGACACTCTTATCTGAGCTGGCTTCCCACCATAATCATCAGATTTCATTCTCCTAAATAGCTAGGATTCCAGTACCCAGTTCTTTTTTTTTTTTTTTTGCAGATCCTGGAGCTTGACCCAGGAGCTATCCCTGAGGCTCTTTGTTCTGAAGGATAGCGATATACACTTGGAGCTACAGCACTACTTCCAGCTTTCTGAGTTGTTTATCAAAAATAACCTGTCTGGTCTGGCTTTCAATTAACCTCAGATCTCAGCCTCCTGAGCTAGGATTAGAGCCAGAACTAATTTTTTTAATAACCATAACACTAAAGGGTAGATATTATAGGAAAATAGACAGAATTTGTATTTCCAAAATTAATATAGGCCAAAAGATAAATGAAAATTATCAGTGCTTAAGCATGACTTCGAAGCCCAGGCAGGAAAAGCCATGAAACTCTTATCTCCAATAAACCACCAGAATAAATACTGAAAGTGTTGCTGTGGCTCAAGCGGTAAGTGCCTGCCTTGGGCTGAAGAGCTGAGGCACAGCACCCAGGGCCAGAGTATAAGCCCCAAGACCAACGAAGAAGAAGAAGAAGAAGAAGAAGAAGAAGAAGAGGGAGAAGAAGGAGAAGAAGGAGAAGAAGGAGAAGAAGGAGAAGAAGGAGAAGGAGAAGAAGAAGAAGAAAAAGAAGAAGAAGGAGAAGGAGAAGGAGAAGAAGGAGAAGAGGAAGAAGAAGGAGGAGAAGGAGGAGGAGGAGGAGGAGGAGGAGGAGGAGGAGGAGGAGGAGGAGGAGGAGGAGGAGGAGGAGGAGGAGGAGGAGGAGGAGGAGGAAGACAAGAAAGATTGGCTTAGATTATCAGAGGAGATGAACTAACAGGAAATTATATACAAATTAGCAGCTATAACAGGCTTTTTGACACCTAAAAACCCATGACACTGGAGAAAAAACAGAAAATGAAAGACTAAAGTGAAAGAAAAGGATATCTTATATTAAGACCTCTGTTCTATTTCTTTTTGCTTATGTGGTGCTGAGGAATCGAACCCAGGGCCTCAGGCATGCAAGGCAAGCGCTCTACCACTGAGCCACCTTCCCAGCCCTGTTCTTTTTCTATAATTTTAAGAGAAATAACATTTGACTTATTCACTATTTCTAACAATTAAACAGTAGGGGATATTTTTCTTCTATTATAATATTTCCAGCAACGCACATCTCCTTCAGAGACACATTTCGTTTTCCAAATATACAAAGTGAAAAGAAACCATGCAATGTTTTTTCTTTGAAGACTCTTTTCAGCTGGGAGTTTGGGATTGGAATTACCTTTATTTCACTTTCTTGGGAAAGCATCGCCAGAACTTCTAGATGTTCTTGAAGTTCATCAAAGGGTAGCTCACAATGAGTTTTCTTGTCTGTTTCCATGGCTACCTCATTGGAGGTCTTAGCTATTCTTTTTCCTTGGCCTCTTACTCTAAAACCTAAAAAGAGATGGAAGCATAGATGCAGCAAATAATAAGAGCTCAAGGGAAAGTTTTTAAGAGTGGAAAGAAGCAAAGCTAAGTTCCAGTATAAAGTACTACCCTTCATTCCTGGACAGCAAGTCAAATTCACTAAGGATCAGGAGCTGCAAAAAATAAAAAAGAAGCTAAACAAAATTTGATGTTAGACAGCAGCACCTAAGGAGCCACATGCATTTCCAAAAGTGGTTTCAACAATAACCTAATAAGTAATCTTGATAGCGCTCAGGATTTTGTACTGCACTGACAGAGGCAACTGCAGAAAGAAAAGAGCTGGCTGTTTGTCTAAGCATTAGACAAACCCATAAAAAAAATCCAGCCCATAAAAAATGCCTTAATTTTATAATGCATTGATAATTCTTTACAAGAAAACACACTAACAAAGTCCCAAGGTAACAAAGGGAAAAATTCAAATTAAAAAAAAAAAACACACAAACAACAGAAAACAGCAATCAAACCAGTAAAGGTAACAGTACCTGAGACAGTGCAGAATTCCGGTTCATCAAACCCTTAGTCATTTTAAATACAGGATCCCGTTCTGCTATTACATCCATTGTCTTCTTCCCAATGAATTCTAAGGCATCTAAACTCCCACTAATAATGTCCTTTCCCTAGATAGCAACATAAATGTCATTACTACTATACTGGGAAAATACATTTGCATATATTGTGGGGGGTTTGTAGCAGTCCAGGGACTTAAAACTCAGGGCCTAGGTGATGTCTATGAGCTTTTTTCCTCAAGGATAGTACTCTACCACTTGGGGAACAGCTCCACTTCCTACTTTGTTTGCTGGTTCATTAGAGAGAAGAGTCTTGCAGATGTTCCTGCCTGGGCTGTCTTTGAACCACAACCCCAGGTCTCAACTTCCTGAAGAGTTAGGTTTACAAGCATGAACCACCAGTGCCCAACCATTTATATGTTTCAATTCTTTAAGAGTGACTTACAATACTAAGTACTGGGAAGAATGTGGAACAGCAAGGGAAATAAATACACACCGCATGTGGAACCATAGTAGGTTCTCCTCTTTGGAAAACTGCTGGCCAGTATCTACTATGCTACATATGTGTAGTGGTTCATCAGAAGACAGCTTAATTATACAGTGCTTGCCTAGCATGCATGAATCCCTGAGAACAATTCCTCAGTACATCAGGAAATAGCACTGTGACTCAAGTGGTAGAGTGATAGCCTTGAGCAAAAGAAGCTCAGGGACAGTGCCTGGGCCCTGAGTTCAAGCCCCAGTATTGGCCAAAAAAAAGACATAAACAAAAATATTCAGAGCAGCCGTATTTGTGATAGCTACAACACGGAAACTATTTCAATGCTTAACAACTGTGGGATAAATAAAATATGACATAGTGACAAAATGGAATACCACATCCAAAATACAACATGGTCAAATAATACAAAAATGTTGTGGAAGAAGCTAGATACAAAATGTACTATAAGTATGTAAAGTATAAAAGCAAACAAAATTAATCTAAGATAAAAGTCAGGACTATAGTTATCTTCCTAGAAGGGGCATACTGTCTCTTAAAGATTCTGAACAATGCCGGGCGCTGGTGGCTCACGCCTGTAATCCTAGCTAATCAGGAGGCCGAGATCTGAGGATAGCGGTTCAAAGCCAGGCCGGGCAAGAAAGACCGTGAGATCCTATCTCCAATAAACCACCAGAAAACCGGAAGTGGCGCTGTAGATCAAGTGGTAGAGCGCTTGCCTTGAGCTGAAGAGCTGAGGGACAAAGCCCAGGCCTAGAGTTCAAGCCCCACAACCGACAAAAAAAAAAAAAAAAAAAGATTCTGAACAAGTTCACATTATGAAAATTCACTGTTTTAATTTTCAGTATGAAAATTAAGAAAAAATATAAAGCATAAAGCTAAAGTATAACCAAATATTGTAGTGTAGTGCATGCCTATAATGCCAATACTCTAGAGACTAAGGTATGAGTATTGTGAGTCTGAGGCGAGCCTAAGCTACATTCATATCCAGTCAAGGATGCTTGGGCTACAGAGTGAAAAGAATAAAAAGAGAATCCAAAGACACAGTGTATGCCTATAATCACAGCTGCTTACAAAGTAGACGCAGAATTGTAGTCCAAAGCCAGCACAAGCAAAACCTATGATCAGAACCAAAAACAAACGAGCTATTTCTGCTTTCTAGTTGCCATCGTATGATTGATTCTGCTTTGCCATGCCCTCCCTGCCATTTTGAACTGACATCACTGAGAATATAGAGCAAAATAATGACTACTCCCTGTAGATAGATAGATAGATAGATAAATAGATAGATAGATAGATAGATAGATAGATAGATAGATAGATAGATAGATAGATAGACAGACAGATAGATAGACAGATAGATAGACAGGTAAATAGGTAGATAGATAGAGGCATGCAGAAGAAAGGACTAAGGATGTGGCTCAAGTGGTACTTCATATTGCCAAAAGAAAGAAAGAAAGGTTCCAATAGCCAGGCAATGGTGGTCTGCTGACTCGTGCCTGCAATATTAGCTTCTCAGCTAACTCTGAAGACTGAGAGCTGAAGATCATATTCGAAGCCACCCAGACAGGAAAGTCCATGAGATTCTTATTTTCAAATGACTTCTCAAAAAATTTAGGAAATAGTGCTGTGGCTCAAGTGGTAGAGTGCTAGCCTTAAGTACAGAATGGGTCAGGGACAACACTCAAATCTTGAGTTCAAGCCCCAGGACTGGCAAAAGAAAAAAAAATATTGATCTGCACATAGTAAACATTTTTCTAAACAAGGGGAAACTATAGTCAGAGACAGATCAATGGTTGGCAAATGCTGTGAACAGACAGAAAGGTGTGGCTACAAACTGGCATGAAGGAACTCCCTCAGATAATGAAAATATTCTTATATCTCAGTGAGCCATACAAATACAGAAAATATTCTGTATCTGTGCATCACAATATACTGTGATTATACAGTATTAACATAACCATTATTTCTCAACACAAAGGCATATTGCAGAAAAAAAGTTTTACTGTATGAAAATTATAGCTCAACTTTGTCCTAAAAGACTATGCTGATTCTTAGTATGGGAATCAATATACATTACAAAGATGAGTATGTTTCAAGAATAATTAGTTCTGTTTACCTTTAAAAATCTTATACTAGATCAACTAGTACACCAAGTAATTTAACTATATTATATCAAACACTCTATTATGGAGAGAACTTTTGCTTTCAAGTTCTACACTTGCCTTCCTATACAGCAACTAGAAAACCAGACAAAATAGAAGAAAGAACTATTTTTAGATACTACACAAAAGACAAAAAAAAAAAAAACACTTTGGTCCAGGAGAAAAGAGAAACAAAGTCAACGCCACAGCTGGGCTTTCTGCCTAGAGAAAAGTTCCAAACCCCAACACACAGAGGAGAACCTACAGACAACAGAACACTCACAGGCAATGTAAGTCAGGGATAAAGTCTGGCATCAAGGAAGGCTGAAGCAGCTACTACTTTAAAGTCAAAAAACTTCAGAGGATGCAGCTATATAAGTAAAATGTTCCAAGAATCTACAGATGTGTTGATTTGTATGTATCTGAGTAATACACTGTTCAAACACTAGGTAACATCACACAGTTGGGAGAAGAACTAGCATAAGTAGTAAGCAACACAATCCCCATAGCTCAAGCTATGCTGAAACATCTGGTTTTTTAAACAACCAAAGTGAACAGATTTCACTGAAAACCTGAGGAATAAGAGTGAATTCAGAGGAATCAGGGCGCAGCAGTAAAGATAAACTAGTCCTTAAGATTGAAGGCTAAAAGACATACAATGGAAGAAACAAAGCTTCTTCAACCACTGGTGTTGGGAAAAGTGGGCAGCCACATGCAGAAGACTAAAAGTGGACCCCAGCCTACCACCATGCACCAACATCAACTCAAAATGGATTAAAGACCTTAACATTAAACCTGAATCTCTGAAACTACTGCAGGACAGAGTAGGAGAGACACTTGAACTTATAGGCACAAGAAGAAACTTCCTGAACAGAGTCCCAGAGTCACAAAAAATTGGGAGAGTGACTCGACAAATGGAACTACCTTAAAATAAAAAGCTTCTGCACAGCTAAAGCTATCGCAACCAAGCTAAAAAGACAACCAACTAATTTGGAAAAATATTTACCAGCAATATATCAAACAAGGGGTTAATATCCAGTATATACAGGGAACTAAAGAAACTAATCCCAGGGGAAGGGGAAAAACAAGTCGTTTAAATGAGGATACAGGAGGACCCGTCGCAACAATGAGAAGTACAAATTGTTATGTCAAAAAAGAACTTTACAACTTTGGGGGGGGCGGGGAGGATTAGGTGAGGGGGCCAGGGGGGAGGATGGGAAGGGATGGGTAGGGGAAACAAAGGAGGAGGCTACAATGCTTGATAAGAAATGTACTCATTATCTTGCCCATGTAATTGTAACCCCTCTGTACAGTATTTTCACAATAAAAAATAAATTAAAAAAAAAAGAAACTAATCCCTCCCAAACCTAACAAACCAATTACTAAATGGGCAAGGGAATTAAAGAGAGACTTCTCAGATGAAGAGATAAAAATGGCAAAGAAACACATGAGGGAATGTTCACCATCCCTGGTGGTGAAGGAAATGCAAATAAAGACAACCATGAGATACCACCTTACCCCAGTCAGAATGTCCCATATCCACAAATCAGCCAATGACAAATGCTGGAGGGGACGTGGAGAAAGAGGAACCTTATTACACTGCTGGTGGGAATGTACACTTATACAACCACTTTGGAAAGCAGTCTGGAGGGTCCTCAGAAAGCTAAAGATTGACCTCCCTTAAGACCCAGTCATACCACTTCTAGGCATCTATCCTGAACAACAGGAACCAGTATACAAGGACACATGCACCTCCAGTTTATTGCAGCACTGTTCACAATAGCTAGGATATGGAAACAAACCAGATGCCCCACCACAGATGAATGGATCCAAAAATTGTGGTATCTATACACAATGGCATATTATGTAGCCATTAGAAATGACAAAATAATGGAGCTAGAAGAAATCATGTTGAGCGAGGTAAGCCAAAAGCAAAGAGACAAATGGTGTATGGTCTCCCTGATAAGTGGATGTTAAATCCAAAATGTTAGGTGATACAACAAAATTAACAAGACTTAAGAAACAAAGAACTTCCACTCATCTGGGCAAACCACTACTAAATAACTCCATGCTGCTGATCACATGTATGGTATATATGTGTACACCAGAGGAGAACCAGGAAGATGACACAGAACTAGAGGGAATCAGGGGAAAACATACAACAGCGGGACCCATCAGCTGCACAGGACATTGACCAAAATGAACTAAGCAACTTAATGACAGCTATGTGAGGGAGGGAACAAATGGGAAAGAGGGAACAGCTGATACTATGCAAAACAAAAGAAATGTACATACCACCCAATGCGGAAGAAATAACTGTATCACAAAGCTCATAGAACTCATAAATGTTATACCGTAATAGACGATTTGTTCCAGGAAAGTTAGAGTGTGTTTGTGACTTTAACAGCATCACTATCCCACAATACTCTGAAATTGGGGAAATTATGTAATCAATCACAATAAAAAAATAAAAATTAAAAAAAAAGATTGAAGGCCACACTAGACTCCCTCTAAACAAGCCTAACAGAGAAGGAAATGTTGACACTGTCCAAAAAGAAATGTACTCACACCTGTAATCCTAGCTACTCAGGAAGCTGAGATCTGAGGATTGTGCTTCAATGCCAGTCTGTGAGACTCTTATCTCCAATAAACCATCAGAAAACTAGAAGTGGCATTGTGGCTCAAGTAGTAGAGCATTAACTAGCCTTGAGCTCTAGAGGTGAGAGGCAGCGCCAGGCCCAGAGTTCATGTCCATGACTGATAAAAAAGAAATGAACTCTTTACCCAACTTATATAACTGTAACCAGTATCTTTTAGTAACAGTTAAAAAGTTTTTTAAGTATGAATCTGAATTGGGAAAGCAGGACAGGGTCACTGGTGACTCATGCCTATGGTCCTAGCTACTCTGGGCTGAGATCTAAAGATCACAATGGAAAGCCACCAGGGCAGAAGAGTCTGTGAGACTTTCATCTCCGTTTATTTATCCCGCAAAAACCAGAGGCAGGGTTCAAGTGCCAGCTGTGGAGGAGGGAGACAAGTAGACTGTGAAGACGGAATTCAAGCTCCAGTGCCAGAACATACACATTAAAAAAGAAAGAGGCCGGGCACTGGTAGCTGACAACCATAATCCTAGCTACTCAGCCTTGAGCAAAAAGGTCAGGAACAGCACCCAGGCCCTGACTTCAAGCTCCAGGAACATCACACACACACACACACACACACACACACACACACCACACACACACACACACACACAACGCACACACACACACACACACAGACACACAGACTCACAGACACACCACAGACACACACACACACACCACACACACACACACACACACACACACACACACACACACACACACACACACACAGCAGAAGACACATCCATAAAGGAACATGACAAAATTTGCAAAAAGATACCAAGTGATTTCATTTGTATCTTTTATCTCAAACTTCTAAAAAAAACCCATCTCCGTATACTTTCCTTCACAGTGAAATTCAATCTTAGAAATTTAGATGGGAAAGACGTTAGGATGAAAAAGCCACCCATTCTATTCTGGTACACTTAATATTCAACTAAAATCTAAGTCCATAAAACTTCCACTGAGTAGTGGGAGTTCTCTACTCATGAGACACAAGTAAACACAACCTAAATTCTGTTCTCCATTTTAGTCTTCAAAGGTATAAAAAAAGGTGTATTCTCCCTATCTCCTTTCCTTAGATTTTCATATTCATGATCCATTAACTCTCTAACTTTTTAAGACATTAATACTAGCCACTCTTGCCAGGGTTCTCCATGATTTTTATTCCCCTTCTAAAACATGGCTCTGAATGACAAATATCCTTCAAGTCTTATGAAATCACTGCTGTTTACTATCCAAACATACTTCTAACTCCTGTTTTCCTTGCCCACTAAAAGCAATTCCTGATAAAAAATTTCTGAAAATGCCAACACTTTAATCTTCCAACATCTCAAAGCATCAGAGTTAGACATTAAACCATTCTAGCTGCTGGGAGCATGAGGAGAAATGAAACTTCCTGTCTCTGTAACTCCTGAATTTGAGCTTATCTGTTTGAGAATACCATACCTGCACTCACAGCATGATCTGACAACAATTACAAAATCATAAAGAACCCAACAAATAAAAGTGAAGATACCAGGCCCCTACATTCGCCAAAATAACATGCAATACTCTATTTGTAGAGTTCTTCAGGGAGAAAAATAAATTCATTTTTAAACACATAGTGTGTTAGTCACAGACAAAGTAGCCTCACTTATGCAAGCATCATTAAGAACAGTGCCTCATATATGGAGTAATTTGCCATGTCCCATGAAGTTATCTCTCCATTCTACTGACCCATGCACTATGGACCCGAAAGTAGGTCAATCCAATTCTCTCTTAGGTATTCACAAGTAGTGATAGTGGAACCTATTAGTATCTGATAGGTGTGTATGCCAAGACGCAATATAACTCTGAAGATGGAGAAAGACAGGTAGAATAAATCTCCTTCCAGAGAAAAATGATAGAGATGAGCACAGAGTATTAAATGAGAAACAATAAGGGCTATGAGAGATGAAGAAAACAAACTGGTCTTCAAAATTTTTCCATATGGATTAGAAGTGCAGGTTTCCTTTTGATAAATACAAACTTTCAAGACTAAACCTTGGCACAGGCCAAATTTTTCTTAAAAGAGACCCAGAAACACAACAAATCAAAGAAAGATTGGACAAATGGGATTGCATGAAATTGCAGAGCTTCTTGCATGGCAAAGGACATAGTTAGCAAGATCAATAGAAAGCCCATGGATGGGGAGAAGTACTTCACTAGCCATACAACAGACAAGGGTCTCATATCTAAAATATACCTGGAACTCAAAAAATCAAATCCTCCAAAAACAAATCCTCAAAGAAACAACTACCCAATAAATAAGTGGGTTAAAGACTTAAAGAGAAACTTCTCTGAAGAGGAAATAAGAATGGCCAATAGACACATCAAGAAATGCTCAACCACCCTAGCCATAAAAAAATGGCAAATCAAAACAACATTGAGATACCACCTCACCCCAGTTAGAATGGCTAGAATCAAGAACTCTAATAACAACAGATGCTCGAGGGGATATGTACAGAACCCTACTGCATTGTTAGTGGGAGTGTAAACTTGTTCAACCACTTTGGAAAGTAGTATAGAGGTTCCTCAAAAGACTACATAGAGCTCCCCTATTACCCAGCAATCCTATTTTTGGACATATACCCAAATGATCACAAACAAGACCATCCTAAAGCTATCAGCACAACTATGTTTACTGCAGCATTATTTACCATAGCTAAGATATGGAACCAACTCAGATGCCCCTCAGTAGATCAAGAAAATGCCAAAAAGAAAATAGAAAAAAGGCTAGAATGTACCTCAGCTCAATGGCAAAACCTTGTCTAGCTAGTGCAACAACCTGGGTTCAATGCCCAGTTATCAAAAAACAAAAGGCAGAAAAACAATCAAACAAACAAAGAACAAAAGGCAAAAAAATAGCCTTAAATGAACAAAAATACTTTTTGGTCCTGACAGATTTAAATTCACCTAGCCCTGGTTGCCAAACAAAGTGCTAAGCAATTCTTATATTCAACATATATGACAATGTAATTTTAATACGTAGAAGTCCTTGAAATTACTTCAGAGGCAGAGTAGAGGGATATCAGCAGTTCCAAGACACAGATCTCTAACTGGCAGCTGGATTCACAAGACAACACACCACACCTGTAGAATGTCCCCATGTCCTTAGTATCAAAATTGCACAAGCTAGCTACTGAATCCAAAGTATCCTAGGACTTAATGTTTCCATATATAGACCTCCAGCATGTTTGACTTCGGCTGAAATCTCACTGGGACTAGGGATCCCAAGGGAAGTCTCTGCCTTTTCCATGATATTTGAAGTATCTTGTCCTAGAGAAAAATCAAAATGTGTTGCTCTTCATTAAACAAACTAAACAAACTAAATTTCAAAAATGTAATATCAAAGTCCATGTGTCTAAAATCATGATAGCTATAAGACAGTTTATTTTTAACAATTAGGGTTATTAATCCTTGGAAATATCTCCTTAGTATAACATTTTTTATACAAAAACTCTGATACAACATCACTAAAGAACAGACACTTATAGCAATTCCTAGACTTCATTCTAATACGAAAATGCTAACAATTCTACATGCGATGTCTATCATCTATCTTATGATCACTTGTCTTCAAACAATAAATCCCTTGAACAAATGTAGAAGGAGATTTATTAACAAAGTCCCTTGTAACAATGTAAACAAACACAGACAGTCATGAAATGACTGATGATCTTACACACAGTTGCTAATGAAGCTGAGCCTGAGGAGAGCAAGGACTTGTTCCAGGTGCCCCAATATCCCCATCTGGCCTGGGATATATCTTTGGAAAGTTTCCTACTGTCCCAGTAAATGAGCGGGGGAGGGAAGACACAAGAAAGTATGAAAGGGCTGGGAAGGTGGCTCAGTGGTAGAGCGCTTGCCTTGCATGCCTGAGGCCCTGGGTTCGATTCCTCAGCACCACATAAGCAAAAAGGAAAAAACCGGAAGTGGCGCTGTGGCTCAAGTGGTAGACCGCTAGCCTTGAGCTGAAGAGCTGAGGGACAGCGCCCAGGCCCAAGAGTTCCGGCCCCACGACCGGACCCCCAAAAAAAAAAAAAAAAAAAAAGAAATAAAGTATGAAAAATTAGAGAGCAATAGTATAATATACGTAAGTTATCTAATTATTAGCCAAAGTATGGGGAACCAAATAATATTTGCTTAATGCACTGCTTGACTGACAGACACTTGCATGTTTTCATCATGTAGGCACCATGCAGCAAAGGTAATTACTGCTGATGGCATTTATAGAACTGAAAAACTATTATTTATGGTTGTAAAAATAAGTAAAGAAGTTCAATCCTAAATTAGCATTGAGCTCGAGTCTCTTAACCCCAACTTCTTTTTCCTTGTACCAGGGCCTCACACGTTTGGTTTGCTTGCTCGTGACTGGCACTCTACCAATTGAGCCATACCTCTAGTGTAGCATTTTGCTGAAATTTGGAAATTGAATCTGCATTTCATCTGGACCTAAGCATCCTCAGGAGCTAGGATTACTGGTGTGAGCCAGGGGTACCAGGTTAACCCCAATATTTTTAAATCCCAATATTTTATAGAGATTCTAGCTGGGCACCAGAGGCTCACACCTGTTTTCCTAGCTACTCAGGAGGCTGAGTATCTGAGATCTGAAGATCACAGTTCAAAGCCAGCCCAGGCAGGAAAATTCATGAGACTCTTATCTCCAATAAACCATTAGAAAACCGGAAGTGGTGCTGTGGTTCAAGTGGTAGAGTGCTCACCTTAAGTTGAAGAGCACAGGGACAGCGCCCAAGCCCAGAGCTCAAAGCCCCATGACCCACAAAAAAATAGAGATTCTAGTCAGTGGCTGTCTGTAATACCTGAAAAGGGAGAACTTCTGCAGTCTCAGGGTTCCTGGAAGACCCAACATCTGGTCTTTTCAACTGGGCACTACAGCTTCCATTAACTTTCTTGATTGGCATGTTGGTCAACAGATTCATTAGTCTTCACAGACTCAGAATTCTCCACTGACTCCCAGTTTCCATCTTCATTTATCACTGGAGTCTCAAGGATCATCTTTATCAGAAAGCCCAAGGGAAAAAAGTGATTGAGGTCAGCTTTTTTAGTATACATTATTTGTCTAAATCTTTTGACACTTTCACAGAGTCACAGGCAGGAACATTAGTAAATTAATACAGACAAGATCCCACAGATCTTCCCCCACGTTCTCCTAATAACAGCTTCCATAACTGAAGCATAATTCATTGTGGCAGAATCCACCAATCTTCAGATTTCAACAGATTTCAACTGAAACTCTTTCACTTCAAGAAGTATAGATGAAATTACATAGCATGCCACTTGTTAAGAATTTTTTACACAGCATTTAAGTCCCTCCAGACCAACTTCTATTGTATTAAGACTTTTTTTATTGTTTCTGAATAGTCCATGGTATAAATGTACTTTGGGACTATCACAGAAATAAGATGATTCAGAAACCTTATGTATAGGTGTTTATGGGAACCAAAGCGTTCTCTTGGGCTACTCAGTTTAGTTTTAAATGTTACTGTTAGGCTGGGCATGTGCCTTAGCAGTAGAAAGTTTGCCTAGCATGCATGAAGCCCTGTGTTTGATTCCTCAGTAACATATGAACAGAAACTGGCACTGTGGGTCAAGTGGTAGAGCGCTAGACTTGAGCAAAAAAGCTCAGGGATAGTGCCATGGCACTGAGCTCAATCCACAGTACTGTCTCAAAACAAGGTATTATTCTATTCTTTTCCCAAGTAAACTATCACTTCATTTTCCTAGTGGCAATGTATGAATAATCAAGTTCCCCTGAATTCTGATCAACCTTGTGTTGTCACTATTTTGATTGAACCATTCAAATAGGTATGTAGTGGTACCTCACTGAGCCTTTTAAATTGCATTCCTCTAACGGCTGGGACAAAGGCATCCTTTTATGTGCTTATTTGCTGAATATATATTCTTCAGTGAAACATTTATTTGTATCTTTTGGTCATTATCCAATCATTCTGGTTTGGTTTTTATCATTATGTACTACAGAGACTTGAGAACACTGTTTATTGGAGATTTAATTCCTCTACTATATGGCTTGCAAATATTTCACGCTAGTTTATAGTTTATCTTTTTCCTGTCTTCCTAGAGTCTTTCCCTGAGCAAGTTTTTCATTGTGAGGAGGTTCATTATCTATTTCCCCTTTTACTGACTATCCTTTAAAATCTTTAGTAATCACTTCCTACTAAAACTCTTCCAGAGATTTAATCTATCCAAAAATATTTCTGTCAGAACAGTTTTTTAGGGTTTTGTTTCCTATTTATAGTGGTGGCCCTAGGGAACAAAAGATGTCCCTAATCCTTTTGCTTTTGTTTTTTAGATAGCGTTTCCCAATTTGTCTAGGCAAGCCTCAGACTATGAATTTCTTACCTCTGCCTCTCAAGTACCTGAGATTACAGGCATACACTACCATGCTTGCTATCTCTGAAACACTAACTTTTTGTTTGGTCTGCTCTTAAACCTTAATCCTCCTATCTCCTTCTCTGGAGTGTCTAGGATTATAAGTATAAAACACTATTCTGGGCCTTTTGCTATTATTAAAAATATTCATCATAAATATACCAAAATTCTGTTAGTATTGGAACATTTGATGTGACAAAAGAGATGACGATTGACTTATATTTTACACTTACTTTTTTTTTTACAGGGCTAGTGATAGAACTTAAGACCCCACACATACCAGGGAAGAGCTCCACCATTTGGCTATATCCATTGAATTCCTACTTTAACATTTTTTTTGCCAGTCCTGGAACTGGAACTCAAGGCCTAGGCACTGTCCTGGAGCTTTGTTTGTTCAAGGCTAGCACTCTAACCCTTGAGAGACAGCCTCACTTCTAGATTTTTCTGTGTATGTGGTATTGAGGAACTGAACAACGGGCCTCATGCATGGTAGGCAAGCACTATTACTAAACCACATTCCCTGCACCTCAGATCAACTTTTAAGCAACAATTCAATTACCCAATCTAATTCCTTCCAGAAGAAGAGAAGGAGAATCAAATACCATGAGAGAATAAATGTATTTCCTCCTCTTTCCTTCACTCTTCTCTTGTGCTCTCTCTCTTTCTCTTTCACCCTCCTTCACCCATACACACAGGTATGTATAAACTATTTTGTAGAGAGATGGATTACATGTAGGATAGAGCCAATATATGACAACAAATGTTTCAAACAGATTTTAAAAACTTATTAACAACTAAGGCAGAAAGACCAGCACACTACTATAATTAAGATACATACCAAAAATGCTAACAGAAAGGAAAACACCCATTTGAATCAGGAGACATGATTCATACACAAAGAACCAAACACAAGTCTAGAGCTTGGAGTGTCAAATCTAGCCTAGAGATGTTTTTAATTTATCTATATAGTGCCTAAACTTTTAAATGAGTTCCATGTTTAAAAACCAGTCTTCATACAAAAGTGCAAGTGTCCAATTTCCCTTGAAAACTGAAAGATCTAGCAACAAAGGCTATATAGTGACTGGTTAATAACTACTTCATGCCAAATAGCTACTGGTCCTTTTAGGCAATGCTCCTGTACCTCAAAATTGGCACTTGAATTCAATTCACTCATTTATGTTAACTTGATTAGCCCCATAGTCATCTGCAAATACCTGCCATTGAGACATACATCAGACAGTGACAGGTGAAAATGCCAGAGAGAGTGTTCAAAGGTATAAAAACAATCCATGAGAAAGCTCAAAGGTATACATGATACCAGTTGCCTGGAGCCATTAAAATACCGGGGAGAAAAAGAATCACGAGGCATGAAATCAGAAGGCAACTTTAAGATACCTTGGAGCTAAGCTGTAGGTGTGTGTGTGTGTGTGTGTGTGTGTGTGTGTGTGTGTGTGTGTGTGTGTGTGTGTGTGTGTGTGTGTGTGTGTGTGTGTGTGTGTGTGTGTGTGTGTGTGTGTGTGTGTGTGTGTGTGTGTGTGTGTGTGTGTGTGTGTTGTATACTATGTGTAATGCATGCACTATATGTAATACATACAAAATATATCATTGTAGAAATGTAATTCATTTAACTTCATATGATATTAAGACATACTCTGAAACAGGAAACAATGGAAATCTCTATACTTTGGTCAACACCATCTAAATTTGAATCTACATGATTAAAAATCATTTAGAGGGGCTGGCCAGGTGGCTCAGTGGTACAGTACTTGCCTTGCATGCATGAGGCCCTGGGTTCAATTCCTCAGTACCACGTAAGCAGAAAAGGCCCGAAGTGGCACTGTGGTTCAAGTGGTAGAGTGCTAGCCCTAAGCTGAAGAGTTGAGGGACAGCACCCAAGACCAGAGTTCAGGCCCCAGAACCAACCAAAAAAGAAAATAAAAGATCATCTAGAATGTGTTAGGATGGAAGACAAAGAGTTTATATTGTTTATACTGTTAATATTATTAGTAGAAGGAATGTAGATACTCTACTCTCAATAAATTCATCATCTCGCAGCAAACATAAATAAATAACAGGTAGGTGAAAGTGCAATTGCATTATTTAATGGTTTCCTAAGTTTTCTGGGTACTTTATGATGAATTGGAAAAGAGAAATATGCCAGTAAATTAAGAAAAAATAAGCCAAAGGGATTCATATTTTTAAGGAACCAAAATGCATATGCTTTGTGTCTCTCACTCCTACCATCAGGCTGCCTTTTCCCTCCTTTACCCTTCTCAGCAATCAAGGCTTACCAGCACCTTGCTCCTGCCGACCTCAACTTGGGGAATACCATGCACCCAGGCAGCACATAGCCACTGCTGATGCCTATTAAAGCTAACTCACTTTGTGAATGTCAGTTTGGAAGGAAACTATCTTGCAGAAAAGCTTATAGGCAAATCTCCAACATCAGGCTAGGTTCTCAAACAGAACTTGAGGCACTTCACAAGCTGGGCCATTTAGAGATGAGGCAGAAGATCTTGCTGGAATACCAACCTGGCCCATGTCCATCTCAACCAAAGCATCTGGTTCCCATCTGTTTCCTAAGCTAAACCTGCACAGAGATACCCTTTGAAGAAAATCTCTTTGCAATTGAACTATAGACTCAGATTATTTGCCAATTACCATGTAAGAAACAGTGGCCTCATCCTGAAAAATACTGACAAGGATCACCTTAAGTAGATGACCAAAGATACATCCAGGCAATGAGACACCAGAAATTGATATGACATAACTGAGCTTTCTCATTCAGTTATAAAATTAGGCACAAACAAACAAAGAAACCAATATGCCTAGCTGGGTTCCAGTGGCTCACCCATGGAATTCTAGCCAATAAGGAGGCTCAGATCTGAGGATGTTGGTCCAAAGCCAGCCCAGAGAGAAAAGTCTGTGACATTCATATCTCCAGTGAACACCAGAAAACTAGAAGTGGGTGCTGTAGCTCCAAGTGGTAGAGTGATAGCCTAGAACTAGCTCCAAGAGAGCACCCAGGCCCCGAGTTCAAATCCCAGGACCAGCCAAAGTAAAAAAACACCCACCCAAGCCACACTGGGAGGCTTCCCACAGGATCAGTAGCTGCCCTTTTCAAAAGTGTCAAGCTCATACTAAAGAAAAGACAGTGGAAATGTCACAGACTGGAGGAGGCAGAGGAGGGCTGACAGATCAAGGGAAAGCAGGATCCTGGATGGATCCTGAGTGGGAGTGCCAGTTCTGAGGCTTGAACTCAAGACCTGGGCACTGGCTCTTAGCTGTTTCGCTCAAGGCTGGCACTCTACCACTTGAGCCACCACTTTACTTCAGGCTTTTTGATGGTTTGTTGGAGAGAAGAGGCTCACAGACTTTCCTGCCCAAGCTAGCTTTGAAACTTAATCCTAAAATCTCAGCCTGCTGATGAGTTAGGATTACAAGCATAACCCAACAGTGCCAGCTATATTTTCTGATTTATCTTGCAATAAAAATAAAAAGAATGGGGGGGAGGGGGGAGGCTGGGAAGGGATGTGAAGGGTAAACAAAGGAGGAGGCTGCAATGCTTGGTAAGAAATGTACGCATTATCCTGCCCACGTAATTGTAACTCCTCTGTACAGTATGTTCACAAATAAAATTAAATTAAATTAAAAAAAATAAAATAAAAAGATTGTTTTCAAAATACATACTTGGGAGGGAACAAGGGAGAGGCTCTGCTAGTACTGTTGACTCTAGCCGTTTTTGTCTTATGCTACAGCTGCAGGGCAGGCCACATGGGCAGGGTGTGGTTCAGGCACAGGCTCATCCTGCCTAGAACAAGGAGGTAAAAATGAGGTGTACATAGTTCTGACAATAGCTAGTGGTCTTGTTTGGCCTTCTAGTGTAGAGAGCAGAAGGAAATAAAATGAGGAAATAATAGTTGAGGGCACAGTATGTAATCTCATTATGCCATGACAAGATATTTGTTCTTAACCTGTCAAGCAAAAGAGAAAAGGTATATGTTTCTCATCAAGGATAGATACCACCTCAGTGGTCACTTCTCAGTCCTCTTTGCAAACAAATCCCAATTTTGTCTCATCATCCATTCTGTTGGTTTCTGTGTTTACATGGGATGTCTGGTGCTGCAACTGCCAACTTGGGATGATGAACTTTAGCCTGTGGAGCATATACTCAGTATGGTCAATTCAAAAGATGGTAGGAATATAAATATAAGAAGACAGACTAGGTGCCAGTGGCTCAGGCCTGTAATCCTATCTACTCAGGAAGCTGAGATCTGAGGATCATGGTTCAAAGCCAGCCCAGGCAGGAAAACCTGTGAAACTCTTATCTCCAATAAACCACCAGAAAATCAGAAGTGGCCCTGTGGCTAAAGTGGTAGAGTGCTAGCCTTGAGCTGAGTTGCTCAGGGACAAAGCCCAGGCCCAGAGTTCAAGCCCCATGGCTCACAAAACAAAAGACAAAAAAAGAAGACAGTACTGAGCCACTGAATTAATGAATTCTACCGTCTCCCTTGTGCTATGGTTATTATTTTTTTTCTTTTTTTTTTGCCAGGGCTGAGGACTGAACTCAGGGCCTTGCACACGTGCCAGGCTTGCACCCTTCCCCTGGATAACCCCCCAGCCCCACTGTGGTTATTATTATGTGAAATAATAAATCTTCCTCTCACTGAAATGAGTTAGGCCTTCTAAAATTACACCTAAAAGCAACCAAAATTATGCTTGAGTCCTAAGGGAAAATAAAAGGCATCTAGAAGTAATACAAGAAGAAAAATATAGGTTAAAAAAATAAAATAAAGGCTAAAATGCATTATGTGCGTAGGGCTCTGAAAAATCTCCGAGGCCTGAAGAAACTCACCTGGAGTTTCAGAAGCCAGCTCCAATTTACATTTAACCATCTAAGTCTAGTTGCTATCAAGTTCTTAGAGGCAGTGATCCCTGAGAAGAGGAAGAAAAATGAAAGGGAAATAAAATTGAACAACTGCCAGTGGAGAAACCAGCTTTACATGATCCATTTCCTTCCAGGGAATCTCTATTTGTCTGAAGAGAATTTCTTCATCAGATCCCTGGCCCCAAGTCAGAGACAGGTATATGAGGAGGAGACAGGACAGGGCAGCCTAAGATGGACAGTGACTCATCTGGAATGGAAGAAAGAGCTAGCATGTGGCAGAGACTGAGCCCAAAGCTAAGCCTGACTCGATCCAGAACCTTCCCAATGCACTGTCATGCCAGAAATGAAAGCCAAGCTGCAAAGCCACCAAGAGCTGCTTCTAAGCCATTCTGAAAAGTGCCCACATTCACCCAGGCGTCTCACCAGAGACCCCAGGTATAGTCCAGCAGAGCACTCGAAAGCAGAAACCCAAGAAGCAAAGCAGGTGGCCTGCATCCAAATTCAAGAAATGTAACTCACTCAATTGTCACTGTGGCCAGGCCTGAGATTTCCAGTCAGTCCCCTACACTCTAGCCTGAGGACAGTACCTATTAGGATGAGACCATATAAGACATGGATGAAGGCCCTGTCTGACTGCCACTGCCATTAAGAACAGCATTATAGATGGGTGCCCATGGCGCATGCCTGTAATCCTAATCAGGATGCTGAGATCTGAGGACCATGCTGTGAAGCCATCCTAGGCAGAAAAGTCAATGAGGCTCCTTATCTCCAATAAAGCAACAAAAAAGCCAGAAGTGGAGCTATGACTCAAGTAGCAGAGTGGTAACCTTGAGCAAAAAGCTGAGGGACAACTTCTAGGATGGTGGTGTGGGGAAAGACTAATACCACAAGCCCCTTTAGGACAGGTGCTCTCACTTATGCCCATTTCCTTCAGAGCATTGCATAGCCCTCACCTTACTGACTTGCCTCTCCCTGTTTCAACACAGGATATTCACTTGGCCAGTCTATCTTGCAGCATCCCTAGCAAAGCAGCTTTTTCTCTGGGGTTTAACCAAGGAGCCAATACTGTCTGTGATTGGTTAACTGTGCACAGTCCAGAATCAATGATACCTGGGGTCCATCTGGCTTGGCCATCTACTGTTGTAGCTTACAGCGTATTGTTCAACACTTCTGTTTTCTTATAATAGTTCTTGCTCATGGGTCCTAACGGTCACAATAAAATAACTAATAGGGTTACTTGTGTACGCACACACACACACACCACTGCAACAGTACTACAAGGGAAACAAGGCAACTCAACAGGGAGCTTCAGGATTCAAACATCTACCACATCCTAAGTATTTCCTGTTCCTTCTTAAGTAATTATTAATATTATTCCTATTTTGGTGCAAGTACTGGAGAGTGAACTCAGAGCTGGGACACTGAGCCCCACTCAACTGGGGACTGAACTATCCCTAAGCTTTTTTGTTTTTGTTTTTTGTTTTGGGTCTGGTCATGGGGCCTGAACTCTGGGCCTGTGCACTGTCCCTTAGCTCTTCAGATCAAGGCTAGCACTCTACCACTTGAGCCACAGCACCACTTCTGGCTTTTTTCTTTTATTACTTATGTGGTGCTGAGGAATAGAACTAGGGCCTCATGCATGCAAGACAAGCGCTCTACCACTGAGCCACCTTCCTAGCCCCTCCTTAAGCTTTTTCTGCTCGAGGCTAGTGCTCTACCACTTGAGCCACAGCACCACTTCCGGCTTTTTTTCTTTTTTTACTTATGCGATGCTGAGGAATGGAACCAGGGCCTCATGCATGCAAGACAAGCGCACTACCACTGAGCCACCTTCCTAGCCCTTCCTTAAGCTTTTTCTGCTCGAGGCTAGTGCTATACCATTTGAGCCATACCTCCAGTTCTGGCTTTTTGCAGGTTAATTGGAGATAAAGAGCCTCACAGACTTTTCTTTCCAGGCTGGCTTCAAACCAGGACCCTCAGATCTCAGACTCCTGAATTGCTAGGATTACAGTGGTGAGCCACCTGCACCTGGGTACAATCTGTTTTTTTAATGTTTTTTTGAATGTTTTTTATATCTATTAGATATGGAGATTAGGAATCTCTGCTGCTCTCTTTTTTTCTTAGCTGTATTTTCTTTTTCTTAGCCCCTTCCTTAAATGATTCTTTATTTTTTATTTATTTATTTATTTTTTAATTCATTTTTTGGTCAGGGGTCCTGAACTCTGAGCTTGGGCACTATCCCGCAGCTCTTCAGCTCAAGGCAAGTGCTCTACTGCTTGAGTCACAGTGCCACTTCTTGGTTTCTAGTGGTTTATTGGAGATGAGAGCATCATGGACTTTCCTGCCTGGGCTGGCTTTGAACCATGATCCTCAGATCTCAGCCTCCTGAGTAGCTAGGATTACAGGTATGAGCCACTGGCGCCCAGCCCTTAAACAATTGATTCCCTATCTGGTAAGAGGAACAATGATTTCACCTCCTAATGAGTAGGTTGTCACAGATAGCAGTCTGTGAGCATGAGACCTGGCATATAATAACTACTTACTGAAACAGGCATGACCTGTAAGGGCAGAAAGAAAAGGAGCTAATGAAGGGGACTCCAGGAGTACAAGGCAGCTCTTCTCTGATAACACTAAGAGCTCCCAGAGGTCAGGGATAGAATCCTCAGATCTATGACATGGACAATATGCTGATTCTCTACATATCTGATGTCACAGCGATCTTAGTACCAAGAGTGGCTCCTTTGTGCCAGGACAGGAAGGAAGGAAGAGGACAGGGGGGGCCATAGACAGGCAGCTCCTGAAACAGATCACCAGGTGACAAAATGAAGACAAGAGTATAATCAGGAGACCATCACATCCTCTGCAAGCTTCTCCCACCAGAGGCCAGCAGCAGAGGAAGGCAGACAGCCCACTGTGGGTGAACATGAGCACCACACTGGGAAGGCCCAGAATGGTGAACCAAAGAAATATAGGAAGGGAAGATCTTTGGAGATGTATATCAGCTCTGACTTTTACCAATCTTGAGATTGCTCCTCATGGTCCTCAATTTCCTTATCTGTACAAGGTGGAAAATTATCATCTTGATCAAATACAAGGACAGGGGAGCCCTTGTTCCAAAGAGAGACATAAATGGTAGTCATGTTATGGAGATTTTTTTTCTGAAGGTAAAAACTAACCTCCTAGCCAGATACTAGTGGCTAATACCTGAAATCCTAGCTACTCAGGAGGCTAAGATCTGAGGATCATGGTTTTCAGCCAGCTCAGAAAGAAAGGTAAGTCTTTGAGACACATAGCTCCAAATAACCACCAAAAAGCCAGATGTGGAGCTGGGACTCAAGTGGTAGAACACCAGCCTTGAGGAAAAACAAACAAAAAACAAACAAACAAAATCTCCTGGCCTTGCATTTAAGACCTAGCCCTGCATTCAAGCCCTAGGATCCGCAAGAAGGAAAAAAGGAGGAAAAAAAAAAAAAAACTCTCCTCAAACAAGAATACAAGCTAAGAGGTTTTCAGCTGAATGCAACTAAAATAAAAATGGGAGAGCCCGTTGTTTCCTGAGGATGACTATTTATGAGGCCAATTTCATTTTCAAGTGCTAATGAGTCCCCAAAGCAGACCCATGTACAGCCTGGAGTCCAGAAGAGTGGGAAGACACCCAACCCAAACTTTGTGGAAGCTCCAAGGACACTTGTGGCGCTCAATCAGAGTGTAATGATCAGAGCAATAATCTAAATAATGAACAAGATAAAGTGTGGTGGAGGGGAGGAGAGAGAAGATACAGGTGGAAAGGAATAGTACTTAAGTTTTTTGTATTTCCTCAAGACAAACTTCTGTCTGGAATAGATTAATTCCATCTATTTATTAATGTGGATTACTAATTAATGAGTTAAAAATGCTTTCAACACAAGAAGTGCTAAGAAAATGCTTAAAAATAATGAGTCTCTGGGTATGTCTCCAAAAGAAATATGCTAGCTTCTGTAATTTTCTCTCTCTCTTGTAACATTTAAAATGTTATGGTTTGCCAGGCATTGGTGGCTCCTGCCTGTAATCCCAGCTACTCAGGAGGCTGAGATCTGAGAACCGAGGTTCAAAGCCATCCCAGGAAGGAAAGTCCGTGTGACTACTATCTCCAATAAACCACTAGAAAACCTGAAGTGGCACTGTGGCTCAAGCAGTAGAGTTCTCGCCTTGAGCTGAAGAGCACAAGGACAGTGTCCCAGCCCAGAGTTCAAGCCCCACAACCAACCAAAAAAAAATATTATGGTTTGAAGGAAATGGAAGGGAATCATGGAAATTCACTTAAAGCACAAAATCAGGAAATTGGAAAGCCTGGTCAGGTAACTAACTTCCTTGAAGTCCTATGAACACTATCAATGCACATTCCCCAGTGCGCTGAGAGCGCTGTTGCACACATCTGAGCTGCAGTTCATTCTTGGGATACTTGAGCACAGATGATGTCTTGAGTGTCTTCATAGCCCTGCCACACAACACTTTACCAGGTGCACAGCAAACAGTCAATAATATGTTACATCACCAGGTCTTCTCAAAAGAGATGGGCATGCCTAACTATGCAGGAAGCTGAGATCTAAGGATAGAAGTTCAAATCCAACACAAACAGAAACATCAAAGAGACCCTTACCTCTAATGCATCAGCAAAACCCTAAATTGGAGGTATGGCTTAAGTGGTAGAGTACCAGCCTTGAATGAAAAAGCTAAAGGACAGCACCCAGGCATTGAGTTTAAGCTCTAGTACTGACACAGAAAGAGATAGATTGGGAGGTGGGGGGGGGGGGGGGAGTAAAGTTTAAAAAAGGAAGAAAAAGATTTTTGGCATTGGAGAACTATGAAGGCCCACGGACTAGGTGATCAAGGTCAAATTGACAGTGAAAATACATCAACTTTGTGCTAAGAATGGCATTTACTTCTCTGGTTTTCTCCTCCCAAATCCATGAACTTCAATCTAAAATCAAAAACACATGAGATGAATCCCAACAGATTCTAAAGCATGTCTGACTAGGGCTCCTCAAAACCATCCAAGCTGCCCCCAAACAAGGGCAGTGTCAGAAGCTGTCACAGCCAAGAGGAGCCCAAGAAGCCATAGCAACTCAATGTGAAGAGGTTTCCTGGAAGGATTTTACAGAAGTAGAAACAAGCCTGAGAAGACCCAGAGCCCAGCTAAAGTCTCACAGACAGAGCAGGAACCCCAACCTTCCCTCATATCCACTTGGTGAAAAGATTCTCACTGACAAGCTGATGATGCTTTCTTTACATGTACAGTGACAAGACCTTTGTAAATTTGTCACTGAAATGCAATTCTCAGAAGTGGTGCTGTGGCTCAAGAGGTAGAGCGCTGACCTTAAGCTGAAGAGCACAGGGACAGCGCTCAGGCAAAGAGTTTAAGCCTCACGACCACCACCAAAACAACCAAAAAACAACTAATAATCCTAAAATGCAATTCTCCTTCTCTGGAAACCCCAACTTCTCTTGAACACAAGTCCTGTATAATTTGGCACTGAAGCACCTCATGGACCTCAGAGCATCATGTAGCGAGAGTCAAAACTGAGGCCCAAAGTGGGAGCCAGTGTTTTCCCAATTTCTAGTTTAGGATCTGGTGCTCTACTTGGGCTGATGCTTCAACACTGGCCAGATCCAAAACTCTCCCTTCTATCCTGCACACACCAAGAACCAGTTTAGGACTCTGGGATAAATTCAAAGACCAGCTTCTGGTCTTTGCTAGCATTGTGGCTGGTGTGGTGCAAGGACATATGTGTGGAAAGTGGTTTGGTATTTAGCTACATGTCCTTTTGCCATGGGACACTATGCCAGGGCCACACAGAAAGTCCATCCCTGGCAGGGTAAGGATCCAGACATAAACACACAGCTTTCAAGGGGCTAGGAAGGTGGCTCAGTAATAGAGTGCTTGCCTCACATGCATGAGAACTTGGGTTCAATTCCTCAGCACCACATAAACAGAAAAAGCTGGAAGCAGCAAGTGGTAGAGTGCTGGCCTTGAGCTGAAGAGCTAAGGGACAGCACCCAGGTCCAGGGTTCAAATACCAAGACTGGAAAAAAAACACAAAAACAAACAACCACCACCACAACAAACAAAAACAGCTTCCAACTAGGGTGTGTGGAAAAGGCAAAGTTCTGCAGGCTGGCGAGGTGGCTGCATTTCCTTCCCCTGTGTGGGCCCCATCCATCAGCCTCCCTGAGGGATCTCAGCTACTTGTAGGGCACATTTTCTAAATGTGAACCTGTTTTTCTTATGAGAATCAAAGTGCTCCAACTAACTGCAAGATCATAAATACTCAAAAGTGACTGTTAATAGCAGTGGCAGTTTGCAAAATACCAAATGGCAGCAAGAAGTGGATGTCATAACTTACTTCTTTGCTCTCCCATGTTCACAGAGGTGTTATGCAGGGTGTTTTTTTTTTCCTGGTGGTTCTCTTTTTTGTTTTGTTTTTTAAGTGATGAGATCTTCTTTCAAGTAGGTTCACAGGGGCTCCCTGGGACTTCAGGCAGATACTAAAAAGAAAACCAAAGAAGCCTACAATTCCAAGCCTAAAAGCTAATTTAAAAAATATGCCTAATATCCCAATGCTAGTGGCGCATACCTGTAATCCTAGCTACTCAGGAGGCTAAGATCATTAAATTATGGTTCATGGCCAATGCAGGCAGGGAAATCTATGAGACTCTTATCTCTAATTAACTAGAAAGAAATGTAGGAAGTAGAGGTATAGCTTTCGTGGTATAGCACCAGCCCTGCATGAAAGAAGCTAAGTTTACCATTCTTTTACACATGAAAAAAATCAGGTCCCAAAAGGTCATTTGTCCAGGCCACTCAGCTACAGGACAAATTGGGAGATGTGAACAGAAGGTATCTAACTTTAGAACTCAGGGCATGGCTCTCACCCTGCTACATTCCCAGTCAAAGCAGACCAAAGAAGGATGGAGGACCTCAGCAAAAACCATCCCTGTGGCCATGTATTGTGGTACTCAGGAAACAGAGGCAAGAAGAACACTAAGAGTATGAGGTAAACATGGGCTACATAGACAGATCCTGTCTTAGAAAAACAATCCTTGTGCACAGGAGCAGCCTAGGGACTATGTGAGTATCACATTATGGGAACCTGTCATTATTAGCTCAATGAACAAAAGGATAAACTTTTAGAAAATAGCCAAGATCCCTATATGAAATGGTGGACATAGAGGCCTAGTTTTGCCACCCACTGTCTTTTTGGCCTTTGTTCCTTTATCACTTAAATGGTGCAAATACCACCTTCTCATTGTTAAGACAATTTTGGTGAGCTCACATATGTGAAAAGTTCTTTGAAAAACACAAAGTGCTGTATAAATTGTGTTATTAATGAAAATCTCTAAAAATTAAGTCAAGTTGCTAAAATTCATTCTCTCAGATCCCTTTTCCAGAGGCAGAAAGTGAGGTGAAAAGAGATGAAAATAACTTGCCTAAAGTTCCAACATTGAGAAGGAATGTCACATACATGGCAGGAGGTCTGGAGTGTCATTTGTTCTTCCTGCCCTCCAGTCCATCCTGTTTACCACTGCACACACACATGCAAATACACACACACACACACACACACACACACACACACACACACACTCCCCTCTTTAGCAAACAAAGGTGCTGGGCAAGTAATTGCTAGGCCTCAGAAGGAGGACACTAGCACTTCTAGTGTCACTGCTGTGACCTTTGACCAAGAGGAGAACTTTCAGCACTAGAACAGAGCTTCTCCCATACAGATAACATTGGGGAGAGCAGAGGGTCAGCAGCCCAGTACTACTGCCAACAGTAAGGAAATAACTCCAAGTTCCTCGTACTTGCAGAATCCTACACACTAGACCATTTTCCTCGGTCCCCATCTCCTCTATTTTCTGACATTCAGTAACATTGTAGAAGGATAAGTTACAGAATCCTACAATCAGGGTTCATAGGAACTCAGATCCTAAGGATTGCCTACTCTAACTCCTCCCATCTGGCATTCCAATTTCCTCCAGTTTCAACTTTGAATTCTTCCAAGGATGGGGAGCTCACTACTTCAGGACCAGCTGACACTCCCCCACACTTACCGAGATTCCATGATAGAGCAAGCACACAATGTAGCAGGGATGAGGCACATGAACCTTCCTCAGGACTAGCCACAGGGTAGAGGGGCCCAGTACAAAGTGACAACACAGCACCTTTTGTTCAAATATTAATACTTTCCAGATAGCAACAGGAGAAGGTTAAACTAAGAATAAGCCTTTTTCTGCGTCAGCCCTAGAAATTGAACTCAGGGCCTGGCACTGCCCTGGAACTTATTTTGCTCTAGGCTAGCACCCTACCATTGAACCATAGCACCACTTCTAGTGTTTTGTTGTTGTTGGTTGTGGGGCTTGAACTCTGGGCCTGGGCACTATCCCTCAGCTCTTCCGCTCAAGGCAAGCACTCTACCATTTAAGCTACTGTGCCACTTCTGGTTTTCCAGTGGCTTACTGGAGATAGGAGTCTCATGGCCTCTCCTGTCCAGGCTCACTTTGAACCTTGATCCTCAGATGCAGCCTCCTGAGTAGGTAGGATTACAAGTGTGAGCCACCAGCACTTGGCCACTTCCAGCTTTTCCTTGGCTAACTGGAAATAAATGTCTCATGGACTTTCCTGCCTGGGCTGGCTTCAAAACAATGATCCTCAGGTCTCAGTCTCCTCAACAGCTAAGATTACAGGCATGAGAGACTAGCGCCCACCCTAATTACAAGCCTCTGTGCCTCTGCATTGCTTCTGATATTAAATTCAGTGGGCCTGAATTCATCTATTGGCTAATACTACTAGTCATTTACTTAGTTGAGGTAATGATATCAATTTCTGGGGCATAAATAAGTTAACTATTTAGGAATCTTAGAATTCAGAGTAAACACCATTTTTGTGCCTCAAATACTACAAGTTGCATTTTAAGATGTGCAATGAGGGGATGGGAAGGTGGCTCAGTGGTAGAGTGCTGGTTTTGCATGCATAAGGCCCTGGGTTTGATCCTCAGCACCACATAAGAGAAAAAGCCAAAAGGGGCACTGTGGCTCAAATGGCAGAGCACTAGCCTTGAGATGAAGATCTGAGGGATAAGGAGATGTGAGGGCAGGGATGGGAGGGGAAAAACAAAGGAGGAGGCAACAATACTTGATAAGAAATGTACTTATTACCTTGCTCATGTAATTCTAACCCCTCTGTACGGTATTTTCACAATAAAAAATTATTTAAAAAAAAAAAAAAAGCAGAGGGATAGTGCCCAGGCCCAGAATTCAGGTTCCATGACCAAAAAAAAAAAAAAAAAAAGTGCACTGAAATGCATGCTAAAGTTACACACTTAGGTACAGAAAGAGTTTGAGGAGTAAGTAATCTGTACATCACCTCATTCAAAGCTTCAGACTGCTCTTCAGCTGCTGGCTCCTGACACCTCTGCAGACCATGAAGGCACCAGGCAAGAAGAATCACAGCCATCACTGAGGCTGGAGCCAGTTTTGTGGGATCCAGTGTTGAGTTGCTGGAAGGCAGGGAGAGGCTCCTTAAAAAATATGAAATTAAGGCACTGTCAGAATACATCAGTAAGTGATGACATGTCACCCCATCTGGACTGTCCCATTGCAAGATCCCCAGCACCACCGAAGAGGAGGATCCACCAATATATCAGATGGCCAACTGTTAAGAGATTCTCAGAGTGGAAGGAAGGGGGCTCAGGCCTATGGTGAATATGACACTGGCTACCACCCAAACTCAGCGTGTTAAAAGTTATGGATTAGATTGAACTGGTAAAGAAAGTAGAGCTAGATTGGTACTGGTGACTCACACCTGTCATCCAAGCTAGTCAGGAGGCTGAAGGCTGACAATCATGATTTAAAGGCAGTCTCTTCAGAAAAGTCCATGAGCCTCTTATCGCCAATGAAACAGAAAAAAAGCTGGAAGTGCAGGTGTGGCTCAAGTGGGAGAACATCAGCCTTGAGAAAAAAAGCTTGGTTGACAAAGTGATGCCTAGAGTTCTAGTCTCAACTCCAGAAGGGGAAAAAAAGGAAGGAAGGAAATGGGAAGGGGAGAGGGGGCAAGGGGATGAGGGAAGAGGAGGGAAAGAAGGAAGGAAGGAAGGGAGGAAGGGAGGAAGGGACGAAGGGACGAAGGGAGGAAGGGAGGAAGGGAGGAAGGGAGGAAGGGAGGAAGGGAAGAAGGGAGGGAGTGAGGGAAGAGGAATCCAGGACACAAGAACTATCCTGGGATATGGAAGGGGCTAGTGTGGATATGAGACATTGAAGAGTTAAAAGTGGCTTCGTTTAGAAGCAGTAACCCTTCTGCTGCTCATATTAACCTTGGGCCCACCTGAATTGCAGAAACCGTCTTGTTTGCTGAAACTGCTAAACCATAGATTACTTGAACAAAGCTACTTTGAAGTCAGGCCCCACTTTGTACTATAGCTGGCCTTGGGTCCCCACAAACTTCAGGAGATGACCAAGCTGGCCCAAGATAAACAGACCCTGTGAACAAACCCAGACCACCAATTATCCCAGCTACAGCTTATCAGAACCCAACTAGCCAGGAAACTCCCTGCTAAGCTTTAACTGCTCTGGAATGCCCTTTAAGACCCAGCCAGTTTGATAACTCCCTACAACCCCTTATTGCCTTGGAATGCCCTGCTGACACCTCTTGTTGCCTTAAATTTGTCAGTCTGTGATTTCTTTTTTTTTCTTCTCCTTTTATCCCTTTGTAGTTTTTGCCTTTATAAACACTGTGAAATTTCAGCTCGGGGCTTCCTCCTAAGTTCTGCTGAGTCAGTGTGTGGGACAAAGCCGGAGCTGCAGCCCACCTGAATAAAGCCTTGCTTTTGAAGTGATCTTCTTGGTGGGGGTCCTGCAACAGGCGTACAACCACATGAGTTTGAGTTCCAGCCAAGCCTGGGTGGGAGAAGCTACTCTGCCTGCAACCTTTTTCTCACCAATGCCCCAAGCACTATTGCTTCTCCATATATTTGCTTATACTTGCTTTCTCTAGTTCTGAAGACAGAAATCAAACCCAACTCAGCTTAGCACCTGCTAGCTAGGAGCTTCAATTGTATTCTCCCCAATGTATCCTGGGGAGTATTTCCATCAGGTCTTGCCATTCTGGTCCACTGTAACAGCCCAGCCTTGATGCCTAGCCCTGAGGGCAGAGATGGGGGAACACCCTGACATCTTGATTGTCCTTTTCAGAAACATGGCAGGCACTTGACCAGTCACAGATTGATGAGTGACTGCTACACAATGCCAGAGGTGAAGAAGGGCTGGGGTACAAAGACTGACTGGAGTAGCATTCTGAAAAAGCCATAATCTCTGGGAAGTAGAAGTGTGGCTCCAGTAGGAGAGAACTAGTAATGTGCAAAAAGCTAAGTGGGAAGCCCTGAGCTCAAGCCCCAGTACCAGCACCAATCAATCAATGAGAAAAGAGCTACAATGTGCTCTCAGTGCCACTGGTGATGTGCAGGATAACCCAGCACCAGGGCTTTGGTGCCACACACTGTCTCTAAGAAGCCAGCAGAGATAGCAGACACCATGTCCTTTTTGCTGAGCTTCCTGTAACACAGACTCTTGCAGGAGCAGCCTAAATTCATTTCTTTTTCATTTCCTTGGAACACCACTGCTGCTAAACTAGGACAAATCCTAGAACAGGCCACCCACCTGCCCACCCACCTGTAAGGCAACATGGATTTAACCTGACACCAGGAGATCTCATCTGAGAGCATCCAATTATCAAAGCCAATTATCAAAGCCAAAAAAAGTTAAAAAAAAAAAAAAAAAAAAGCCCAGGACACAAAGGATAAATCTGGAGTGAAGATGTGCTCCTTCTTGCCAGGCCCAAAGAAACATAGGTCCCATGGTTTCCTTACTTACAATAACTAGTATATGTCAGGGACAAGCAGAAAAGGTCAAAAGCTATGTACATATGACCAAATAAGATGATGTCAAGCGAAATGAACCCCAAGATAGGGACACAAGTTTTGTCTTTTTCTTTCTTGCTATGGTTTCTAACGTATTTATAATGTACCATGTGATTTTTTTTTTTGTTTCTTTGTATGTTCTTCCCCCAAGGTATACCCCCTGTTTTCACTGTATTTGATGTCAATGCCCTGTATCTTGTATATACAGTTTTCTAATTTGGGGAGGGAAAGGGAAAAAACAAAATATTTAAATAGGGATACAGGTTGATCCATTGTAACAATGAGATGTACAAGACACTATGTTGAAAAATGAACTTTACAATTTAGGCATGGGTAGGGGGTGTGGGGGTTATGGAGCGTATTTGTGGAGGTGGGAAGGAAGGGATGGTAGGGGAAAAGCAAAAGAGGAGGCAGCAATGCTTGATAAGAAATGTACGCATTACCTTACTCATGTAACTCAACCCCTCTGTACAGCATTTGTACAATAAAAAATGTATTAAAAAAAAGATGTGCTCCTTCTCATCAATAATGCTCTTAAGCATTCAGGTGTTTTCATATCTATTACTTCAACTATTCTTATAAAATTTTCCTGAAAATACTCCAAATTATAGAGCTCAGAGATAATTGTCCTCATTTTACAGATAAGGGCATTGAGGTTCAGAAAGGCTCAGAAAGTGGGCTGGTGCAGGGTTCAAGTAGTAGAGCAACTGAATAGTAAGCAGCAGGCTCTGACTTCAAATGCTAGTACAACCAAAAAAGAGACAGAGGAAGGAAGGCATGGAGGGAAGGGGAGGGAAGGAGGGAAGGGGTCAGGGCTGACATGAAAGGAGGGTAATGAATGATCCCACACTCTTAACCACTCTACAATATTCTCTATTCTGCATTCTAAAGAAGTTTGAAAGAGGGGCTGGGAAGATGGCTCAGTGGTAGAGTGCTTGCCTTGCATGCCTGAGGCCCTGGGTTCGATTCCTCAGCACCACATAAGCAAAAAGAAAAAAGCCAGAAGTGGTGCTGTAGCTCAAGTGGTAGAGTGCTAGCCTTGAGCTGAAGAGCTGAGGGACAGCGCCCAGGCCCAGAGTTCAGGCCCCACAACCGGACCCCAAAAAAAAAAAAAAAGAAGTTTGAAAGAATGGTTTGATAGTACCTACTACAGTTTCAACTGTCAAGGGCCTTTGCTTGCTAGGCTGGTACTCTACCAAAGACTGGTACACTACCACTTGAACCATACTTCCAGTACTGCCTTTTCCTGTTTTTTTCAAGACAGGAGTCTATTCACATCTTTTTTTTTTTTTAATGGATACTGGTACTTGGGCTTGGACTTAAGGCCTTGTGCTCTCACTTGTCATTTTTCCTCAACTCTGCTGTTCTTGAACCACACCTCTACTTCTGGCTTTTTAATAGTTAAACAGAGAGAAAAGTCTCACAGATTTTTCTGCCTGGGCTGGTTTCACACTGTGATCCTCAGATCTCAGCCTCCACATTAGCTAAGATTATAGGCATGAGCTACCAATGTCCACCTTTTATCTATTTTTCTAGAGCAGCTCCAGGGACTCCTTGAGATTTATCTGCCAAGTAAGAAAGTTTTATTCCTAGGAAAATTCTGTCCCCATGTTCTCAGAGCCTGTCACTACCTCCCCCACAGCCTATGGGAACCTTGTCCCAGACTCCCTATGTTAGCAAAATGAGCTCCCTTCCCATAGTTTAATACACTCCTTCTCCTCTCCACAGCTGAGCATGCTCCCTTCTTAGGCAACACTAGGCCCATTTAAAAACACAGTAAATAATCAGCCTCCACAAACTTAAGATGGCATTTCTCTAGAGCAGCTACAACCATATAAGGCAACAAGAGCCCCTTAGTGTGACCTTCAGGTCTGGGCAGATGCAGGGCCTCTTATCTATTATTTGGACAGCAGCCTAGTCTGCCATGATGAAGCCCCTGGCCCTCACCAGGGTCACTACCTCCTAGTCACTTGTATCACCTCTTAATCCTCCTAGGTTATACAGGTCACCTCAGAAAATACCAGATGATTCTTCTCACTGCTACCCTGTGAGAAGGGGTCTTGCCAGCCCCCCTCCCAGCAATAAACCTACCTTTGTTCTCTGTACCTACCTGTCTCGTGGTTCTCTGACAAAGTGCAAATACTGCTCTTTTTACCTAAAAATCATTTACCATCCCTCTAAATTACCAATACTCCCCAACTCCATGGTGCAGAGCATAGGTGAAGTGATTTCTGTTTTTAAATCTCACTGGATTGTGGGTTGATCACCTCCTATGGTTCTTCCAACTACAAAATAGGATGAGTATATCTTTGTCTCCAGTTGGTTGATCTCAGCAGACTTAAACCTTTGGAAAGAAAAAGGGTTTCTCTTCACCTTATGTGCTTTTCAGAGACCACTTACTATCAGTCTGTTTAGTTCCTTAACAGTATTCTTAATTGTTGGGTGCCAGTGGTTCACACCTGGAATCCTAGCTACTCAGGAGGCTGAGATATGAGGATGGCAGTTTGAAAACAACCTGAGACGTCTGTGAGACCTTACCTCCAATTAACCACCAAAAGTCAGAAATAGAGATGGGCCTCAAATGGTAGAGCATCAACCTTTAAGCAGAACTAAGCAAAAATGCTCTGGCTCTGTGATCACACCCCAGTACTGGCACAAAACAACAACAACAACAAAAAGTCCGCAGTTCCAATAACCACTGTCATATTTATTAATTTGCTTGTTTACCACCTAGGTGTCTCTTCCACAAGAATGTAAGGCACATATCTTGCTGGTTACATAGTTGGTACAACAATAAATGTACTGAATGAATGAATGAATGAATGAATGAATGAATGAATGACTCGATCCATCAAACAACCAATGAATCAATCTTATTTGCATTTGACCACTGTCTAAAGCCCACAATATCTCAATTGCAATAACCAAATTAGGTACAATAGTCAAATAACCTCATGAAGTAGGATAGATAATAGCTTTCTATTTTTCTTCAGCATAAAAATAAAATTAGTGCACAGAAATGGAGGGACAAAGGATGAACAAAAAGCAGTGGTAAGCCTGACACCAGTGGTTCACACCTGTAAGCCTAGCTATTCAGAAGGCTGAGATCTGAGGATCACGGTTCAAAGCCAGCCCGGCCAGAAAAGTCCATGAGACTCTGATCTCCAATAAACCATTAGAAAACTGGAAGTGGTGCTGTGGCTCTAGCTGCAGAATGCTTGCCTTTATCTGAAGAGCACAGGGATAGCGCCCAGGTCCAGAGTTCAAGCCTCACACCGACAAAAAATAAATAAATAAATACAACAGAGGAGAAAGCTGCAAATACATGAAGGCAGGAGCCAGCTCCTCCCTAGAGCCTCCCTCTGCTACCATCCATTCTGCTTTCCACTTTCTCAGACCTCTCTAAGAAGTCTGTCTCCCTTCTCATGATCAGTCATGGAGCAGAGCATAACTTTTCTGGCAGATGTAAACTTCTAGAGTGTACATCAGGGGCTGCACCTTGGATCCCTTGTGCCATTCATGATGTCAAGCACACAACAGGCTCTCAAATGGCCTCCAATTCTGTCACACTCCTCCCCTGAAGAGCTGGAGTCTGGTTCTCTTCCTGCACAGAGGCAGCATTTCAGATATTATTTCTAACTTAATGAATAGAGCTTCTGCCCTGGCCCGCGGGGTCGGTCAACAAGGGCTCGAAGAGGAACTGACCTGAATGAGAGACAAACCAGACACGAGGAAGGAGACCAAGACAGGGTTCTGATCAAGGTCTCAAACTTTATTTTTTACACAGCAGTATATATAGCACGCTGAGCAGGGTAATTAGCATCAGCAGGTCAATAGGGTTGCTAGGCACCAAAACTGCAAAGTATATCTTGCAAAAGGTCATAGGTGGGGAATCTTCAGAAGGTGCCAATCAATGTTGTCATAGGTAAGTTTTAAGGCTTAGTGGCTCTTCTTTTTTTGGGTCCAGTCGTGGGGCCTGAACTCTGGGCCTGGGCGCTGTCCCTTAGCTCTTCATCTCAAGGCTAGTGCTCTACCACTTGAGCCACAGCGCCACTTCTGGCTTTTTTCTTTTTGCTTATGTGGTGCTGGGGAATCAAACCCAGGGCCTCAGGCATGCAAGGCAAGCGCTCTACCACTGAGCCACCTTCCCAGCCCAAGGCTTAGTGGCTCTTATGTAAAGTGGTGGAGGTTCTTATGCAAAGTGGTGGTGCCAAGCAATGTTTTCAAACAGGGTATCAATAGGCTCCAAGGCTTAACAGCTCTTATCAAAGGTAGTAGCTGTGTTTTCTAGCAAACAGCACTTGGTTCCCAGCAAGCTTCAAGTATCATGGACATGTTCAGAGACTACATTTAGGTCAAAGAGGGAATAGAGCTGTCAGCTTGATCTTTTCCTCCTTCCTGAATCATTTGGTCTAGGGAAATCAAGCTACAACACAACACTGTGAGCAGACCACCCAGCTCCAGTTGAGACCCCAGAAGGGTGAAGAGCTAGATATCATGACTACAATCTCACACGAACCAGACCACTTCATACAGCAAAGTGCAAATCCCTGACCCACAGAAACTATGAGGTGTTTGTTCTATAAGTCACCAGATTCTAGAATTTGTTAGGAAAAGTGAGGAGAGGAGCAGAAGGGAGGGAAGGGAGGGAAGGGGAGAGAAGGGAAGAGGGAGGGAAGTGGGGGAGGCCTCTAGCAAAGGCTAAATCACACAGCCCAGACATACTCTGCTCCAGCCAACTCTGCTGGAAACTAGTTTCACCTCTTGCTCTTTCTTTTCCAGCCCCAAAGCCCCTGGCAACCACACAGCCCTCCTGGAACTATGCTCTTCCTGCCCTTTTACATTTGCTTTTTCCTGGGGGAGTGAGGAACGGGGAGGGTCCTTTTGCTCTTCCTAACATCCTTTTTCCATTTTATTTGTTCTATTCAATGCATTTTAAATTTTGGATTTTTCACAGCCTTTATATATATTGGCTGTGACCATTCCCCACATTCATTTGATCATTCCCTCCCCCCACCCCGCCTCATCTATCTACATTTAATGTTTTGAACCATATGGACCAATTCGAAGTTTGTACGTGGGCTGGGAATATGGCTTAGTGGTCGAGTGCTTGCCTAGCACACATGAAGCCCTGGGTTCAATTCCCCTGTACCACATAAACAGAAAAATAAGAAGTTTGTGTATATATGTGTGTGTGTGAGTGTATATGAAAGAGACAGAGACACTGACAGAGAGAGAGACAGAGGGGGAGAACAAGCATTCCATGTAGTAAGAGGCAGGTGGTTTTCATGCAGTCAATGTGGCTGGGAACAGAGGTGGGGAAGACAGGAGAGGAGGGGACCAGGAGTAGTTTCCTACAGGAGAGCCAGGGGCATTATTCACATTTCCAGAGATCACTATATGACTGATGAGTAGAGAAAGTCATAAAAATACCACAGGTCAAGCACATCTTTGCCTCAATTTCAAAATCTAAAACATTAATAACTTCTTAAATAACTCATTTAGCAACAAAATCTGATCTAAAAAGACACGTGTATTAATAGTCTTTATTTATCCAATTCATGTGTTGTCTGAATACATTTTGGCCATGGGGGGAGGGAGGTGCCTGACCACAGGGAACCAAGGCTATTCCACAATACACTGTATGCACTGTGCCAACATTCCTAATTTTAAGAACACTTGTGTGGATGTTGCAGACTGAATGCTTGGGTCCCTTCTGCCAAATTCACCAATGTGCCAGAATTTGGGGTGATTATTTCATGAGGAGGGAGCCCCAAGAGTGGGATTAGTGTCTTCATGAGAAGAAACAGGAGCTCTCCCCTGAACACTGTCTTCACCCCTAATTGTTAATTGCAAAAAAAGCAATTAGCTATAAACTAGCACCTTGACCATGACCTTGACTCTGGCAGCCTTGAGCTCAGACTTTCAGTTTCCCCAACATGAGAAATACAAGATTCTGTAAATCCTCTGTTCAAGTTCTGTTCTCTCAGCTCACACTGACAAAGACCACCAATTATCAATATTTTAATTCTCTGCTGCAACACAACCATCATTGCCCACTATGCAGAATGCGATACAGCCATTCCAGATGTTGACCTTCCAACTACCACAGTGGTGTGAGACCCTTCAGGGGGAGGATGGTGGCCAGGCATGGCCTCTCCAGGTCCAGCTCCTGGCAGAACAACTGCTCTATTTAGCTGTGCACAGGATGGAGATCAACATCATCCAACACCAACATCTCACACCACCAATTTCCTTCCCTATGCCTTAGCAGAGCTTTCAGTAAGTTCTCCGCCACTAGGTAAAAAGCATGGCTTTCCCCTCTCCAAGTCGCACTTGGACTCTTTCTTGAGAACTCTGCCACGGCCCTGAGCAGAAGGTGTTTGGAACCACTTCCTCAGCCATGTGATGGCAACTCAGATAGTGGCTGCTCCTACAGCTGATATTCCTATGTCCTTTACAGTTTTTTTTTAAATTTTGGTGCCAGTCCTGGGGGTTTGAACTGAGGACCTGGGTGCTGTCCCTGAGCTTCTTTGGCTCAAGGCTAACACTCTACCACTTCAGCCATAGCTCTATTTCTGCTGCCCAGACTGTCTTCCAATTGCCATCCTCAAATTTCAGCCTCCTGAGCAGCTAGGATACAGGCTTGACCAACTGGCTCGTTAGCAAATCTCTCATTAGTCTATTCTCTTGTTTTATAGTTAAAAAATCCTCTGTGTTAACCTGGTTGAAGCCTGACTCTGAATTCTAAAGTGTGTCCACTACAGAGGGTCTAGGTTAAGAGAACCCACACTGGGCATAACAATGGCATCACTATCACAGTTACTAAGCACCAGGCACTATTCAAAGTGGTGTGTGTGTGTGTGTGTGTGTGTGTGTGTGTGTGTGTGTGTGTGTGTGTGTGTGTGTGTGTGTGTGTGTGTGTGTGTGTGTGTGTGTGTGTGTGTGTGTGTGTGTGTGTGTGTGTGTGTGTAAACTCATTTAATCCTAAAACCTATCCCCTGAAGCACTTACACTAAGTAGTATAATTATGTCCATTTTATTGGGGAGGGTCAGTGCTAATCAGCCGGGACAGGAAAATCTGTGAGATTCTTTTTTTTTTTTTATTTGTCTGTCACGGGGCTTGAACTCTGGGCTTGGGCATTGTCCTTGTGCTCTTCAGCTCAAGGCGAGTGCTCTACCACTTGAGCCAAGGTGCCACTTCCAGTTTTCTAGTGGTTTATTGGAGATAAGAGTCTCATGAAAGGTGAGCGCCCCCGTGGCTCACGCCTGTAATCCTAGCTACTCAGGAGGCTGAGATCTGAGGATCCCAGTTCAAAGCCAAGAAAGTCCGTGAAACTCTTATCTCCAATAAACACTCAGAAAACCAGAAGTGGCACTGTAGCTTAAGTGGTAGAGAGCTCGCCTTGAGCTGAAGAGCTGAGGGACAGCACTCAGGCCCAGAGTTCATGTCCTATAATCGACAAAAAAAAAAAAAAAAGTCTCAAGAACTTTCCTGCGCGGATTGACTTGGAACCATGATTCTCAGATCTCAGATTCCTGAATAGCTAGGATTACAGACTTGAGCCACCAGCCCCCAGTGTCTGTGAGATTCTTATCTCTAATTAACTACCAAAAGAGCCAGAAGTGGAGCTGTGACTCAAGTGGTAGAGCACTAGCCTTGAGCAAAAGAGGTTAGGGACAACACCCAAGCACAAAGCTCAAGTCCCAGGAGAACGTCTCCACTCTCCCTCCCCCCAAAAAATTAAAGAAATGACAAAAGAAAGAGATTAAGAAATGTATTCAGGCTGGGCAGTGATGGCTCACACCTGTTATCTTAGCTATTCAGAAGGCTGAGATCTGAGGATCATGCTTTAAAGCCAGCTTGGGCAGGAAAGACCATGCTAGATTATTAGACTTTCCCAGAAAACCTCACAGACATCCAGGTACAGAGAATAAAGAAAAGTTTATTGCCAGGAAAGGACCCGGCAAGAAACCTTCTCACAGGGGAGAAGTGAGAAGCAGCACCAGCTATGTCTAAGGTGACCTATATAACCTAGGAGGTTTAGGAAGGGCTAGAAAGGATGAGGAGGCAGAGACCCTGGTGTGGAAGTGTGGGCCAGGGGCTTCATAATGGAAGATGAGGATTTATGGCTACTGTCCAAATAGTAGATAAGGGGTCTCTCAACTGCCCAGACCTGAAGATCACTCTAAGAGGCTCTTGTTGCTTACATGGCTTATATGGTGGTAGCTATTCCAGAGAAGAGCCATCCCAAGGTAGAGGGTGTTGGAGGCTGATTATTTACTGCCTTTACCAAGTGGGCCTGGTGTTGCCTAGGAAGGGAACATACTAAGCTGTGGAGAAGGGAAGGAGTGTACTAAGCTATGGGAAGGGAGTTCATTTTGCTAACTGTCCATGAGACTCTTCTCTCCAATTACCCATCAAATTACCCATCCAATTACCCAGACACAGAACTGTGGCTCAAGTGATAAAGCTCTAGCCTGGACCAGAAAGGCTTAGGGAGAGCGCCTACGTTCTGAGTTCAAGTCCAGGACCAGCACCAAATAAATAAATCAATAAATAATGTATCTAAACACATATAACTAGGACAGTGATGTCTGGATCAAACCCAGACAAAACAGAGGTCTTGAAAGGTTGGTATTAAGGCAGAATGAGAATGAGGCAAGGAGACAAGGGGTAGTAAGGAAGGCAGTCTGAAAGGTACCACATGGCCTTTACTGGGCTCTCAAGGTCATGTCTGAAATTCACTGTCTGGCAGCAGTACAACAGGTCTGAAGGTCAGAGACTGGGTCCCTCCCTCTAGGAATATTGGAGTACCAGTCTGGGGCACATTCAGTATTCAGTAAGAAACTGATGGATGACTCACATGTAAATGAAGCAGAACCATAGACTCAGCCAGCAGCCCTCAATCAGGCTGAGACTGCACAGCAAGGCCTGGAACTGGAGTGTACACATCCTTCCCAGGATCATCCTGGGCTTCTCCCTGACTCACCTGGCCCAGCTATAAATGCCTGACAGAGGTAAACAAAACAATTAGTTGGCTGCATGACTTAGCTACTAAACACAGTATTCCATGAACTGCAAGGTAGACTAGGCAGACCCAGCTCTGCCTATGGCCCAGCTTCTCCCAAACCTGGGGACTTTGACTACACCTTGCTGTTTTCCCAGTCTGGACTGCTGTCTGTGCTGCACCTCTGCCTAGAATCACATGGCTTCCCACCCCTTCCCTAGCCTTTAGGGCCTGGCTGAATCATCACACTCAACTTGAAAAGAATAGTCAGCGCTTCCCTTTTCAGGAGGCCAGGCTCTCCCATGAACTTGCACACACCTGTACTCACAGAAGCCAGAGACACACTGCATTCTGGGATTAGGACTTCAGGCTCTGCAGGCCAGTCAGCATTTCAGCAGCCAGCTGTGTGGCCCTGAGTGAAGCATATCTCTTGCCCTATGCTTAGTACCCTCATCTATAAAATGGAGCAATTATGGTCCACATATTATTAGGCTGATGTGATCATGAGCAGGGTACCAGATACTGCAATCCTAGTTAATGAAGAGGCTTGATAAAGAGAGTCACACTTCCAAATCAATCCGGGCAGAAAAGTCTGCAAGATTTCATCTACATGGAAGGCAGTGTGTGCTTGTGATGTCAGGAAGAGCGGCAGTCTAGAATAAATGAATCACATTCAGGTATTCACTCAGGCAGGAAGTGAAATCCTATCATAAAAAAACAATCAGTAAAAAACAGGGCTGCAGACATGGTTCATTTGGCAGAGCACCAGCCTAGCAGAGTCCAAACCTCAGAACCCCCAGCCCCCTAGAGAAAAAGAACAATAATATAGAGAGTACTTAGTACTGCACCAGCAATAACTATTATATATGATGAATATCCTGAGCTCAGACGTTGCAGATTATTTGGCATCTGGATACCTGCAGGTGGGCACAGTAGATGAATGAAAGGATCCATTCTCTTTTAGCATCAGCTGCTGCTCTCCCTGGCTCCATGCTTCCTTCATGTTCCTTCACTTACCTTCTTGAGACATCTGTGCTTCCCTCATCCTAGGCTTACAACTACCCACAGCCACAAGAATCCTGCAAGTGGATTTTACATCTAATATCAGCTTTGGGTTTCAGTTGAAACACTAAATACAACAAGGAAAAGGTGCTTTTCAATTTTAATTTTATTTCTTCTTGTCATTATGGCTTTTTTGTTTTCTGGGTTGGCTAATGGGTCATTGGGAATTCAGTCACTGAAGTTGTTACTTGTTTTGGCTAGAAATGTTATTTATGTAATAAATACCAATATGGGGGATGATTAAAACACACACATTGACACACACACAAAAACAAAAACAAAACAAAACAAAAAACCTTCCCTCACTGCCTCCTGCCTCCCTGCCTCCTGAAGTCCAGCTTCTATAGCCCAGTCATCAAAGCATTGTGACCGGTCCCTCACCCACCACTGCAATTACTCTCTAGCAGATATTAACAGAACTTTCAGTGACTCGACCTCACCCGTTATAGCTGGAATAGGCTCCCTCTTACCACGTGAGAGGCCCAGTCATACTGCATACACATGACTACAGTCTTGATCTTCTTAAGGACCACCTTAAAATTTACTCACTACTTTAGCCAGGCACAAGTGGCTCATGCCTGTAATCCTAGCTACTTAGTAGGCTGAGATCTGAGGGTCTTGATTCAAAGCCAGCCTTGGCAGGAAAGTCTATGAGACTCTTTTCTCAAATGAACCACCACATAACCAGAAATGAAGCTGTGGCACAGCACCAGCCTTGAGCAAAAAAGTTAAGGGACAGCACTCAGAGCCTACATTCAAACCTCAGTATTTGCATCAAAAACAACAAAAACAAACAAACAAAAAAACATCTTATCACTTGCAGAAGCCTTTTCAGATCTCCACAGCATAATCTCTTCATGGTAAAACATTCCACTGGTCTCCTCTTCCAGAGGGAATTATTCTATGTCCTGCCTTGCATGCTACAGCTCTGTCAACTCATTTGTGTTCCCTGTTACACTGAGAGTGTTTGGGTTTGTTTCTTTCTTTCTTTTTGCCAGTCCTGGGGCTTGAACTTGGCCTAGGTGCTGTCCCTGAGCTTCTTTTGCTTAAGGCTAGCACTCTACCACATGAGTCTCAGCAACACTTCTGGCTCTTTGTCTTTATGTGTACTGAGGAACCCAGGGCTTCATGCATGCTAGGCAAGCACTCTACCACTAAGCCACATTCCCAGCCCTGGGAGTGGTTTTTTATAACTACCACACAGAACTCCCCCAAATTTAGTTTGGATCCAGAACAAAACTGTTGGTATCAATGTAGATGGAACTCAGATCAACTGAGAGACATTGTAGTGGAGTGACAAAACGCAAGGACCACATATTCAGACAATGATGTTGATGGAAATCTCTTAATCAGGAGAGTGGTTTTAGTTAAAGAACACATATGGGCAGTGGGATTTGTTAATCCTCCATGGAAGGAAGGATCATTTGTAAGAATTAAAAAAGGAACAGAAGGAGCTAGAAGAGATCAAGACAGTTATCCCTACCTCTGGGATCGCTTGGTGTGCTTTGGCCAAAAGTAGCATAACCCGGGGCTGGGAAGGTGGCTCAGAGGCAGAGCGCTTGCCTTGCATGCATTGAGGCCCTGGGTTCAATTCCTCAGCACCGCATAAGCAAAAAAAAGAAAAAAGCAGGAAGTGACACTATGGCTCAAGTGGTAGAGCGCTAGCCTTGAGCTGAAGAGCTGAGGGACAGTACCCAGGTCCAGAGTTCAGGCCCCATGACCGGACCCCCCCCAAAAAAGAAGCATAACCCCAATCTCTGACTTCGTCTTTGTAGGGGTAGTCTTTCCAACAAAGTAGCGTAGGATTAAGGCCCCACTCTATTCCAGCAGGAACACCCTTTAACCATGTTAATTACAATCACCCTGTTTCCAACTAACAGTCATATTCTGAGGATTGAGTCTTAGAATTTTAACAGGTTGTTACTGTGTGTGTGTGTGTGTGTGTGTGTGTGTGTGTGTGTGTGTGTGTGTGTGTGTGTGTGTGTGTGTGTGTGTGTGTGTGTGTGTGTGTGTGTGTGTGTGTGTGTGTGTGTGTGTGTGTGTGTGTGTGTCTCGTGCTGCTACTGCAGCTTTAATTCAGGGCCTGGGAGCTGTCCCTTCGCGTTTTCACTCAGACTTTTTGGTGTTAACTGGACACTAACTGGACATTGCTACCTGACCAGGCTTTGAACTGTGATCCTCAGATCTCAGCCTCCTGAGTAACTATGATTGCATGTGTGGGCCACTGGTATAACAGATCTTATTTGAGGAAACAATTCCATCTGTGAATCCGTTTACCCCTTCATGGGGCCTAAGGAAAGACTGAGTCACTGGGATGCAGCCTTTCTCCCTAAGAGACCTACCTCTGCTCCCAAAGGACCCTCACCCTAGCTGCAGCAAACACCTTCCCCCCAACACAGTAAACAGAGGCCCACATTTCCAAGAACAAAATCTTACCCCAAAGAGACTCTTTTGTGCTTAAAAAGACCATCTCAATTATGAAATTGTAACTCTCTATACATCATCTTTATTATGGTGGTAAAAAATGGTTTTATAAGACCATCTGAAGGGAGAGAACTAGACAGATCCTCACTCAGAGACACCACCCACAAAGCCATGTAGGCGAAGGGGATGGACAGATTGATGCTAATGGACAGTTTAAGAGGAAGTCAAAAAAAAAAAAAAAAGAGGAAGTCACTCAGTTCAGGCCAGGAACCAGCTGCTCTTCCAGGAAGCTCATCCTTCTGAGGTATCTGATCTTACCTGAGGAAATGAAAGCACAAGAATGCAGCCTCCTGAGGGAGAATGTGTACAGTGTCTCCTAGCACCAAGAGCAGAAAGACTTCCAAATGACATACAAGGGAACAGCAGCAGATAAAGAGTCCTGGATGCCCGGCATCCATTGCTCAAGCTTATAACCCTAGCTATTCAAGATGCTGAGATCCGAGGATAGAGATTCAAAACCAGATAGGGAAGACAAGTCCATTAGACTTTTACCTCCAATTAATCACCAAAAAGCCAAAAGTAGAGTATAGCTCAAATGGTAGATTCACAGTCTTAAGCAAGAAATGCTAAAGGCAACCAGGAGCCAGTGGCTCATGCCTGTAATCCTAGCTACTCAGGAGGTTGAGATTTGAGGATCGTAATTCAAAGCCAGCCTGGGAAGGAAAGTTTGTAAGACTCTCATCTTCAATTAACCACCAGAAAACCAGAAGTAGCAGTGTGGTTTAAGTGGTAGAGTACTTGCCTTGAGCTGAAGAGCTGAGGGACAGTGCCCAGGCCCAGAGTTCAAGCCCCACGACTTACAAAAAAAGAAAGAAATGCTAAGGACAGTGCCTAGGCCCTGTGTTCAAGCCCCAATACCAATAAACACACACACACACACACACACACACACACACACACACACACACACACACACACACACACACACACACACACACACACACACACACACACACACACTCACGGAATCTCAGCAGGAACACAACAGTCAGTCAAGATACTGATGCTACTATGTGCTTGTCTTTGGAAGAATCAGTTCATAAGACAGATGAGGTCCTGAATCTTATGGTGCTCACGATCTAATGAAGCAGAAAAACAAACAAGTAAACCAACAAGCAAGCAGATTCTAGTCAGTGGATCATTCACAGATATGTTGCAGAGTGATAAGGGAATTTCTAGATGTCAGCTCTAAGAGATGCCTATCAAAACAGATGCCCGTGGCTTGTTTCTGTAATCCTAGTTACTCAGGAGGCTGCAATCTAAGGGATCACCCAGACAGGAAAAGCCCATGAGGCTCTTATCTTCAATTAACCACCAAAAAAGCCAGCATGGGATTGGTAGTTCAAGTGGAAGAGTACCAGCCTTGAGTAAAAATGTTCAGGACCCAGGATGAAAACAAAAAAAGCTAACAATAACAACACCAAAGGCTGTCTGAGGGGGCTGGGAAGGTGGCTCAGTGGTAGAGCACTTGCCTTGCATGCCCGAGGCCCTGGGTTCAATTCCTCAGCACCGCATAAGCAAAAAGAAAAAAAGCCAGAAGTGGCACTGTGGCTCAAGTGGTACAGCGCTAGCCTTGAGCTGAAGAGCTGAGGGACAGCACCCAGGCCCAGAGTTCAAGCCCCACGACCAAAAAAAAAAAAAATGGCTGTCTGAGGTGACACTAGAGCTGAAACCTCAAAGGTGAAGAGAACTAAGTCAAAGTTGTTAGGAAGAGCATTCATTCATTCTCTGAGCAAAAACCTAAGGTAGGAAGTGAGCCCCCTGTGTAAGACAGCCAACAGGCTGGAGTGTGATGGTGAACACAACCAACACACACAAAATGAAGCTGGAGGGGTACAAAAGGGCCAGACAAGGCAGGAGCTTGAACTTGAGCAGTAGCTGCAAGGCACTAATGAATTCTAGAAAAGAGATAGGAGCCTCTGATTTTACTCATAAATGCATTCTCTGGCTGGGTGTTAAAAATGGACTTAGATTCCAGCAGAAGTGGGGAGAAGAGCTAGGAGCGTTGAGCAAGGATCCAGGAAAGCTAGGATAGGGTAAGAGGAGGGAAATGGGCGGAGTCAGAATCAAAGTTTGGGCCAGATTCAGTAGAGAACTCAGAGCTTCACTGAGATCCCAGGGCTAAAGCAGGAACATTAGAACTCACTCTCCCAAGTCACACAACATACAGATAAGGACACAGAGGCTCTGTCAGGTCAAGGGTCTATCCAGAGTCAAATAGTTCAGGATGGCCCCCACCTCACAATGCAGAACTTCTACCAGGAAGAAATCAGAATAGGGTTGGCAAATAAAGCTTTATTGAAATACAGCATATTCAGGTGATGAATGTACTGTGTGTGGCTATATACATACTACAGTGGCAGAAGCGAGTGGCTATAGTGGAGACTGTATTATCTACAAAACCATATATTAGGCTCTGGACTACATGATCACATACAACACACTGGTTATATTTGGAACTAGAGCTGCCAGAGACAAAAGAAGTGTAAGGTTCAGAGAGTAAATCTTGGGAATCCTCTCTCCCTAGCCATAGGCTCACCCTAGGGGCTGTCCTGCTGAGAGGACTCCTTCAACATTACTTCACTCCTGGGAAGGCCTTAGGAAAATGACAAACCCACCATAACATCCATGCCACTATGCTGTACAAATTACATTCTATAAACATTTCCAAAAGACATAGATGAATTCTACCTGCCAGGAAAGATACAAAAGGAGACAGAAATGATGAAGAGCCTCTAAGTCACTATGGGCCACAGCAGATTACCTAAGCCCTGCTGAGCTAAACTGAGTGAGATCCCCCCACTGGGGTGTATTCAAGTCAAAGATGGCTGCCCATCTGACAGGGAAAAGGTTAAGAGAGATTTGACAGGGCTGGGAATGTGGCTTAGTGGTAGAGTGCTTGCCTAGCATACATGAAGCCCTAGGTTTGATTCCTCAGTACAACAGAAACAGAAACAGTCAGAAGAGATGTTGTGGCTCGAGTGGTAGAGTGCTAGTCTTGAACAAAAGGAAGCTCAGGGACAGTGCCAAGACCCTGAGTTCAAGTCCCAGGACTGGCACAAAGAGGAGAGGGAGGAGGGTGGAAGGGAGAAGGAGGGACAGGACAAGGAGTGCAGCAATTGTGGGTTCTAAAATGGTGTCTTAGGGGCTGGGAAGGTGGCTCAGTGGTAGAGCTCTTGCCTTGCATGCATGAGGCCCTGGGTTTGATTCCTCAGCACCACATAAGCAGGAAAAAAAAGCTGGAAGTGGTGCTGTGGCTTAAGTGGTAGAGTGCTAGCCTTGAGCTGAAGAGCTGAGGGACAGCGCCCAGGCCCAGAGTTCAGGCTCCATGACCAGACCCCAAAATGGTGTCTGATAGCCACCACACACAACCACACATACACACAGCCCAACACCAATTGGGAATGACACAGAGAGATGAGATTATTGAAAGCAGGGTTGGGGTCAAAGAGGCACATTAACACCACAAGGAGAACCCCACAAGGCTGGGGGAAGAAATCCACACCTGGACTTTCCTGCCCTTTATCTGCTACAGAGAGAAAGAGTATAAAACCTGATGATTCACATTAAAAGTCATCAAATGTCCCTTTAATACCTCTGGCATGGTGCCTGGCAGCCCTTCTTAATGTGGACTATTGTTCCCTGACAGTGCTTTGGTGGCAGAAGCAGTCACCTGCCTTGCCCACTGCCAGGGGAAAGCAGAGAGCAGAGGGAGGAGACGACATGAAGGAGGGAGAAACAGGCAGGAGTACCCAGACCCATGGAACGACACCTCTGGAAGACCCTCTTCCTACAGCTCACCGCAGATAAAGGATGACTCACCCCTTGCCACAGCACGTGACAGCTGCCCCAAGGAAGGCCAGGTGGAAAGAGATATGGGTCAAAAAATGAACCAGCCCCGCCCTATTCTTTTTTTCCTATGATAATCCTGGGGCTTGAACACAGGGGCTTGCCTGGGCCCTGGCCCAGAGTTTTTGTGCTCAAGGATAGTGCTCTATTACTTAAGCCACAGCTCCACATCTAGCTTTTTGGTGGTTCATTGGAGATAAGTCTCCCAGATTTTGAACCATATCCTCAGATCTCAGCCTCCTGAGTAACTAGGATTACAGGCATGAGTCATTGGCTTCTGGCTCTGACAAGCCCCATTTTAGCTGTATTCTGCTGGCATGGGAGACAGGTAAAGCTCTATTTACAGGCCAGGAAACAGAGGGTCCAGGGAGGTTAAATGCCTGGCCTCCTGAACTCAGTCAAACACGGCAACCATACAAGCCAGGCACAGTGGCTCATGCCTATAATCCTAGCTACTCAGGAAGCTGAGATCTGAGGATCATGGTTCAAATCCAGCCAGGGCAGGAAAGCCTGTGAGACTCTTACCTCCAATTAACCACCAGAAATCAGAAAGTGGGCTGTGGATCAACTGGTAGAGCACTAGCCTTGAGCTGAAGAGATGAGAGACAGTGCCCAGGCCCAGAGTTCAAGCCCCACCACTGACCAAAAAAAAAAACAAAAAACAAAAGTAATGGGCTAAATGAATGGCAGCCAGTTATTACTACATATATCCTCCTCATTAAGATTCTTACAAGTAGTATTTTATGTTGTGTCTTCCATCATCTAAGGAAGCTGAGGAAAATTCAGCATTCACAGCTTCAACTTCTTAAAAACCCAAGAACAAGAAGAAAAACTGGGGCTGCTTTTTGTTTCCCCCTTCCTTCTCCTATCTCTATTCAGCAGAGGGCAGCAAACAGGAAGCATGGATAGATCAAAGAGTGAGAAAGAGAGCCACATGCAGAACCAGCTACACATGCATAAATACACCCCCCACACACAGCAAGTGGAATTGTTTAGCTTCCTCTAGCTTCCAAAGTATGAACAGTCTACCTCCTCATGCTAGGAACAGCAGGGGAAGTTGGAGAGACAGAAGCTCTTTTTCAGCTCAAGAGATTTTCAGTGAGCTGACTTTGCATGCACATGAGAGAGGAGCAGCTCTCAGAGCAGGGAGAGGAAAGCAGCCACAGAACTGACAAGAAAATTCTCAATGAAGACAGCTTTCAACTAATCATCTTGAGGCAACAAGGCTGGCAATCCTAACACCCAAGCTCTCCCCAGTGAGAAACTGAGGCCCATGCCATTAGCACCTCAGCCCAGCGGTGCCAGAGAGTGCTGATCTACAGGATACAGGTTCAGTGCTCCACAAAGACAGGGCTAGAGTGGCAAAGTGGTGGCATTTTGAGGGTCAAGTTTAGTCCCCACGATGTCAGCAGGGCTCTGACATGGACATCTGTCAGCCTCTTCTCAACTATCTTTCCCACCACCACAACCAGGAGTAGCCAGCTTCTTCTCTGTGTAAATGCTCTTTCCATATGACTGAGGTGGCCCAATCCCATCCCTAGCTCTAAGTAGGATAAGTCACCCAGCACAGCCCATCTTCTTGACTAGTGATTGTGAATGAATCCTATCATAATAAACACATCAGATCCAAAGTGGACCAATAAGTTTGTACAAGATGTTATGTCGAAAAATGAACTTTACAACTTTGGCGTGGGGGGATGGCGGAGCGGGGAGAGATGGGAAGGGATGGGAAGGAGAAACAAAGGAGGAGGCAAGAAAGCTTGGTAATAAATGTACTCATTACCTTGCCCATGTAATTGTAACCCCTCTGTAGTATTTTCACAATAAAAATAAAATAAAAGATTTAAACAGATCATGCTAAGATGTCTTTTCTATAGAGGCAACAGAGATAGATTCTCTCCTCTAGGGTCTGGGTATGGATATAAGGTCAAAAAGTGTTATATTTTACCACCAAGGTATGGAGGGGCATGGGGAGTACAGAGTGTTCAGTCTAATATAAAGGCAGAACCAAGAGAACTTAGAGAGAAGAAGCCCATGCCCTGACAGTACTACAAACTTCCAGATCATACCATACCTAAAGCCAACTAGACCTTGTGTGTCTTCTTACTCATTTAAGCCTGCCTGGCTCAATTCACTAGTTGCACCTGATAGTGAAGTGGCCCTACTTTCCATGCATAGCAGCGACAGTGCCACATGGCACGTGTGATTTACTTTCTCTACTTTCCTCTTGAATCCCTTCAGGTTATTCTAACTTCAGGTTATTTTACTTTCCCTTACTTTAAAAGTAATCCAGGCAAGGTGATTCAGGCCTGTAATCCTAGCAACTGAGGAGGTAAAGACTGAAGGATCAGAGTCTGAGGCCAGCCTCAGTCAAAAAACAAACACAAGAAATCTGAGAGACTTCATCTCAACTAATGATTTGAAGCAGTGGGCATGCTTGATATCTCAGCCATGGAAGAATCACAATGGCACATATCTATCTTTCCCAGTGACATAGGAAGCAGCAGGTTCACAGCGCAGGCATAAAATGAGATCCTACCTTAAGAATAACCAATACAAAATAAGGCTAGAGGCATGGAGTAAGTGCTAAGTTCCTACCTAGCAAGGGCAAAGCCCCAAGTTTAATCCTCAATATAACCAATTTTTTTAAAAATTACAGGCCAAGTGCCTATAATTCTAGCAACTCAGGTGACTGAGAGTAGGAGGATTGCAGTTTAAGGCTAGCAAGGGTAGAAACACTCATGAACCCTCATTTCAGAAAATAACCAGCAAACAGCACAACTATGTTTATCACAGCATTATTTCCATAGCTAAAATATGGAACCAACACAGATGCCCCTCAGTAGATGAGTGGATCAAGAAAATGTGATGTGTGTGTGTGTGTGTGTGTGTGTGTGTGTGTGTGTGTGTGTGTGTGTGTGTGTGTACACACACAATGGAATTCTATGTCTCCATCAGAAAGAATGACATTGCCCCCATTTGTTAGGAAATGGAAGATTTGGAAAAAATTTATTAAATGAGGTAATTCATTAAGTGAGGTAATCCAGGCCCAAAGATACATAGGTCCTATGGTTTCCCTTATTTGCAATAATGTCTAGAACAAGCAGAAAAGGTCAAAAGCTATGTACATATGACCATATAAGAGGATGTTAAGTGAAAGGAACCCCAAGATAGGGACACAGTGGTTTGTCCTTTCTTGCTATTGTTTTTAATATATTTATAATGTACTGTTTTTTGTTCTCCCCCCCCCCCCCGCCGTTTTCACTGTATTTGATTCCAGTGCCCTGCATTTTGTATATACATTTTTGTAATTTGGGAAGGTAAGGGAAATAAGAAAATGCTTAAATAAGGATACAGGTTGACCCATTGTAACAATGAGATGTAAAATACACTTAACAACTCCGTTGGGGGGAGTAGAGGAAGATGGGGGGTAGCTGAGGGAGGTGGGGAGGGAAGGGACGGCAGGGGATAAACAAAGGAGGAGGTAACAACAATACTGGATAGGAAATGTACTCATTGCCTTTATGTAACTGTAATCCCCCTATACAGTATTTTAATAATAAAATACATATAAAAGTAACCAGAGAGAAAGAGAAAAGGATTGAGCGAGCGAGTGAGAGAGCAAACGAGAGAGCAAACGAGAGAGAGAGAGAGAGAGAGAGAGAGAGAGAGAGAGAGAGAGAGAGAGAGAGAGAGAGAGAGACTGCAAGCTGGAGGCGTGGATGAAGCAAGCAAGTGAGCAAATGCATGGCACTGAATTCAAACCTCAGTACCATCAAAAATAATATTAAGTAAAAGACTGGAAAGAAAATTTACAAAAATGGATCTGCAAAAATAGTCAGGTATCACTAGCTACTCAGGAGGCTAAGATCTCATGATCATTAAAAAAAAAATCTCGCCGGGCGCTGGTGGCTCACACCTGTAATCCTAGCTACTCAGGAGGCTGAGATCTGAGGATCGCGGTTCAAAGCCAGCCCGGGCAGGAGAAACCGTGAGACTCCTATCTCCAATAAACCACCAGAAAACCGGAAGTGGCGCTGTAGCTCAAGTGGTAGAGCGCTCGCCTTGAGCTGAAGAGCTGAGGGACAGCGCCCAGGCCCGGAGTTCAAGCCCCATGACCGACAAAAAAAAAAAAAAATCTCATGATCATGCATGGTTTAAGGCCAGCCCATGCAAGAAGACCATGAAACTCTGATGCCCAATTAAGTACCAAAGGGGGGAGGGAACCCAGTGGGAAACAGAGATGTGGCTCATATGGTACACCACTGGCCTTGAGCGAAACAGCTCAGGGACAGGTGTGTGTGTGTGTGTGTGTGTGTGTGTGTGTGTGTGTGTGTGTGTGTGTGTGTGTGTGTGTGTGTGTGTGTGTGTGTGTGTGTGTGTGTGTGTGTGTGTGTGTGTGTGTGTGTGTGTGTGTGTTGGGTGGGGAGGTTCTGTGTGTGTGTGTGTGTGTGTGTGTGTGTGTGTGTGTGTGTGTTGGGTGGGGAGGTTCTAGCAGCCAAATGGTGTAATTACGTACTGGCTGGGGTGTTTGTGTGTGTGTGTGTGTGTGTGTGTGTGTGTGTGTGTGTGTGTGTTGGGTGGGGAGGTTCTAGCAGCCAAATGGTGTAATTACGTACTGGCTGGGGTGTTTGTTTGTGTGTGTGTGTGTGTGTGTGTTGTGTGTTGGGTGGGGAGGTTCTAGCAGCCAAATGGTGTAATTAGGTACTGGCTACCAAAACTGAGGCATGCTAATTTGACTCATGAGGGAAATAACAGTAGACATGGATCTAGTATGTGGAGGGAAGAAAGTCTTTGCAGCAGAACACAGAGGACTTGGAGAGCACTGTGTTCATGTCTGCATTCCTCCTGTGAGAACTCGAGTATGTGATGTCCCTTTTGCTGCCTATTTCCATAATGGACTAGTGACTTCTCAAGCACCTCCCTCCCACTTTAACACTCACTCAGCAAAAATCCAGTTTTCCAAGTGCCACACCATGTGCTATGTACTCAAAGAACACAGTGTCAACACATCTCCACCTACTGAGGCCATGATGCACTTCTTAGCCACAGGAACCGCAACAGGCTACATCCTTTCCCCATTGAATTGTACATGCTACAAAGGCTAGATACGCTACCTCCATTCCCCATGCCATTGTGGTTGTTGGAGAAGCAAAAGTCTCATTTAAGTCTTTCTCTTTCTGACTATGACCCAAATATAAGATGCAAAGGTCAGGTATACGCAAAATACGTAAGACACACACACAACTGGCTCACACAACTCAAATATCATTAGGGAAAATTAGGTGGTACAGGACATATTTCCAGCTGCCAAGTTCACCTCCAGGTATTTCTTTACACAGTGATGACATTCTTGATGCCATCTCAATATAACAGCTGACTGTGGACAAGAAATAATTAAATGGTTACCTAATCATTGCTGCATGGTTACCGTTTCAATAAGCCTTTGCTTTTGCATTATTGAATCCCTTATCTGTTATCTCTCACCAGAGCCAACAGATTAAAGGCTGAAAAACTTTAGACCAAAACCTGAGAGATGGTATTACAATATGAACAAACTCTCAAGTTAGGGCCTCCTCAAAGATTACATTCGAAGTCTTAAAGTCCAAAGCTTTCCAATATGTGCTGCTAAACTCAGAACCACAGGACCTTAGAGATAGAAAGTCCTAACAGCCGGGCGCTGGTGGCTCACGCCTGTAATCCTAGCTACTCAGGAGGCTGAGATCTGAGGATCGCGGTTCAAAGCCAGCCCGGTCAGGAGAGACCGTGAGACTCCTATCTCCAATAAACCACCAGAAAACCCGAAGTGGCGCTGTAGCTCAAGTGGTAGAGCACTTGCCTTGAGCTGAAGAGCTGAGGGACAGCGCCCAGGCCCAGAGTTCAAGCCCAACGACCAACAAAAAAAAAAAAAAAAAAAAAAAAAAAGAAAGTCCTAACAAAGACCTATGTCATTTAAAATAATTATTGTTAGTATAAAGGTGATGTGCAGAGGGGCTATAATTATTTTAGTTGGAAAAAAGAGTACGTTTCTTTTTAGCAATATCACTCCATCTCTCACCTTCTCCCAGTTTTTCCTTCCCTTTCCCATCCAAAACTTGTATAGTTCATTTGCCACATGCGGTCTAGTGAGTACTACCACTGAGTTTGTTCCCCTGTGTCAAAAATACCTACTTCTTACCTCACCAGAATTACTCCATCATTAACTTCACTTGAGCAGCAGTATTGAGAACTAGTTTGAGACCAGCTGATTCCAGGCTTAGTAGACTTAATTAGTAAAGTCTGCTTTAGCCATGGGAGGGGAGAGATGGATTTATAATATCTGTCTTGACCACAGAAGAGGAAACACCATTCTATTACATTTTCACCTTTCCTCCTTTGGAATTTAAACTAACTTCACAAAGGAGTAATCCAAGCCCAGAGTAGTTAAACCACTTTCCTAAGGTCACTGAGGGAGTTTAGTGCAGGAAAGAAGACCAGAAACCAGGCCTCTCTCCCCAGACTATCATCAGTGGGGCTCCTTGGTAGAAGCAAACGAAGAAAAACAACAACACACAGAGATTTGCTTGGCTAAATCAACAGCCCTTCCCAAGTGACATCAGATTTCACCACACTAAGCAGGCAGGGATTAGCAATCTAAGGCTACCAGCCCCTATGAAGAAAATTACAGAAATCATTCCAGGCTACATTTCCAAGCACTTAACTTTCTGATGGGTGCGATTTTGCTGAGAAGAATGAAAGGAAGTAGGGAGGCAGGGTGAAGAGGAAAGTATTAATTTTTGCATGTGATAAAAATAAAGTTCAGCTCTGATATGAGGAAAACTCCTGATCCTTGAAAATTAAAGTCATTGGTACTCCATTATCCCACCAAGTTCCATTCCACTGAAGCTATTATCCAATTAAGTCAGTTCTCACCAGAGTTTATGGCTCAGAAGTGGGAAGGGACCACATCAAGTTTCCTAATGTGGGCTTTTAATAACCAGTTCCCACGCCTGAAATATGAAACAGATTCTAGAATTAAACCAAGTGTTAGGCAGATAAGCAGGGGGGATAGTAATGAGAGCAAGCCACAAATTAAAAGAAAGATGGCGTCACGGCTGGCTTTCCTACTTGGTTTGCAGCTTTCTGAGAAGCCAGCTGTCTGACCACATGAATTCAGAAACCCTAGAAGCATTATGTGTCCTTTATTTATTTTTTCAGGTAAGGGGTAGGTTTATTCATTGTTCCGGCTGGCACCAGGCCAAGATGGACCTCCACGTGGCTGGGAAAGGCCTGGGAAAGAGAGAGCTGGGAAAGAGAGAAAAGAGCTAGAAAAGAGAGCATCTGGCTAAGGTGGAAAAGAGAGAGCTAGGAAAGAGAAGGGAACTGGGCAGGAGAAGAGAAGGAAAGAGCTGAGAAAGAGCTAGAAAAGAGCAGAGAGAAGCCGGGCGCTGGTGGCTCACGCCTGTAATCCTAGCTACTCAGGAGGCTGAGATCTGAGGATCGCGGTTCAAAGCCAGCCCGGGCAGGAGAGACCGTGAGACTCCTATCTCCAATAAACCACCAGAAAACCGGAAGTGGCGCTGTAGCTCAAGTAGTAGAGTGCTCGCCTTGAGCTGAAGAGCTAAGGAACAACGCCCAGGCCCAGAGTTCAAGCCCCACGACCCACAAAAAAAAAAAAAAAAAAAAAAGAGCAGAGAGAGGGCATCTGGGCCTGGGGTAGGCCTTATCTAGGGTATGGGTAGAGAAAGGTGTGGCCACAACAAATTCAGATGTGACCATTATGTGTCCTTTATAAATCAGATGTCCTGCCTAGCTCCAGAGTCACACTCAGGATGAACTAGGTGGCAGTTCTGTGACTTACATTCTAGCAAATGACAGCTAAGTGCTCTTTTAATCTTCAGTGGAAGAATCAAAGAGTTAAAGAGGACTGTTCAAATAGTGGGTTCATTGCCCTCAGATAAACTTCTCTCAAATCCACAAGGAACCTAATTTTTTTTGGACAAAAGTCCTGTCAAGACTTCCCTCCAGAGCCTCTGTGGTTACTTCTACGAGGAAGATCAATGAGGAGGTATTGTGGGAAGGTTCTCAACAATTACCAGAGTGACAGACTGAGCTTAGAACCAACTGGTCAACCCTTCATAACAGCGCAGAGTGCTTCAGATAGCAGATTTCCCAGACAGCAGCCTGATGCGCTGCATGCATGCGCAGGGATAGTGTGGAATGAAGACTGGAAGAAAGTCAGCCTCTTCCTTCAAGGCCAACTGCCATTCAAACAAGGAACTAACTGGGAAGGCCAAGCCCAGGGCTCTTCCTCTGCAAAGAGAGTAGAACACAAAAGGGCTGTGTGGAAATTTGGCAGGATCTTCCTGAAAGGCAGCAGCTGAATGCTGAACCTTATAGAACCTAGAAAAGCCTATCATTGCAAAAGAGCTCTTCTGCTGCACCCAGGAAGGAGAAATTTTCTGTAAAGGACGAACAGCCAGTTGACAACCCTTGAAACACCAATCCCATTCCCCACTTCCTCCTCCTCCTCCTCTTTATGCTATTCCAGAGAAAAAGAAATTAAACAGGCATTAAACCTGCCCCCTGAGCTCTCCACACACTGCAGGTGTGTTCCAAGGAACATCCATCCAGCTGTTGCTCTCCTCTCTTTCTGCCCCAAAGGCTGCTTTATTCAATCAATACCTTCTTGTACATGTGAGTACTTTTCTTTGAAAGCTCAGGCCAAACTGGCAGTTAACTTTGACCTTCTCTCTACACATCTAAGTCTATAGGAAATGAAAATCAGAACTTCTTTGGCACCTGCCTCAACTGAAATATGACAGCTTTCTTTAGGAAAAGGCAGACTGTCAAGAGCTCTTTTAGACCTGGTCACAGCTATTCCACAGGAGACGTGCACTTGGGCAGGACACACCCCCTTTGCCTGGGGCTTTGCCAATATAGAACCCCTGAACCTAGGGACGCTGTCAGGGACAATACTACAGGAAAAAGCAGTAGCCCTGTGTCCACTCACTGATCACATCACAGAATGCTGGCAACTCAACCAAGAGAAGGAGTTGGTGGATGATAAGCACATACAGCAAGTTAATGACAAAGCCAAACACAGCCCTGGCCTCTTCTCCCTGATACTGGTACAGGATAGGAATTGAAGGAGATTTCAAGAAAGGAAAACACACAAGACACAGAATTTAAGGGGGAAAAGGCTAGGCAGGCTATCAGGGCTTGAACTCAGGGTTTAGGAAAGGACCTTGCTAACTTTCCTTAGTTTCTGAACAGTTAAAATGTACCAGAAAGACCTATTAAAATCCCAATAACGTACATCACTGAAATACAGAAAACAGTCCAAAAATTCATATGGAACACCAAAGACCTAGAATAGCCAAAACAATTCTAGGGGATAAAGACAATATGGGAGGGCTATCCATGCTGAACTTCAAACTCTACTACAGAGCTATAATAACAAAGACAGCATGGTACTCGCACAAAAACAGACCCGAAGACCAATGGAACAGAATAGAAGATCCAGAAATAAATCCACAGGCCTACAGCCAGCTGATATTCGACAAAGGAGCCAAAGACATACAATGGAAGAAACACAGCCTCTTCAACCGCTGGTGCTGGGAAAACTGGGCAGCCACATGCAGAAAACTAAAAGTGGACCCCAGCCTATCACCATGCACCAACATCAACTCAAAATGGATTAAAGACCTTAACATTAAACCTGAATCTCTGAAACTACTGCAGGACAGAGTAGGAGAGACACTTGAACTAATAGGCACAGGAAGAAACTTCCTGAACAGAGTCCCAGGGTCACAACAAATTGGAGAGACTCGACAAATGGGACTACCTTAAAATAAAAAGCTTCTGCACAGATAAAGCTATTGCAACCAAGCTAGAAAGACAACCAACTAATTGGGAAAAAATATTTACCAGCAATATATCAGACAAGGGGTTAACATCCTGTATATACAGGCAACTCAAGAAACTAATCCCTCCCAAACCCAACAAACCAATTACTAAATGGGCAAGGGAACTAAAGAGGGACTTCTCAAATGAAGAAATAAAAATGGCAAAAAAACACATGAGGAAATGTTCATCATCCCTGGTGGTGAAGGAAATGCAAATAAAGACAACCCTGAGATACCACCTTACCCCAGTCAGAATGTCCCACATCCACAAATCAGCCAACGACAAATGCTGGAGGGGATGTGGAGAACGAGGAACGCTATTACACTGCTGGTGGGAATGTACACTCATACAACCACTTTGGAAAGCAGTCTGGAGGGTCCTTAGAAAGCTAAAGATTGACCTCCCTTATGACCCAGTCATACCACTTCTAGGCATCTACCCTGAACAACAGGAACCAATATACAAGGACACGTGCACCTCCATGTTTATTGCAGCACTGTTCGCAATAGCTAGGATATGGAAACAACCTAGATGCCCCACCACAGATGAATGGATCCAAAAATTGTGGTATCTATACACAATGGAATACTATGCAGCCATTAGAAATGACAAAATAATGGCATTTGCAGGGAAATGGATGGAGCTAGAAGGAATCATGTTGAGCGAGGTAAGCCAAGAACGAAGAGACAAACAGTACATGGTCTCCCTGATAAGTGGATGATGAATCCAAAATGTTAGGTGATATGACAAAACTAACAGGTCTTAAGAAACAAAGAACTCCCACTCATCTGGTTGAACCACTACTAAATATCCCCATGCTGCTGATCACATATATGGTATATAACATATGAGCACCGTTATATATTACAGACTGTGATAGACAATTTGCTCCAGGAAAGTTAGAATGAACTTGTGACTTTAAATGAGCATCATTATTCCACAATACTGTGAATTTCCGGAAATTAAGTAATCACTTAATCACAATCAAAAAAAAAAAAAAAAGAACCTTGGGGAAGGGAGGGAGGGAGGGGATGGTAGGGGGAAAACAATGGAGGGGGTAACAATGTTCAAGAAGAAGTGGAAGTGTACTCATTACCTCACTCATGTAACTGTAACCCTCTGTATAGTATCTTTATAATAAAAAAAATTAAAAAAAAAATAGTACCAAGAAAAACAAACTAAATTTAAATGTATTCAGAGGTCTAGTGTTAGTGGTAATGATTAAACTATATTCCCAAACTATAAAAAAATAAAAAATAAAAAATAAAAATAAAAAGCTGCATATTGGCTGGGAATGTGGGTCAGTGGTTAGAGTGCTTGCATACCATGCATGAAGCCTGGGGTTTGATTCCTCAGTACCACATACACAGAAAAAGCTGGAAGTGGTGCTATGGCTCAAGTGGTAGAGAGTTAGCCTTGAGCAAAAAAAAAAAAAAAAAAAAAAGCTCAGGGACAGTGCCCAGGCCCTCAAGTCAAGCCCCAGAACTGACCAAAAAAGTTGCATATTACAGAAATGGAAGTACAGGAATAAAGATGGGATCTATCCATCACTAATGTGAAAACTCCAGTCAGGAGGCTGTCAAGTAAATCCTTTTCCCAACTGATCCCAGCATGATGCAAGCTGGTCTGTGTGCCATTTGTAACACACGGGGATTAAGAAGAAAGGTCAGAAACAATAGATAAAAATCAGTACATGTGTAAGATATTCACTTAAATCAATATCAGTCTAGGAGTGGGAAACTTCTCATTATGGCAACCTGAGAAATCTTCTTTGAACACCTTTCCCTCCATAAAGGTGTACCAAACGACTCCAGGAAATAAAAAAATTCTTATCCATATATAGGATTATTTACAAACAATCTTTCGGGAAAAGAGAACACACAATAAAAATGGAAGAAAGGATTTAAAGTAGATCTGTTAATTTAACGGACTTTGTCAAGCAAATCCACCATCCCTGGTGTGCTATTTATTGTGCCTAATAGAACTAACACTCAGGGAAAAAGTAGTCATTAAAAAGGACTGGTCAGAAGGGGGAAAACACAGCAAACAAGCCAGCTTTAAAAGTTTCTCAATTATAAGTGAGTTACTCTGAGGGAATTATCTGGAGGTGACTTTAAAGTTTAACATTAAAATATGAAGAAAGGATCATCATGGCCCCATCACTCCCCTATTTTCACTTTTTTTGGGGGATGGGGGGATGTTATGGATGGACGGAGGGGCATGAAAGACCAGGCGCAGTCTGCTATCATGTTAGGTTCAGGTTACCTACTGCCAAGTCACACAATTACTCCAGAAAACCTGCCTAAGGAATGCGGGCTGCCTGTCAAGGTTACAAGCTGTCCACTGCAGTGTAAGATATACAAGAAAATGACACCATGTAAACCTCATAAAGGTCGCATGGTATCAGGAACTTTAAACGAGAAAATAAATACTATCCTCCATCTAGTTTTGTATACTAATTTCAAGTCAGCATACATAAATACCACACAGCACACAAGAGCATTACTGTAAGGGGTCACTTGCTCTGTGAAGAAAACACTGCTTTTGGCTGTGAAAGTAACTGATTTCACACAAATTCTAGGATTTTAGCACCTTAATGCAGGCCAGAACTCTACCCCTCCTCCACCAACCCCAGAGCAAGTCCCAGGACATCAGGAGAAGAACACAAAAATGGAGTGAAGAGAAAACAAAGGCAGGGGGTTCAGGACTTAACCCCAGCTGAGAGAGAGAGAACATCATTGTGGCTCAGAGGGCGAATGCTTGCCTGGCAGTTACAAGACCCTGGATTCAATACTCAGCACCAAGGCTTTGGCCTTCATCTGTAAGGACCAAATGAAATAGCCCAGACAAGACTAGGTGATAGGTGCTTCCAGAAAAGACAAGAGCAACGGGTAAGAGGAAAACACTGCCTTGATGTTCTGTAATATGTTCCCTCAAGAAGCTCAAACTCTTCGCACAAGTACACTAGGCTGCCTAGGTCACCACCACAATGCCATCCTCTCTAGAAACCATCTACCCATGGTAGATACCACCTTGGTATCTTTGCCTGGAAACCCATTGACATTCAAGAAATCATGAATGATTATTAGAGTTCTGTCATTTTGAAACTGATGGGAAAATGAATGTGTTATGTGTCCGGAACACATATTATCACCACCATCACATGTGTGCGTGCATGCGCGCGCGCGCACACTCTCTCTCTCTCCCTCTCTCTCTCTCTCTCCAACTCAAGTCCTGAACTTTTGACCTGGTTGCAGCTGAGCTGAGCCCCCTCCCGAGTCCACCAGGGCACCTGCTCCAGGGCTGACAAGAGTGCTGGCAGGCAATGGCCGCAAGGCTACAACAGCACAAAGCAGCCAGCCTGCAGCAGAGGCCTTTATAGAAAGAGCCAGGCAGCTTCACATCTCCCTCCCTACTGCTCCAAAACATGCTTCTTTAATGATTCCCCAAGGAAAGAATAAAACCTAACATCTGTTTCCCAGGTTTACTGACCTGTACAACCGCTGACAGCATGCAAATCTGGAAGCCTCGCAACTTCCTTCAATTTCTCTAAATGTGAATACTGAAGAGTTTGAATGGGAGGGAGGGGATCACTGTTTTGTGGTGTAGAGCCAGGGACACTCCTCGGTGTGCACCAGTCCCCCACCCCCGAGGACATCTCATGTTGGCATCTGGGGATGTAAATTACAGGGATGTAAATTCTGTCTTGCTTAATTTTGTGGAACACTATCAGGACAGCCTAAAATACAACTGGGCGGCTCAGTACAAGCAACCATCTGCCCTGTGACCAGGTGAGGCTCAGGGCTAGATTCCTGGTGTGCTAAGGGTCCAGAATGAGGACTGGCCAAGCACAAGAAACACGCATGTGCAGCGCAGAGACGCGAGGGTGGGAGGGCGCCGCCAGGCAACTGGGTTTCCATCTAGCTGTGTGACACCCTTTCTTTCAGGGCTCCCATAGCACATGCACCATTCTGCCACATGCCCTGTCCCTGAGCTCACTCTGAAAAGGAACCACAACTGGACTGCAGGTCATCTCTCTGCCATTGAGTCTGGGTTTCAGATGGCTCATCCGTGCAAGAATTTTATGTTAGATGAACTCTAGGTATTTCACAGACCCAAAATCCCGTGATTTTAGGAGTGTTTTTGAGCATGCATAACAAGCATGGTGGCGAACCCTGGTCAGGATCTGTACCACCAAGTAACGATCTACCAAATGAAACCTACAAATCCATCCTCGGCGCATCTGAACTAGGGATTTCTTCTTTCTGTTCAATGTCCAAATTACTTTTAAAATAGCTTCTGAGGCTTAAAGATTAACCTTTTCCTCAATTAGACCTAAAATTGTGAGGAATTCTGGAGGATAAATGTCTTAAAACTATCTTTTGCCCTTCTTTCACTCTTCTTTGTTCTGTTGTATTTGAGATCCTCGTACATAGAACCACAAATAAAACCCAGGTCTAGTTTGTGGCTTGCCTATCCTCCATGCTGCAACCTCATGTATGAAACTGAGACCTCTCCAGAGAGCGGTGTCACCCACCCTCATATATTTTCATTTTTCACTGGGTGCTGTTCATTGCTTTTTTGTTGTTCCGTCTTCATATTAGCCTCTAGCAAACACTAGTCCACATCTGTCGAAAACATGGGCTCAGTGTCTTTCTCAGTAGTTCTTACTGTTAAAAGAGCAATGGTCTAGGCCGAGGAGGTGGCTCAGTGGTAGAGTGCCTGCCTAGCATGCATGAAGCCCTGGGTTTGATTTCTCAGTACCACATACACAGAAAAGGCCAAAAATGGCTCTGTGTCTCAAGTAGCAGAGAGCGGCTCAGGGACAGAGCCCAGGCCCTGAGATCAAGGCCTAGGACTGGCAAAAAAAAAAAAAAAAAAAAGGAACAGGCTCAGGATCTTTGTGATTCTTTCCTCAGCAATGCTATTTGGGGCCAGATACACCTTTTAGTGAGGAGCAGCACCATAAATTAAACTACAGTGACTAAGGGATGGGCCTCGCTCTGTGTGCCCGGCTGGGCTTTATTTCTTACAACCCGTTGACAGACTTCATCCAGGATTTACTGATTTGCTTATTATCTGGCTCACTCCACGAAAAAGAAGGCAGTTATTTTTGTGTTGTGTTTACAAGTTTCACACCAGCACCTACTCGGCCTGCCTAACACACAAAGGATGCTTTATAAATATTTGCTGAAAGAAACATCGACTCTCCCCGCTATAATCCTAGCTACTCAGGAGTCAGAGGTCTGAAGATCACAGTTCAAAGCCAGCCCAGGCAGGGAAGTCCATGAGACTTTTATTTTTGCCAGTCCTGGGACTTGAACTCAGGGTCTGAACACTGTCCCTGAACTTCTTTGGCACAAGGCTAGCGCTCTACCACTTAAGCCACAGAACCACTTCCAGCTTTTCTGTGTGTGGTACTGAGGAGGTGAACCAGGGCTTCATGCATGCTGGGCGAGCACTGTACCACTAAGCCACATTCCCAGCCCCTCCATGAAACTCTGATCTCCAAGGAACCACCAGAAAACCTGAAGTGGTGCTGTGGCTCAAGTGGTAAAAAATGCTCACCTTGAGCTGAAGAGCTCAGAGACAGTGCCCCAGGTCCTGAGTTCAAGCCCCAAGACTAACCACCACCACAACAACCAAAGAAATAGGAACTCAGCTGGATGCTGGTGGCTCATGCTTATCATCCTAGTTATTCAGAAATCTAAGAACTGAGGATGGCAGTTCAAAGCTAGCCTCAGGCAGGAGAGTCCAGGAGTCCTTTTTTTAAAAAATCAATTGTGAAGCTTCTTAACTCTGGGACTCCCACACTGTCTTGAACTTTTTTGCCTAAGGCTAGAGCTCTACCATTCTGGTTTTCTGGTGGTTCACTGGAGGTAAGAGTCTCCCAGACTTTCCTGCCTGGGCTAGTTTCAAACTTTGATCCTCAGATCTTAACCTCCTGAGTATTACAGGTGTGAGCCACTAGCACCTTGTGGAAGATAGCTAGCCTTGAGCAAATGAGCTCAGGGATAGGGGGACAGGAGAGAGGGGAGGGGTCAGGGAGATGAGGGGAGGGAGAGATGAGGGGAGGGGAGGGAGGAAGAGAATGAGAGAGAATGAGAGAGAATGAGAGAGAGAGAGAGAGACAGAGACAGAGAGACAGAGAGACAGAGAGCCCACGCAAGAGAGAGAAGAAAAGAAGAAACATGATCTTGCCCCTGTACTCAGTTTCAGTAGAAGGCTTAAAAAAGATCTTCTGGCCAGGTACTGGTGGCTCATGCCTATAATCCTAGCTACCCATGAGGCTAAGGCCTGAGAATAATGGTTCAAAGCAAGCCAGGACAGGGAAGTCTGTGAGACCCATCTCCAATTAACTACCAAAAACCATGAAGTAGAGCTGTGCTCAAGTGGTGGCGTGCCAGCTGTGGCCAAAGACTAAGGGACAGTGCTCAAAAGCTCCAGTACCAGCATACACAAAAGAACAAAGGAAAGAAAGGGAGGAGAGGGGGAGAGAGGAAGGAAGGGAAGGAGGGAGGGAGGGAAGAGAGAGGGAGGGGAAAGAGGAAAGAAGGAGAAAGACACAGACAAGACAGGACAGGACACCTGGGCTCTGGTAGCTCATGCCTGCAATCCTAGCTACAAAGCAGGCTGAGATCTGAGGATCATAGTTCAAAGTCAGCCCAGGCAGGAAAGTCTGTGAGGCTCAGGTGTTACAGCACCAGCCTTGAGCAAGAAAAGCTCAAAGACAGTACCCAGCACCAATACAAAAACAAAGGCCAGTATGTTTCAATTAAAATAGTTTCCTGGGAGTGTAGTTCAACAGTACAACACCTGCCTGTCTAGTACACTAGAGACCTTCTTTCTTGATCCCTAGTCCTGCCAGGAAAAAAAAAAATACATGTTTCCTCACTCAGTCCACTACATCTAGTCATCATGAAATGAATACCCTAATCAGGGCTAACTTATTATTTCCTGTAGTTGAGGCCTCTTAAACCTTTGATTGAAGAACCTCCTTCAGAATTGATTAAAATGTTAAACCACAAACACACTGCCAGCAGATTGTGTATAAGTATACGAACTCAAAAATCGACCACCCATCCTTTGGCACCATGTTTAGGAACTGTTGATTGTATTTTTAAGTTCCTCCTAACCTTTAGTCTTTTGGGGGGGGGGGAAAGGGAGGAGCCAGGTTGGGGCTTGAACTCAAGAGCCTGGGCACTGTCCCTGAGCAGCTTTTGCTCTCTACCACTTGAGCCACAACACCACTTCTGGCTTTTTCTGTGTATGTGGAACTGAGGAGTGGAACCTAGAACTTCATGCACACTAGGCAAGCACTCTACCACTTAGCCACATTCAGTACTTATTTTAATGTGTAAATTCATGGCTTGTGCTCCCAGTAAGGAGTTAATCCAAGGAAACACCAAGTATAACATTCAAGACTCAGCATATTATACCCAGGTGATCATGCGGGTTAGGTAAGGGACTTTAAACCACATAAAACCACAATCAGAGCCCAACACCAACCAGTGACTCACAAATATAACCCTTAGTTACTTAAGAAGCTGCCGGCTGAGAATCAAGGTTACAAGCTAACCAGACACACCAGCAGAAAAGTTCAAGAGACTTTTATCTCCAATTCACCAGCTCCACAGATAGAAAGCCAGCCATGAACAAAAAAGCCTAGTAAGATTCAAGGCCCAGACTTCAAGCCACAGTACTAACCAAAAATGAAGAAAGAACTAGAAAGAGACACAGCAAAGCTAAAGATTAGGTTCTCAAAGGCAAGAAGCTCATTAAAAGATACAAGAAAGCAATCAATTAATTTTCATTATCTTGCTACCATAAGAACTACATAAATGATTCTACATGAACATTTCCAGTTCCCTCGGATCAGACCACTGAAAAATCTCCCTTATCAAGTAAGGCACTAGTTTCTGAGAAGACTACTTGGTTAGGGGAAAGTGCTAAATCTCTGAAGAAGAGACCAATTAACTTTTCTCTTTGGAGTCAACAAAACTTAGCCAACCTAACCACTAAAATATTAAGCAATTACATAATGCTAGATTAAATAGAATACAAGCTGGGCAACAAGCTAGGTGGCTCACGCCTATAATCCTAGCTCCTCAGAAGAATGAGATTTGAGGATCACAGTTTGAAGCCAGCCTAAGCAGAAAAGTCTATGCAACTCTTATCACCAATTAACCCCCCCCAAAATCAGAAGTAGAGCTGTGGCTCAAAGTGGTAGAGCACTAGCTTTGAGCACAAAAGCTCAGGGATAGCACCCAAGCCCCATGAACAAAAAATAAACAAACAATTGTGGCTCTGAGCTACTTTTTTCTTTTTCTGGTCGGTCTTGGGGCTTGAATTCTGGGCATGGGCGCTGTCCCTCAGCTCTTTAGCTCTAGCCAGCGCTCTACCACTTGTTCCACAGTTCCAGTTTTCTGGTGGTACACTGAAGGTAAGAGTCTCAGGGACTATCATGCCAGGACTGTCTTTGAATCGACATCCACAAATCTCAGCCTCCAGAGTAGCTAGGATTACAGACATGAACCACCAGCACCCTGCTCTGAACTACTTATTAACTGCCAATCTTCTGACAGGACAGTTATGAGCCTAACTAATATTATCTACTTCTATATAAAGCACATAGTAGGTACTTAATGATGCCAACGATTTAATTCAGTGTCACTAATCCACTGTCTTAATCACCCGAATACTTCAGTCTCCTCTGAAAAAATCCCTACTATATGACACAAATACATTGTGAATATATTTAGAAACTTATAAATATGCAATAAGCTACAATGTTACAAGTTCTTAATCTCATGGCTGATAGTGGGTTATTTCAAATTTTTACGTTTTTTTGCTATAATATTCAAGCTTTATATAATTTTATGCAATTGTATGTGTGCCCATACTGGGACTTGAACTCAAGGCCCAGGCAATTATCCCTAACCTTCTTTTGCTTGAGGTCAGGACTCTTTATTACTTGAGTCGAAGCTCTACTTCTAGCCTCTGCCCCCCTTTTCTAAAATAGTTTATTGGAGATAAGAGTTGCACGGACTTTCTACCCCAGCTGGCTTTGAATCACTATCCTCAGATCTTGGCCTCTTGAGTAGCTAGGATTACAGGCGTGAGCCACTACCACCTGGCAATTTTATGTTATTATTTTTTAAACCACAATTAAACAATGTAAAGGATCATTAACCGTACACTCACAGATTTCTGGACTGATGATTACAAACACTTTATTTAGGGCACAGAAACATTGAAGTCCTTAGATATATCTCCAAGCCAGGTGCTGGTGGCTCACGCCTGTAATCTTAGCTATTTAGGAGGCTGAGATCTGAGGATCACAGTTCAAAGCCAACCTGAGCAGAAAAGTCTCTGAGACTCTTATCTCCAATTAACCACCAGAAAACAGTAAGTGGTGCTGTGGCTCAATGTGGTAGAGCGCTAGCCTTGAGCTGAAGAGCTGAGGGACAGCACCTAGGCCCAGAGTTCAGGCCCCACGACCGGACCCAAAAAAAAAAAAAAAAATAGAATCCTTGAGGATTCTACAAATCCAAATGTTCAGCCAGGTGGTGATCAAGAGTTAAAAAGAGAGGAAGAGATCTGTCCCACAGGTGAAAACTGGCTTCCTTTAAAATAAAATAAAACAAAACAAAACAAAACACAGGCTGGGAAGTTGGCTCAGTGGTAGAGCGCTTGCCTACCATGCATGAAGCCCTGGGTTCAACTCCTCGGTTCCACATACACAGGAAAAGCCAGAAGTGGCGCTGTGGCTCCAGTGGTAGACTCTGTTCTCCTATAACCATGCCAGGCTGGCATGTTAGCTACTCTGGAGGCTGAGATCTGAGGATTCTGGTTAAAAGCTAATCAGGGCATGAAAAAGTCTGTAGGACTCTTACCTCCAATTAACCACCAAAAAGCCTGAAGGTGAGCCTTGACTCAAGTGGCAGAGTGCTAGCCTTGAGCACAAAAGTTCAGGGACAGCACCCAGGCCCTGAATTCAAACCACAAGAATGACACCAAAAAAATTTTAAAGCCAGCCTGGAGGCAGAGCTCAAATGTTGGAGCTCCAGCAGTGAGCAAGGAAATTGAGAGGCTGTGAGTTCAAGCCCCCATTAGAGAAGAAATGATATCCAACTTCTACCTGGTATTATTCACCATTTCTATCTTTTTTTTTTTTTTGGGGGGGGGGTCTGGTCGTGGGGCCTGAACTCTGGGCCTGGCTGCTGTCCCTCAGCTCTTCAGCTCAAGGCTAGCACTCTATCACTTGAGCCACAGCACCACTTTGGCTTTTTTCTTTTTGCTTATGTGGTGCTGAGGAATCGAACCCAGGGCCTCAGGCATGCAAGGCAAGTGCTCTATCACTGAGCTACCTTCCCAGCCCACCATTTCTATCTTTTCAAGTTGCTGTACATTACCACTGTAGGGCCTAGGACCTAACCTAGGAATCTTTTCTTTTTTTCTTTGCCAGTTCTGGGCTTGAACTCAGGGCCTGAGCACTGTCCCTGAGCTTCTTTTTGCTCAAGACTTAGCACTCTACCATTTGAGCCAAAGCACCACTTCCGGCTTTTTCTGTTTTATGTGGTGCTGAAGAATTGAACACAGGACTTCATGTATTCTAGGCAACCACTCTACTACTAAACCACATTCCCAGCCAGATTTTTTTTCTTAAACAGTCAGGCCAATAAACTATTTGATATTTTTTAATTACCTAAGAAAAATGAAAATCAATTATACTGAATCAAAACTGATTAGTGTCCTCAGTTCTTCACAGTTGAGTCAAGTTTGGTAGACAACTAATTCAACATTTCTCAACTTTCGAAAATTTTTTTTTACTTAAAACATAGCCATATGGCCCATCATCCTAGCTCCTCACGTGGCTGAGATCTGAGGATCATGGTTTGAAGCAGCCTGCTCAGAAAAGTCTGTGAGAAGACTCTTATCTCCAATAAATACCAAAAGTCAGAAATGGAGCTGTGGCTTAGGGGTAGAATACAAGCCTTGGGCCCAAAAAAAAAAGCAGCAGCTCAGGGGTGTGCATGCACACGCACACGTGCACACACGTACACGCACACACACAAAGGGGGGCATATCAAAATAAATACACATGATCTACGATAGAGATACAAGTACCAGAGCGTTAAGTAAGTAGGTTACCTAACGTCTCCAAAGAAAAAGATGTGTGAAGAATACTTACAGGGCGTACATGTTGGAATCTAAATAGGTATCTGAGGTGTTTTTCAAATTGCATATATTTTAAGTGAAAAGAAAAAAGTTATTCCCAAGGAAGACTAGAATTAGAAGACAGTCACTTCGGGTGTCTGCACCAGTCACTGTGTAAGCTACAATCACTTCTCATTTCTCCTTTAAATATACTTGACCTCTTCAAACAATCTGCGTTTCTCTTTAGGAAGTGAGCCCGCTAAAACTCAGAAGCCACACACCTGTAGGACCCAGGACAAATCATTCCCAGGCTGCTGGGAGCATGGCTGTCTTCAGGCTGAAATGAGCCGACCTCTCCTTTTCCATCCACAAAACGGGTTCACGGGGGACCCGGGGACCCGGGCCGTTTCCCCCCAAAGGCTCTCCTGACGCAGCGTCCTCGCCAAGGTCCCTTGGAGCCCAAGGAGGGGGTACGGGGTGCTGGGCCCGGCGGCCTCCACGGAGAGACGCAGCCCTGATTCGCTGGCCGTCGTCGGGGTGTTTTTTTTTCTGCTGACCCACTAAGGAAATTCAGAACATTCGGGAGTAACTGTCAGAAAACAAACCAACCAACCATTCAACCATCCATCCATCCAACCATCCATCCCTCCTGCGGACTTCAGGCTCGCGAGCCTCGGCTGCCCGGATTCTAGTGATGGGGCTCCCACCGAGAAAAGGGAAAGTCGTTAGGTACCACAGCCCCCTTCCCCTCTCCCCCTCCTTCCTCCTCCTCCCCCTCTTCTTCCTCCTCCCCCTTCCCCCTCCGCTAGAGGCAGCCCGCATCGCATTGTCCCGCGCTCCGCGGGAGCTCCAGCCGCTGGCGCCTGGAACCCCGCTTCTCCAGGCCCGCGCTCGCCTCCCCGGCCCCGGGAGCGCGGCTTCCCACGCCGGGCCGGGCGCAGGGCGGGGGGGAGGGGGGAACATCAACACAACAACATCAACAACACAACAACAGGACAACACAACAACCACCACAACACAAAAGCCGTGCAAGTTTCCAGCCCCGCGCCCTCCCCACCGACCCCCCCCCCGGGGCCGGACTGGGCCGGGCGCGGCGGGAAGACGTGGCGCCAGACTTTCCCCGAGGCCCCGGGAGCCCCCCCTCGTCCGGAGTTGGCGGCCGGGCGCCGCCGCCTCGCTGGGGAGGGACGAGCTCCCGGCGGCCCTGGCCCGGCCCCGAGGAGGCTCGCGGCGCCTCCCGCCCGCCCGCCCGCCCGCCCGGCTCCCTGGCGGCCCTGACAAAAGCAGGCTCGACCCCTGACCGCAAGCGGGCGCCCCGCCAGATGTACCGGCGGTACGGGGAGCGCCGCCCGGACTCGCCGGCGGGCCCGGCCCCGGCCCCCTCCCTCACGACGCCGTCCTGACCTCCAGCCCGGCCCCGCCGCTCACCTCGATCTCGAAGTCCGGCAGGCAGCAGGCGGTGCAGAAGAGCGAGCAGAAGTGCGCGATGGCCGGCACCTCCCACCAGGAGCGGAGCTCGCCCAGCCCCGTGGCGCCGCGCTCCTCCGGGCACATTGCCGCGCCAGCCCACGCCCGCTCGCTCGCTCGATGGCCGGGCGGGCGCCGCGGCTGGGCCGGTCGAGCCCGCGCGCCGCCGGCTCCGGCTCCTGCCCCGCGGCGGCGCCTCAGCGCCTCGCGCCCTCCCGCCGCGGCGCCCGCGGCTCCGCGCGACCTGCGGCTGAGGTGCGCGGCTCGGCCGGGCCGGGGGATGGGGGCGGCGGCGACGGCGGCGGGGCCGAGTCTTCGAGGCAGCCGCGGCTTGGGCTGTCGGCAGGGTCCGCGCTCGCCCTGTCCCGCGGCGGCGCTGCAGCCGCCCCTGGTCCCCGCACAATATAATCCACGGGGGTCGGGGCCGCCACGCGGAGGGGCGGGGTCTGCGCGCCACAACAACAACCCCGCCAACCCCAGGCGCAGCCGACGCTGCGCCTGCGCGGCGCGTGCGAGAGAGCGAGCAGGGGCGGAGGGGAGGAAGGGGCAGGGCCTGAGCAGGTCCCCATTCCCCCTCCCTCCCCGGCGGCGACCCCGAGGGTCGTCCGGGTGCGCCGGCTCTCGCCAGGCCCCGCGGGGTCTCCCAGCTCCTCCCTTGGCCCCCGGCCGCGCACGTGTGGGAGGGAGCGCGCCCAGGCCCGCGCCGGCCCCTGGACGGCGGGGTCCTGCCGAAAACAGCAAGGAGTCAGACCTGACCCGGACGCCGGGGGTCGGGGGCCGCAGCGCCCACTGGGCCTGACCGCTGCCCGGCCCCGGCCTCTGCTTGGGCGCGCTCGCACCGCCCTCCTGCGGGGAAGGCCGGCCCGGCCCGACCCCCCTGGGCCCCGCGGGCCTCTGTGACCAGAGCTGGGAGGGTGGGATTTGAACTCAGGACCTCGAGCTTCCCGGGTGGGGCTCTAGATGCATGCACGCTCACGCGCACCCTCAGGCCCCCCACAGGGTCCTCCATGTGCGCCCCAGCGTGCGAAGGCAATCCTCCTACAAGCGTCCCCTTCCCGCCTACCGCGGATGGTCCCTCAGTGGTAACAGCCACACCACCAACACACGCGTGCGCACACCACGCACAGATCTGCATCTGCACATGTGCACAGTGGTAACACCCACACCACCAACACACACATGCGCACACCACGCACAGATTTGCGTCTACACATGTGCACAGTGGTAACAGCCACACCGCCAACACGCGTGTGCACACCTCGCACAGATCTGTGTCAGCACATGGCACAGTGGTAACAGCCACACCACCAACACACGCATGCGCACACCACGCACAGAGCTGGGTCTGCACATGTGCACAGTGGTAACAGCCACAGCCACACCACCAACACACACGTGCACACACCACACACAGATCTGTGTCAGCACATGTGCACAGTGGTAACAGCCACACCACCCACACACGCGTGCACACAACAGGCACAGATCTGTGTCAGCACATGGCACAGTGGTAACAGCCACACCACCAACACACGCGTGCGCACACCACGCACAGATCTGGAGTTCACAACTAGATCTTTTAGTGTAGAGAGGATGATTAACTAGGTCGTGAGCTGGAGTGTCTTTGATCTTCCATGCTTCTGCGGGGCAAGAGTGTCAAAAAAGGAATTTTGATGAGACTGTATAAGATGGAGAGAAATGAACTTTAAAATTCCCACAGATACTTAAAGTAATTCTTATGAGAAGTTAGAATTGAAGAGATGTAGGTATTAATGCCTACTGTCAGGAACCATCCCTGCTTAGGTGAAAGGCAAAGGAATATATAAAACACAATTATAGTCTCCAAATCTAGAAAATATTCCAGTTCCTCACCTAATGGTTGAGAAGCAAAGCAGCACAATATATAAATTATTTCAAGAAAATTAAAGAACACAAAGCAGCTATTCCCCTATGGTCAAACAAAACAATATTTGAAACAACCCCAAGAATACTAAAGGCAAATTTTAAGTGTTCAGCTTAAAACTTTCACAGTACTTAGTTGAATAATTTGAGTAAATATTTCTTCTGATATAAAAAGAAAAACTGAAACACAGAAAAACATTTTCCATTGCTAAATATCAGTATTATTTTTAATTAATACATTAGGGAGAAATCATGTATCATAAATTAATTCCTATTTTGATCATTGAAAATCTGTAACAGAATGGGAGAAAATATTTTCATCTTTATATTACGGAATCTTTGGATCTCATTTATGTTTTTGTCTTTTTTTTCTTTGACACATTTTAGATGTCCAAGAAATGGAGGAGGTGATTAAGACCTGCCAGGAAGGTCCAGATGAATGTCTGTGTGAAGTAGCAGTCACAAAAAGTAACCCAGTGGAAGAAAGAGTGAGATTGATAACATGTTTATCACAGCATTATTACCATAGTTAAGATGTAGAACCAATCCAGATGCCTCTCAGTAGATGAATGGATCAAGAAAATGTGATACACACACACACACACACACACACACACACACACACAAACACACACACAATGGAATTCTATGCCTCCATCAGGAAGGACATTGCCCCATTTGTTAGGAAAGGGAAAGACTTGGAAAAAATTATATTAAGTGAAGTAAGCCAGGCCCAAAGAAACATAAATCCCATGGTTTCCCTTATTTGCAATAAAAAAGTATGTCTAGGACAAGCAGAAAAAGTCAAAAGCTATGTACATATGACCATATAAGATGATGTTAAGGGAAATGAACCCCAAGACAGGGACACAAAAGGTCTATTCTTTCTTGCTATTGTTTTTAGTGTATTTAAAGTGTACTGTGTGTTTGTTTTTTTTTGTTTGTTTGTTTCTTTGGTATGTTCCTCCCTCATGGTATAATCCCTGTTTTTACTGTATTTGATTCCAGTGACCTGCATCTTGTATATACACTTTTCTGATCTGGGGAGGAGAAGGGAAAAAATGCTTAAATAAGGATACAGGTTGACCCATTGTAACAATGAGATGTACAAGACACTATGTTGAAAATGAACTTTACAACTTCACCCAGCGGGGAGCCATGGGGGTCGGGGGAGTAATTATGGAGGTGGGAAGGAAGGGATGATAGAGGAAAAACAAAGTAGGAGTCAACACTGCTTGATAGGAAATGTACTCATTACCTTACTCATGTAACTGTAACCCCTCTGTAGTATTTTTATAATAAAAAATGTATTTAAAGAAAACTACCCTAATAGACTTCAAGACTAGTATAAGAGACATTCCTTCTAAATTGTTTTTCTCCCAATTAGATCATAAGATGTCTTTTTAGCACCGAGTCCCTTCTAAACTGTCATTTCACTCCAACTTCGGATAAGAACTACTGGGACATCACATTCAGGCAACGAAAAAGGCCTCTAGGGACAAAGCTTATTCCAGTGATGAAGAACCATTCAGATTCTAATAGTATGGAAGTAAGCATTGAGACAGGGGATGTTGTCAGATTCCAAATGGAGTCATTTCTGTCATACATTTCAAAAGTAATTAAGCCAAGAGATTGTAAAGAAATGGTTGATAAGCATGGTTTTCTGAAGCTAAAGCTTGTCGACCTTTCAACTAGCCAAAAATCAGAACTTTAGCTTTTTCTATCACCCACTATTTTGATGAGTATCAGAAACCCAGATACCCCCACCTAGGTATGGATACACTCAGCTTCTTACGGACAGGATGGTGGTCCTACCTCTGTTAATATGCCTAAAGATTGCATAAGGCATAAGGACAGAAATGGAAAATACAAATTTTCCCATGTGATTTATAAAATTCTGTCACTTCAGGCAATTTGAAGGCAAGTTTTACGTTCTAGAATTAGGAAGTATTTCCATGAGAAGGCTTTGATTTTGAAAAATGGAAAAGAAGCCATAAAGAACATTTTCCACCTGTTTTCTTCAGGCACAATTTTCTTGCATAGTCAATATATCAGACTGGTATACTTTCAACTTCTTTACAGTAAAAATAAGAAGCCTTACATCTTTTCAGACAGAGGATGAGGAGGACTGCAACCCACAACTTCATCTTGGGCGTAACAGAGATTAGAAGAGTAATTGTCCATGAAAAGTTTGTTGTTGTTGTTTAGTTTTGGGTCTTAAACTCAGGGCCTAGGCACTGTCCCTGAGCCTATTTGTCCAAGGCTAGCACCCATGAGCATATTTTATTGCTAGTGTCAGGGCCCTGATTCAGTACTAACAAAATTCTGAGTTACAAAATGAGGACACCTGAATACAAGTACCTGAGAATCTTGATTCAGTAATTCTCCTGTTGAGTCTGAGACTGCAGAAGTGGCTCTTATTGATTGGGAGCAATTCCTACATTTCCTTCACTCCCAGAGACTTGCCCTCTCATCATTTGGAGGCTGCTGGACAAGGACTGATTTGCAAGATACTTGAGTCAGGCAAGTTCTATGCCTGCTGTGTGAGCAGAAGGTACAAATTCAGCTAAGACATGAGGTGGAGCCAGAGGGTTTGCTTGGGATTATGTGCAGAAAGTACACAACTAAGGGCAGAAATAAAGAAGGGACAGGAAGTTTATGTACTAGAGGCCCCTCCTGAGGCACTGGATTTAGCCTCTTGGCAAAGACATGAAGGAGCTATGCAAGCCTGTTTGTTCAATCACTGGAAAAGAGGTTCTACACCTAGTGAGGTAGAATGCCTGAGTTGTGATAGTGGACAGTGTGAGAGATGTGGAGTCCCTTACAGTGCTGAGCAGAAATACTTCTGACAGCTAATGTTGGACTCCTGCATAAGAGAGGTGATTCTGAAGACAGCCTTGTGCACTATGTGTTCAATTGAGCAATACAAGTGTGATGGCCACCAACAGCTAGTCCTGTAGGTCATGACCAGGTGAAGGTGCAGGTAAATATGTTTGATAGAGTCAGGGATGAAAGGACTATGACATGGTATAGTACACTGGTGTGGTATAATACAGAAACTATGTGAATGACAAATGCAAATAGGATCCAGGACAACTTCCATTTGAATGGAGACAAAGTCAATTAATAAAACATAGCAACAACAGGACAAATCATGTCCCCTACTAAGGAGGATTGAATCTGTGTTGAGGTCCAAAGCCAAACCCTATGACTAAGTTTCCTACAGAGACCAATTTGTGCTGTTCAGATGAAAAGCTGCTCAGATGAAAAGCCCTTTGATAAATATCATGAAGAAAAGAAACAATGTTTTCCTTTCTAACATTTTATTATTCAACATAAATATATAAGGAATGTAAACTTAAACATTACAAATAAAATTTTATGCCATCCTTATTTACTCATAGTGAATTTACAGTTTCTTATGCTGAACTCTTTTTGACTAGCACTTATGTAAATTTTCTATTTCTCATGAGAATGTAAAAAGTCAGTAACTTAATATTGATTTGATATAATTGAAAACTACAGTCACTTTCATGAAATGAAAGATCACAAATAATCTTACTAATGTATGACTTGTACCAGGAAATTTGGCTTCTCTAAACATTGAGAATTTTTAGTGGTATTTCATGACTGTGACAACAATTAGTGAATTTCCTATTTTTAAAATGTGCATTTTATTATACTTTCGACTAAGAATCTGTTGAACACATTTCTAAAACACATAACTCTCCAAAAATGAGTTTATGGAAGCATGGATATAATTTTCAAAATATTTAATCCTTAGCTAGGTCAATTTTACACAGAAAATTATATATTTTGAAGGAATATTAGACAATATTTTCATATTAAATAAACATTTTGAAATGGTTACCACCATAAAGCTAACACACTTAACAAAGTACATACTTATATGCATGTGACCAGAACTCAGAAAATTCAAGAATGTATTTTTATTGTAAAAATACTGTACAGAGGTGTTATAGTTACATGAGCAAGGTAATGAGTACATTTCCTATCAAGCATTGTTACCTCCTCCTTTGTTTTTCTCCTACCATCCCTTCCCTCCCACCTCCACAACTACCTCCACCCCCAACCCCCGACCCCCTTCCCTGCTAAAATTGTAAAGTTCATTTTCAACATAGTGTCTTGTACATCTCATTGTTACAATGGGTCAACCTTTATCCCTATTTAAGCATTTTGTTTTTTCCCTTCCCCTCCCCAAATTAGAGAAGTGTATATACAAGATGTAAATACAGTGCAAATATAAATACAGTGAAAACAGAGGTTATACCATGGGGGAGGAACATACAAAGAAACAAAAAAATCACATGGTACCTTATAAATATGTTAGAAACAATAGCAAGAAAGAAAAAACCACTTGTGTCCCTGTCTTGGGGTTCATTTCGCTTAGTATCATCTTATATGGTCATATGTACATAGCTTTTGACCTTTTCAAGAATGTATTTTTGATGCCTTACTAAACAAATCAGTTGGGGAAAAGGAAATAAAAACAAATTATAAATCCTTGACAGTAGGTTAGACCATGCAGAAGATCGAATTTCAGGGATTGAAGATAGCCTAGATATTATAGAGAAAGAACATACAACAATCCAAGATATGATAGATCTATTCAACATTTGGAAGACATCATCAGAAGGCCTAATCTGAGGATAATTGGTGTAGGTGAGCATCTAGAGACAGAAGTTAATAGTCTAGGAAATTTATTTAACAGGATCCTAGCAGAGAACTTCCCAAACATGCAAAAAGATAAGCCAATGCAGATACAAGAAGCTTTTAGAACACCAAATAGACCAGAAAAGGACATCCTACCATAACATTAGAATCAACACAGGATCAATTCAGTTAAAAAAGATTCTTAAAGCTGTCAAGGAGAAAACATTAATGACCTATAAAGGGAAACCAATTAGAATAACCTCAGATTTCTCAGCAGAGACAAAGTAAGAAGAGAGTGGAATAATGTATGTCATGCCTTAAAGACAAACAACTATCAACCAAGAATGCTGTACCCAGCTAAACTCTCCTCATAACAGGAGGTCAGATGAAAATCTTCCTTAGCAAAGAAAAACTGAAACTATATCTCCACCAAACCAGCCCTACAAAAGCTAGTTAAAAATGTTCTACACATAGAAAACCAACAAGACCACAATAAAGACCAAGAAACCACACCCAAACTGAGAATCCAAGAAGTATAGGAAGAACCCAACTTTTGCATCCCCCAAGAAGGTGAATAACATGTCAGGAACTCCCAAACACCACTCAGTCCTAACTCTCAACATTAATGGACTAAACTCTGCATTTCAGTTACATAGACTGTCTAGTTGGATTAAAAAGCAAGATCCTACTATCTGCTACCTTCAAGAATCACACCTTGCTCATAAAAACAAACATATTCTGAAAGTGAAAGGCTGGAACAAAATCTACCAAGCATAAACAGTCAGGACTTGCAATTCTAATATAAGATAAAATAGCTTTCAAATTAAAATTACTGAGAAGAGATAAAGAAGGTTGCTACATACAAATTAAGGAATCTCTCCTTCAGGAAGATATTACAATTCTAAATATCTATTCACCAAACAAACCCTACTTTCCCTCAAATCTCACATAAATCCAAAGACATTAATTGTTGGGTACTTTAACACACCATTATCCCCACTAGGGGATAAAACTCAACAGAGAAACTGCAAATCTAAACAACTGCACAGATCAACTAGATTTAACAGGCATCTACCGAATATTTCTCCCAGTCCCATCAGAATACATGTTTTTCTCAGCATCACATGGAACGATTTCCAAAATAGACCACAAAGCAAACCTGTCCAAATTTAGAAACATTGAAGTTATGCCCTGCATTCTCACAATGGAATAAAAGTAGAACTCAACACCAAAAGCCACCAAAGAAAGCCGTGTAACACATGGAGCCTAAACAACACACTGTTGAATCACCAGTGGGTCACGGAAGAGATTAGAAAGGAAATTCAAATGATCATGATATTCATCAAAATGAACACACAATTTACCAATTCCTCTGGGACACAGCAAAGGCAGTAGCAAGTTTATAGCTCTGAGTTCCTACATCAACAAATTGGAGAATCTGAAACCAACAATTTAATGAGACATCTGAACCTCCTTGAAAAAGAGCAGCAAGAAAAAGGAAATCAAAACAGAACTTAGAGAGTGGAAAACCCTCCCATGCTCCTGGATTGGAAGGATCAACATTGTGAAAATGGCAATACTTCCCAAGGCTATCTACAAATTCAATGCTATACCTAGCAATATTCCAACCTCATTCTTCAAGGAAATAGAAGAGGCAATCCAAAAATTCATATGGAACAATAAAAGACCCCAATAGCAAAAACGATCCTTAACAGAAAGAACAGTGCTGGAGGAATATCAATACCAAATTTCAAACTCTACTACAAAGAAATAGTAATCAAAACAGCTTTGTACTGGCACAAGTACAGATCTCAGGACCAATGGAATAGAATTGAAAACCCAGAAATGAAACCACAGAGCTATAGCCATCTAATCTTTGATAAGGGAGCTAAAAAAATAGAATGGAAGAAAGACAGCCTCTTCAGTAAATCGTGCTGGCAAAATTGGTTAATCACTTGTAGAAAACTAAAGCTAGATCCTTATATATCACCCTGCACCAGAATCAACTCCAAACGGATCAAAGACTTCCAAGTCAAAGCAGACACCCTGAAAACATTACAGGATGGAACAGGAGAAACCCTAGGTCTCCTTGGCACAGGCCAAAATTTTCTTAAAGAGACTCAGAAACACAGCAAATCAAAGAAAGGTTGGACAAATGGGATAGCACGAGATTGCAGAGCTTCTGCATGGCAAAGGACATAGCTAGCAAGATCAATAGAAAGCCCACGGATTGGGAGAAGATCTTCACTAGTCATACAATGGACAAGGGTCTCATATCTAAAATATACCTGGAACTCAAAAAATTAAATCCCCCAACATCAAATCTTCAAAGAAACAACTGCCCAATAAATAAGTGGGCTAAAGTCTTAAAGAGAAACTTCTCTGAAGAGAAAAGAAGGATGGCCAATAGACACATGAAGAAATGTTCAACCATAAAAGAAATGTAAACAACATTGAGATACCACCTCACCCAATTAGAATGGATATAATCAGGAACTCTAATAACAACAGATGATGGAGGGGATGTGGACAGAAGGGAACCTTACTGCATTGTTGATTGGAGTGTAAACTTGTTCAACCACTTTGGTAAGCAGTATGGAGGTTCCTCCAAAGCCTCCACATAGAGCTCCCCTATGACCCAGTAATCCCACTTTTGGGCATTTATCCAAATGATCACAAACATGACCATCCTAAAGCTACCAGGACAACTATGTTTATTGCAGCATTATTTACCATAGCTAAGGTATGGAACCAATCCAGAAAAAATGATTAAAAAATTAAAAATTAAAAAAGAGGGAATAAATTAAATCTGTAAAAAAAAACCCCATTGTTTCTTTTGAAAATATCTAAATATCTCAACTCCATACCTAGTGGACATTCTTAAAACAGACATGAAAATATTCAAGAATTACCTCCTAAAGGGTAAGATGACTTATCTGCAAAATTCCTTAGACCAGATTTTCTTTTAGTTTTGCCTTTTGATATGTACACATGATGATATCCATGTTGGGTGGGGACACTGTCTTTGGACTTTACAAACATTCACCTTCTGAAACTGTGTCTTGGGTAAAATTACCAATTCTGTGACTGAAAAAAATAAAAATCTTGGAAATAAATTGAGTATCTCTTAAGAATGTGCTTCTTTAGAATGATACTAATTATAGAATTATATTTTCAAAATTAGAACATGGAGAAAAGAAAAACCTCATATACATACATAAAATATTAAATGAGTGTTTTAAAAATTGTTTATCTACCAATAACTACTAAGATCATATTTTCTATAATCTTTTATCGTTTTCTTTAATTGGTATGTATTAGTTGTACACTATATTTTTGTTGTGCTGTCTCTATGCATACATAGAACATACCATTGCTGTTTACCCACTTTATTACTCTTTCCTATGTCATGTTCAGCTTTCTGTTTACAATTTTAATTGGCTTCATTTGTATACATAGATATAGTATACTTTGATCATGTGTTCTCAACACTGTCTCCTTCCTCTTTCCTCCTATTAACCACCCTCAAATAGTCTTTTTATATTTGTATCATATATTTATCTCTCTAGATTCCACATATAAGAGGAAATGTAATATTTATTTGGAATCTTGATCTATAGCTTTATATAATCAGATTCAAGTTTTATTTTCAAGAGTGATTATGTTCTGAACAGTGTAATATAAGACCACAAAAAATAATAACATGACATAAATACAGTTCATTAATTCTTGTCAAGGTTGTCTAACCAGTCAGTTTAGATGAAGTAACTTAAGTATACCACTATATACTAACTGCAAGAGATACTGACCAATATGTGCTAAATATCAAATTGGGTAATTTATCTTTACTGGTTGCCCTAGCTTACATTTCCACTATTATGTTATGATGTCTTTTATTCTATACTTTCCAGCATGTTATAACTTATTTTCTTAATGCTTTCCAGTCTGATTGGGATTTAATGGAACCTTACTTTTAATATTTATTTAATTTACATTAATGCCTGTAATATGTTGGCAATTTCTTCACGTGTTCACAATTTGTATTTTCTGAAACCTATCAACTCATTTACACATTTATGAATTGCAATAGCTTTTAATTTGAGATCTATTTTTGAGCTTTGTGTGTTTTACATAAAAATTCTTTCTCTACTCAATAGTTCTAATTTGATGCAGTCCTATTTTTAATTCTTGCTCTTATTTTTACTCAGTTAAACTTTTATATAATAAGTAGATACAAATGTCAATAACTTTCAAAGAGTTTCCTATGTTTTTTTTTTACCTCTAAAGCTATGCAGTTTAAAATTTTTGATATTGACTTGAATTTTGTAGTGCCTAGGAGATTATGTCCTATTTTGTCTTCTTCATATAGAAAACCAGTTTAATTTTTCCATCACCAATTTTTGAAAAGATTGTCTTGTCCATTGTATAATTTCCTCTCTTTTTTTGGAGGGGGGGTCTGGTCATGGGGCCTGTCCCTCAACTCTTTAGCTCAAGGCTAGCACTCTACCACTTGAGCCACAGCGCCACTTCCGACTTTTTTTCTTTTTGCTTATGTTGTGCTGAGGAATCAAACCCAGGGCCTCATGCATGCAAGGCAAGCGCTCTGCCACTGAGCCACCTTCTCAGCCCCAATTTCCTCTCTTTTTTCAGAGGTATGCCTTGTCAAAAATATTTGTAATCACTTGATATTTTATATTATTTCTATTTTAAATATATGTGCTAAAAATTCACATCTGTTTCCAAAAAGAATGAGTGTATGATATTGAAAATGATTGTATCTTTGAAGATGAGACCTAAATGGATTATGGCATACCATAAAATGGAACTCTGAATAGGATGAAACTAAATAAAATAAAACTCTACAAATTTACAAAGATAAAAATTTAAAACATAAAACTGAATAATAAATTTAGGATAAAACAGGTATAAAAAGTATATTTACAATAAAATTTAAAACTACGAAAAATAATAATCCATTTCACATTTTATATTCTGCTACTTTGCCAAAGTTTCAGGTCAACTCATTTAACTTGGAGGAGAAATCTATAGCATTCCTTAAATACAGGATCATGTCATCTGCAAAGAGGGATAGTTTAACTTCTTTCCATATTTGTATTACCTTTATGATTTTCCCTTGCCTTATAGTCCTTGATAGGAATTCCAGTATTATATTAAAGAGATACTGAAAGAGTGGACATCCTTCTTACTGATTTTAGAGGAAATGGTTTTAACTTTTCACCATTAAGTAAAATGCTGGTTTCAGTTTGTCATGTAAACATTTACTATATTGAGGAATGTTGTATGTATTCCTAGGGGGTCTGGTCGTGGGCCTTAACTCTGGGACTGGGCGCTGTCCCTAAGCTCTTCAGCTCAAGGCTATTGCTCTACCACTTGAGCCACAGCACCACTTCCGGCTTTTTTTTTCTGCTTATGTGGTGCTGAGGGATCGAACTCAAGGCCTCATGTGTGCAAAGCAAGTGCTCTACCACTGAGCCACCTTCCCAGCCCCTCATAAAGGGGTTTTTAATCATGTCAAATGCTTTTTTCTGTTCTGTGCTCATTCTTGCAAAGTCTAACTCCAATCTTGTTCCAGATCACCATGGTCCACATTGTTCCATCCTATTTATTTTCAGGATTTCACAAGTGATGGAGAAGGTGGAATTTGCACAGTAGCCCAGTAAAAGTATAGAGCAGGAGAGGTCATTGGAGGACCACAGCCCATAGTTCTACTCAGAATTCTTCTTAGCTAAAGAAGGGTGAAAATGAGAAAGAATGAAGAAATAAGAAGATGAGAAGGAATGAAGAAAGCCTCAAATGTACTAACAGTGCATGGAGAGGAAAGAGCTTTCATCATGTAGAGGAAAGGTTGCCTGGTTATTGAATCAGGAAGACACATCCTGATGATCAAAAGAAAGAGAGGAAGGAAAAATATAATTGCAAAAGCAATTAAAGTCAAAGAGATAAATGTCCCCAGTCAGTTCCATACATGCTGGCCTTCTTACAAAATGTAGGCAAGGTAGTTAACTTAGCCGGTGGAAGGTAATTCATCCTGAATTACCATCAACTCTATTTTTAAAAGATAGCAAGGGGTCAGAACTGGTGATAAATATTTGTAATCCCAGCATGAAATGAGTTTCAAGATCAGCCACAGTAAGATTTAATGATAGTATGAGATAATGTAGGTGTTCCCTCAGCTATGCCTGAAGGGTAAGTAGGAACATTGTAGTCTCAGCTTAGCTCCAGGGGATAAAAGGATAAAATGGTAGCTAAAGATAAGTCAAACATAAAAATGGAGGCATTGCTCAAGTGGTTGAGCACCTTCCTAGCAAGCACCAGTCCCAAAATTTAAACCTCAGCATTAGAAAGTAATAAAAAAGATGGTAAAGAACTGGAAAGGGCATGTGCCTATGAAAGGTGATGATTGCAGAATTCTCTGTATCTGCAGCTATGGAACTAGACATGTGCATTCATATTGCTATGAACCTATTCATCACTTCATCTATCTATATACACATTTATTTTGAAGAATTAGTTCATGGAGTTGTGTGACTTGTTCCTAAGTCCAACTTTTCAGGAGGCTGCTAGACTCCACACACATTGAAGTCTGCCTCAACATGGAGGCATGGAATGATTTATTTCACCCAAAGCGTACTGGTTAAAGTACTGATCTTCTAAAAAGAAACCTCAAACTCACATACAGTACTGTTACAAATACTTGCATATGGTGGCATATCCAGGTAGACACATAAAATCTCATCTTTTTCAGTTCCATTAATTCTTTCCCGAAAAAGTATTTTGTCCTTTAAAAATAAATTATACAGCTCTTTTTTGATTTTGAATGTGTATCTTTTCCATTCCCTTTCAACCTCATTGTACAGTCATCTCTGTCTTACAATAAGTCCCTATATACCTATAGTGTCTAAATCAGGGGAAGAATCACTAGCCTGCTGGGGACAGCCATTGCTTCTATCTGCCTTGGTAAGGATGTCCAAAAACACAGGGCTCAGGTTCTTCTCAGTCATGCATGTGATAGTGAGAGGAGCTTTGTTTTCTAATGAAACTCAGAAGGGAAGGAATCACAGCTTCAAGCCTTAAATTCCTTCATTCCTTGGTTATAAAACAAAATGTCAGTCTGACCCTGTCCTCTTTATTTCAGGAGCCAGCATGGCCCAGAAGGTAGCTGAAGCTCAAACTTCAATTCTGCTGGTGGAAAAGGAGGCTGTGACCCTAGACTGTTTGTATGGGAATGGGGAATCCTATTATTCCATCTTCTGGAACAAACAGCCCCTCTCAGGGAAATTAATTTTGCTTATTCATCAGAACTCTTATGAAAAGGAAAAGGTAACAGAGGGTTGTTACTTCCTGAACTTCCAGAAATCCTCAGACAGACCAAGAGATCCAGTCAGAGAAGCAGGGCTTCAGGCACAGGTAGGACTTACAGAGGAACTTTAGGGCAATTCACATACAATGTCTAGACACACCACCTAGTTGACATGTATGTCTACTACGAGATGTAGTAGACATACATCTCGTAGTAGACATACATGTCAACTAGGTGGTGTGTCTAGATGTAGTAGACATACATGTCTACTAGGTATGCATGTCTACTAGGTATGTCTACTACATCTAGAATAGTTTTCCAATGATAAAAGCATACACACTGTTTTTTGTTTTTGTTTCTTTTTGGGTCCAGTCGTGGGGCCTGAACTCTGGGCCTGGGAGCTGTCCCTCAGCTCTTCAGCTCAAGGCTAGCACTCTACCACTTGAGCCACAGCGCCACTTCCACCTTTTTTTCTTTTTGCTTATGTGGTGTTGATGAATCGAACCCAGGGCCTCATGCATACAAGGCAAGCGCTCTACAACTGAGCCACCTTCCCAGCCCTTGTTTACTATTTAAGTAAACATTTAATATGCATGCCTAGCCTTGAGGCATTTGCTCTGGGACTTCTGGGAAATCACCTAATTTTATAGATACAGAGTTCTATATGAAGTCATCCTATGAAGAAAGATCTCATCCCCTTGGCCTGCTCCATGTGCTTGCCCAGGATGTGTTTATCTATTTCTCTCATTCTCTGTATCTTACTCTGTCTTCCTATCTCTATGTATATATACATATATAAATTATGTATTAGAGAAAGCTATCTATCTCTATATAAATAGAGATAGATAGATAATAATGGAAAGAAATCAAGACACTAGAGACCAAAAAAAGCAAACCAAAACTGAGTTTGAGAAATTAAACTGAGAGATTGGACAAGCAACAATCAATAACAGAGCAATTGAAGCATTATGTTCAAGTTTTTAGGTCATAAGAACGTAAATAAAAAGTTATATATAATTCATAAATTTATTATATAATACATATGTAATCTCTGTCCACAGAGAACATAAAAATTCTCAGCCAGTTCCAACGAATTAATTCGTAGGGCCATAAGATCACCACTTCAGTGGATGTTGTCCATATCGAATATGATTACAGTATCCTACAACTCAAGAATTGTGATTCCCAATATCATACTGGAAGAATTCCCTAACCAAAAAATTGCAATAGAATTAAAAGTTAACAACAAGGCATAGCAGCAGAACAAGTCCAAGATGTTTCTGACTCCATAGCTTTATACTCAGCAGGTTGAGTCAGCAAGATCAGAAAAACAAATATAAACATTGGACAGGACATAACAAGGTACAAGCTGAATTAGTACTCTGAGGAAAAGTAATTCATGTGGAATAAAATTGTCGGAAACTTCAAAGCTATTGCACTAAGCCTGAAAGAATAATATTTTGTGAGACTAAATCAAGCACAAAGAAAATTATCTGATGTTTTTGCTCATAGGAATCTGGACCGAAATAAAATACTACATGATCGCAAAAGGAGCATTGCATGAACATATTCAAAATGCATTATATGTGTAGCATGCTCTGTGTGTGTGTGTGTGTGTGTGTGTGTGTGTGTGTGTGAATAGCATAATGAAATCCACTAAAATGTTATAATAAGGGAAGAAGAAAGTGTTTGTATGTCCCTCCCCCACGATATAACCCATGCTTTCACTATATTTGATGTCGGTATAATTTGTGGAGGGGAAGGGAAAAAATAAATCATTTAACTAGGGATACAGGTGGACTTATTGCAACAATGAGATGTGCAAGTTGTTATGTCGAAAAACTAACTTTACAACTTTGGTTGGGGGGAGAGGGGGGATCAGGTGAGGGGAGGGGAGAGGGTGGGAAGGGATGGAAGGGGAAACAAAGAGGAGGCAACAATGCTTAATACGAAATGTACTTGTTATCTTGCCCATGTAATTGTAACTCCTCTGTACGGTATTCTCACAATAAAAAAAAAAAAAAGGAAAATATCACAGTACATTAAAAATGACGACGACAGGCTGGGAAGGTGGCTCAGTGGTAGAGCGCTTGCTTTGCATGCCTGAAGCCCTGGGTTTGATTCCTCAGCACCACATAAGCAAAAAGAAAAAACCGGAAGTGGCGCTGTAGCTCAAGTGGTAGAGCACTAGCCTTGAGCTGAAGAGCTGAGGGATAGCACCCAGGCCCAGAGTTCAGGCCCCATGACCGGACCCCCCCCCCAAAAAATGACGATGACAACAACAACAACAACAACAAAAAAGAAGAGGTTAATATGATCAAACTATTATATGCCTGTATGGTATCTTATAATGAGACTCCTTTTACTTTATGCTAATAAAACATTAAATTCTTTTATTATTGTTATTATTATTTTTATTATTTTGTCAGTCATGGGGCTTGAACTCTGGGCTTGGGTGCTGTCCCTGTGCTTTTCAGCTTAAGGCAAGTGCTCTACCACTTGAGCCCCAGCGCCACTTCCAGTTTTATAGTGTTTTATTGGAGATAAGAGTCTCACGGAAGTTCTTGTCCGGGCTGGCTTTGAACCACGGTCCTCAGATCTTAGCCTCCTGAGTAGCTAGGATTACAGGTGTGAGCCACCAGCACCCAGCCATTATTAAGTTTTTTATTGTGAAAATACCATACAGAGGGGTTACAATTACATGAGCAAGGTAAAGAGTACACTTCTTATCAAGCATTGTTGCCTCCTCCTTTGTTTCCCCTTATCATCCTTGCCCTCCCATCCACCCCCTCCTACCCCCATCCTCCAACCCCCACCCCCTCCCACCCTGCCAAAGTTGTAAAGTTCGTTTTTTGACATAAAACGTCTTGTACATCTCATTGTTACAATGGGTCCACCTGTATCCCTATTTAAACAATTTGTTTAAATTCTTTTTTTTTCCAAATGAGATATCTTTTATCCTAGTTTGTAAAAGAGCATAGTTAGTGTCTGATTTATAATCTGTATTAAGGATTCATTTTGTAAACACTGGAAAGGAATAAAATGCCTTAAAGTCTATCTTTCAAGCTCAAAAGCTGGGTGCTGGTGTAATCCTTGCTAATCAGGAAGCTGAGATATGAGTATCTCAGTTTAAAGCCAGCTTGAGTAGGAAAGTCTTTAGTTAAGTGTGTGTGTGTGTGTGTGTGTGTGTGTGTGTGTGTGTGTGCACATGTGTGCATACAATCAGAAATGAAGTTATGGCTCAAGTGATAGAGCACTACCCTTGAGCAAAATAAAGTTCAGTGATAGTGTTCAGGCCCTGAGGTCAAGCCCCAAGACACTCTCTCTCTCTCTCTCCCTCCCCCTTCCTCTCTCATACACACACACACACACACAAATACTAGTATACACAGCATCTCTTCTGCTATTAGTGTACATTTTGCTATCACAAATCAAGTACAGTGACAACAGGTGATGTACCATAGAGGGAAGACCATACAAAGGAAACAAAAAAAATCATATGTACATTCAAAACAACAAAAAAACAAAGAAAAAACAAAGAAACAAAGAAAAAAACAAAGAAAAAGTTCTTGTGTCCATATTTTGGGGTTTGTTTCACTTAGCATTATTTTATATGGACATATGTACAGAGCTTTTGAGCTTTTCTTCTCATCTGATAAAATTATCCTAGACGTACACTAATTATTGCAAATGAGGGAAGCCATGGGTCCTATATTTATTTTGGTCTAGCATACTTCACTTAATATTATTTTTTTCAAATTGTTCCATTTCCTAATGATGGGATGGTGTCATTCTTTATGATGAAAGCACAGAATTCCATTATGTATCTGTGTGTGTGTGTGTGTGTGTGTGTGTGTGTGTGTGTGTGTATCACATTTTCTTGATCTATTCATCTGCTGAGGGGCATCTGGATCTGGGTCAATATCTTTGCTATGATGAAAAATGCTGCAATAAACGTAGTTGTGCTGGTTGCTTTAGTATGGCCATGTTTGTGATCATTTGAGTAAATGCCCAACAACTTCGAAGTGGGGAGTGAGGGAGGTGGGGGAGGGAAGGGATAGTGGGAGAACAACAAGGGAAAAGGGTAACAGTGCTCAACAAGAAATGGACTCCAGGGGGGCTGGGAAGGTGGCTCAGTGGTAGAGCACTTGCCTTGCATGCATGAGGCCCTGGGTTCGATTCCTCAGCACCACATAAGCAAAAAGAAAAAAGCCGGAAGTGGCGCTGTGACTCAAGTGGTAGAGCAGTAGCTTTGACCTGAAGTGCTGAGGGACAGCGCCCAGGCCCAGAGTTCAGGCCCCATGACCGGACCCCCCCCCCAAAAAAAAGAAATGAGCTCCAGGATTTGAACCAGGGGAGTCCTCACGAGGGCCAACAAACATGAAAACAAAACTTCAAACTCATCTGCTGCTGGTAGAGAGGTGGCATTTGCTGCCGAGTTTCTACTCCAAATATACCTGGTCTGCACACTAATGTCCTCAGCACAACTTGAAAACTAAAGACAGATGAAAACTAAGCATTTACAGACATTTGTTTTAATACATACGTTAATGTTTCATATCATGCAAGCTGTTGGTCATCTTTCTAGTTATTCATTGTGTTGAATAATTGAATAATAATTCAATTATAATTGAATAATTGAATAATACTGTAGGATAATTGAATAAATGAGAAAGGAACAGCTATAAATGTGTTAATTACCAATACGTTTGAAAAAATAGTGGAAATTATAGTCAAAGTAATCAAATAATCCTTTCTGCCTTTAATTCTGCTCTAGACCCCAATAATATAATTCACATGCAGCCTTCTGACGATCTGGCTTCACAGCTTTTGCCCAGTAATCATGGGTGTACTAGGACACAGATCCAGCTGCTGACTTGACCTCACTTTGAGTGCATTATGACTCCATATCTTAGTCAGGCTGTGTGGATAGATCTTGACCTCTTACTTCATCTGGGACCAATGGTCAAATTTCATCTCTGTTCTAAGAAAGCTCCTGTAGATTTAGAAAGGGTTTCCCCCATGCTGAGCTCTACAGCCCCTCACACACTCATTCCAATGCTGTAACATGTTTATCTGTGATGCTGTTTAGGGTTCTTACGAATTAAGAGGCAGTGGAATAGTGAAATGTAGCAAAGCAACAACCTTATGTAAAGCAAAATTAGAAAGGAATCTAAAAGCCTGGAATATATGAAATTCCTCAGGAAAGTGTGTCATTTATTCTTTTCCCCTGGCACTTATTTTGCCAGTCAGCACCCCCTGTGAACTTGGAATCCTCAATGGTGTCTGCCACTAGCAAGGGTAGTGGTAATAAGTTGACTTGTTATGCCTAGTCTTGCAGCAGTAGGAACAAAAACATTCCAGCAGGAAGTTAAAGAAGCATTAGATTGGAAATGCAAATTATTATGAGAAGCTTTGGTATGAGAACACACAACAATCATCAAGTTGAGGCATGGCTCATGAGCTAGATCACGGCTTTTTTTTTTTTTCTTGCCAGTCCTGGGGCTTGAACTCAGCTTCTTTTGTTCAAGGCTAGTACTTTATACCACTTGAACCACAGTACCACTTCCAGCTTTTTCTGTTTATGTTTTACTGAGGAATTGAACCCAGGGCTTCATACATGCTAGGCATGCATGTGGCTACCAGTTAGCCACATTCCCAGCCCATAGATCCCCAGCTTTGAGAGAACAACACCGAGAATGGGTGTGGAGTCCTGAATTCTGATCTCACTGCTGGCAACCACACAAAAAAGTGAAAAGAAGGACAGTAGGAAATGAAGGAAAGAAAGAAGCTAAATTTCAAAATAGGGAAGGGAAGGGAGGGGAGGGAGGAAGAAAATGCTTAGTTGCATTAACATTTTTCCCCCCCAAGTAACTTCACAGTCTGGGCCTCTGCCAATGCTCACCAGGTCACCCTCAGTCGATGGCAATTGTCTAGGTAGAATGGTTGCCATCCTTACTCCTCTATAGGGGCCGGACTCTCAGAGCCAGATCTTCCATGAATAACAATGGAAACAAGGAAGAAACCTAAGTTTTCTTGCAGTACATATCTATGAAGAAGTATCCAGGCAGGCAGAGGGATTCTGGCTGTTGGTCCCTCTGCAGGAAGGATCAGAGAACATAGCATGCCCCACCTCCATCAGACTAACCTCCCCACAGCTACCACTTCCACGCCCATCCTGAGGTGTCCAGTCAGTTCCACACCTTTAGTGCTGGCAGCACAGAGGATCCATGGGATTCCTGGGCCATGTTTAGAAATCCACCTCTGAAAAGGAGCAGAACATTGAAACACCTCCAAATCTGCCTAGTATCATATACAGATGGGGGTTTCTTACTGTAAGTCTGGATCTTTTAGCAGATACTGTATGGGAAGAGCCAGAGTAGGCATGACTACTGATCCCTCATCCAATTCTTCATCCCCATGCAGAGAGGCCAGGTGAGTCTCTCTTGATTATATCCTGTTGCAAATCTGTTCCCATAATCACTTCAAAGACTGGAGCTGCTCATTCAAGGGAGAAGATAGAGTGGATGGAGTTTGCTGGGTTGTGGCAGAAGAGAGGGCACAGGGTGGCAGTACTGGAAGAGAAACTTCCTGTCATCTTGCACGATTCTGGTTATAGCAAAGAGATTAGTTGGAAAGCATGTGTGTGCCAAGGGCCACTTGCTCATGCCTGTAATCCTAATTAGGAAGCTAAGATGTGAGTATCAATGTTCAAAGCCAGCTAAGCTATACAAGTCTGAGAGACTCTTACTTTCATTTAACCAGCACATAGATAAACTGAAATAGGTACACACACACACACACACACACACACACACACACACACACATACACACACATATCATGGAAATGTGTTACATATGTGAATGCATTTTGTATACAAGTGGAAGTTCGTTATAAATGTAGATCCTGTTGAAGATTTTATTTATAATTTCCAATTTGTTCTAATGCCCAGAGTCTGATTTTTCTTACATTCGTGGCTCTGTTTTACCGTGGTATTATTGAAATGACATACTTCGGAGAACAGCCAGAACCCAAGTAGGCAGAATGCGATTCTCCCTGGCCCCTTATAGACTCAGTTGAAAAATGGCATGTAGATGGGGTCTTGCAAAGGAATGGATGTAGCAGTAACTGAAAGTTTTGTTGTATGGAGTTTTGGGTATCAGCTATATTCTCAGGAAGTTTGTAAAATTACAACTTTTTAAGTCATGTTTTTAATAATAGGTTTGAAAAGTTCACATGAGAATATTGTTATTTTATGTATTTTTGTGCCAGTACTATGCTCTTGTTCAGTTTCTAACTTCAACGTAGTTGGCATTGTACCTCTTGAGCCAAACCTCCACTTCTGGCTTGTTCCTTGTTAATTGAAGAAGAGTTTCATGGACTTTTCTACTTAGGATGTCTTCAAGCTGCAAGTCTCAGAATCCGGTCTTCTAAGTACCTAAGTACTTTCTAAGTACCCTCAAGGTACTTAGTTATCTAAGTCCTAGAAGCCTGAGAAAGGCATCCAGATATAAAGTTTTTTAAGTGTAATACAACCACAATGTCACTGATTTTGTTTTACCTGATCTTCAAATACAATAGTATAGTCACTAACTTACACAAGTCTCTCTTGAGTTTTGGGTAACATCTGAAATGTGATATTAGACAAAAACAAGACAACCACAAGCAGAAATTTTGGTAGTATTATTTTTATTTGTTTTTCATTCTGTTGATAAGTATTAAAGACCAAGAAAACATTTTTGGAAGCACTAAATATAATAACAATGATTTTCTACATAATTTCTGAATTGTATTACTCTGTTAAAAAATAAGTATCATATTTTATTTAATACTTTATTCCTAAACATATCCTTTTCAGGGATATTCCTTTTCAGTGATACCCTTATACATTTTGATCATAAAATTTATATTACTAATAGTTTCAAAGGTATTGATATTTGATCTGTTGGGATATGTGAAGCCTTGTCATTGACATTGAGTGAAAACTGGGTCACAAGGGCTTGGAGGTGTGTATTTGATTTCCACAAGTGTATGGTAAAGTCATAGTCTGAGTTTTGGTGGTATTTTCAGCCTCATTGATTTTAAGTTTTTGGTATGATATTGCAGCATTGAGCGACATTGGAAAGAAAGGCAGTGAGAAGCAAAGGGAGGCTCACCATCAGCATGGTCTTTGTGTACCTCCTCAGGTTCCTTTCACCAAAGGTGGTCTTGTTGTATTCACTGCTTATATTTGTGCTCTGCTTTGTTCTTGGACTACCACGAGGGAAATTCCTCTTCAACAAGACTTTCAGCTTTGGAAGATTTTTTTGGGGCAACAGTTTTCTCCATTTTGTTTCTTATGATAGAATGAAAAGGTAGTGCCACATTGTCAGGACCTCTATAATCACTTGATCTCCTTGTTTCCAACAACTTTCAGGAACTGTTTCTACTTCCTAAAACTGCTAGTTGTGGTATGAGGCAGAAGAGTGGACCACAAGGGAGTACGTTAAAGCAGGTAATTTAGGTTTAACCTAAAGCTTACATTTTATTGTTAGGTTAGATAGATGTACACAAGAAAAGTAGACATGATCAGCCTCCCCTACATGCTTTCCAATCCAAGGCAATGCATGAGGTCATGGTAGATTTATATGCAAGGTATTCTAAGAGTACCTGGCTGAACCATGTGGAATTGAGGATGAGTGGGGAAAATTCTTGTGGGGTTGTGCACAGATTGATGGGACACCAGGGAAGGCCTCCACCTCCCAAGTTAGTTCCTGAACAAAGTGACAGGTCACTCCAATGCAGATGCCCTAGACCTTCATATGCTGATGCTCCAGCAACCTTCGACATACTTCAGGCCTGAGGAGAAAGGTGAAGAGAAAGACAGCCAATAGTTCATTATATTCTAAAGATGTGCTGAAGTGCTATCTCCTAATTGCTTTCATACAATAAATGTCCTTTTTCTTCCCTTCCCTGTGTGTCTTTAATAAAAGGGGAAAGTGGCCAGATCGAAGTTGGGACTCCAAATCACCAAAAGCCCACCCACAACAGCTCTAAAGCGTTGTTGCAAGGATTGCTGTGGAAAGAGTCTTGCTGCCCTGGTCAGCCCAGGAGCCTGGGGAACGGTAGGCCTGAAATTCCTTTCTCATCTGGAATTTTGAAGGCTCTGAGAGGCTATGGGTCAAACAGGAAGAGGCTCTAGTGTGAGGGCTAGTGGTGATAATGCCCTCATCAAGGAAAGTTGGCACCCTGTTTCCTTTCATGTGTTCCTAAATGTTTGTTATGAAGGAGCAGGCTGGAACAGTGATGTTCAAAACAGACTGAGTCATAGTCAGTAAGGGTCATATGTAATTTCTAAATTCCTAATACCTTACTTCAGTAACTTAAACAGAACCAGGAGATAGTTATTTAAATATTGTTTTATTAAAATAAAAATATCCAACCTATATCATTTGAACATGTGTCAATGCAAAACTACTATGAAATTTTATATCTGAATTGTGTATCATATTTTTATTTTTGGATTTAGCTGAACATTTGATGTGTATTTTATTAATCTAGTATATCTTCATTTCACTACCTCCATTCTATTTTTTTACAAGTTCTGATTTAATAGTATGTTTTTGTAATAATGTTTGTGCATTATGGCCTTAAATATACAAACAATAAAATTTATTCTTGCTAGTACAGGACTCCATGTCTTTTGGAAAATACAGACTTAAGGATATAAAATCATGAACTATGCAACAATGTGCATCACTTTATTTAAAATCACTTTCTAAAACAATTATTCAACAAAACTCATTCTATCTTTCCCAGATTCCATTGCAAAACTCTTTTGTTTTTGTTGTAGCCCTTATCATGGACCCCTCCATTCAAATGTGCAGCTTTAATAGATTTGCCATAGTTTAGCTTTTATTTTGGTATTCACATGAGGTAGCTCACTGTATAATTTGAACACAAAGGGAAATTCCTGTTTTTGATAGAGAGTTTAATTCTCTGTGACAAAGGCAGACTCATGAGTAAACTGCCATAAAATACTCAATAACATCCAAATAAAGATATAAAATTATTCAACAAGTTTATATAATTACCACATAAATGTACTTCCTAATATTTTTAAAACACAATACAATTACACATCTATGTCATAAAATAATTCAGATCACAAGTATAGGACACTAATCTAAATATACTGCATCATCCTTAATATTTCCTTATAAAAATTTTGTCTTTTCATTACCCTTCGCCTCAGACCCTTTTTTTTTCTTGCAAATAATGGTCTGGCGATGTCCCTAGAGTTTGGCCACCTCTCAGAAGCCTCTTGCCTTTTCTGCCTCTAGGTAGTCACTCACTTAGAAGACCTGAGGGAATGTTCTCAGTTGACTTGTTCCAATGTGTCTGTCCCAATGTCTCAATTTGACTGACTGTGCCCACTCTTGCTTCGCCTGGTTGGGGTCTGTGGCAATAGCAAGAATGGTGACAGGGACAGGCTAGAACTGTGTTGTTATGAATTAATGGTAGCAGAACAGAGTAACTGAAACTAGACTACCAGGGAAAGGATATTGGTGACCGAGACACAGGATTGGAGGGGCATGGAAGTGGGTGGCAGAATTATGTGTGCAGGGATTGGGGTAGCAAATAGAGGCATCTGGAGCAGTTTATCAAAGTCAGGGTAGCAGAGACAGAGTGGCAGAGAATAAGTTGTCAGGGATTAAGGTAGCACAATCAGGGTAGCAAGAACATGGGTGTGGGATCAGTGTATCCAGTACCAGGGTACCAGTGATTGGCATGTTGCCAATGTATTGGATGTTAGAACTTTAGAGACCTCCAACAGCTCATCATCAGCTCTTTGGAAGTGGGCATGTGTCATCTATCAATGCGCACTCCAGGTGTTTCAGGTTCTTGGGAACCAGCTGTAGGATCTTGCCCTTATTTCCTTGAGAATCCAAACCCCACAATACTTCAAAACAGGCTCCACATAGTGAGCTCCAATCACCTCTTGCAAGCCATACTACTCCAATCTAATGTCAATTATCATGGTTGCACCCTGTGCCCTGAGATGTGTTCAGGGCACATAGTGCTCTGGACAGCTACCAGCTTCTGACCCAAACATTATAGGGCTCCCTGGAAAAGGACAACAACAGATCTGCTACTGTTCCATTCTCTCACTGCGGTTCTGGACAAGCAGTCTGTTGTACTTTGATCTCCAGATCCTCTTCAAGCCTCACACCTTGCTCTGTATTCTCTCTTTAGGCACTCATTTGTTCAAACTGCCCCTCCTTTTCTATCCAGGTGGTGCCCTCCATGTTCACGTCTTTGTTTTCTCCTTCCAATCTACCTGTGGCTTTTGCACCACATCCTTGAAGTTCCTCATCTCTCTCTCCATCTGTGACTGCTGCATTAAAACCATCATCTCCCTTTTATGTCTGTTTGTCAAGTTTGTTCTGGAATCCAAGTCAGTACTAGGTAACTAAGAATGTGGGTGGAGCCTAAATACTCCCCTGCTATTGGTTGTTGAGAAAGATGCAAATGAGGTGTCATCAGTCTCACCTACTCAACCCCTAGGTCAGCAGAATAAAGTGATATCACAATGGAGCCACCACCCAGCAGCAATAACAATATATGACCCAACCATAGATAATTTAGGTAGTAGAGAGTAGCCAAATCTAGTGGAAGACATGCACAGATTTATAGAGCACTACTCAGGGCATCCACCAACCAAGTTAGTTTATAGACAAAGTGGCAGGCCAGTCTTAGGCTCTTAGGCTCTGCCCTACATCTTCCTGTTTTGAAGGACCCCCAGACACACCTCAGACCTAACAACATGGGTGAATAGAAAAGTAGGTGAGTATTGCTTAGTATTCTGAAGGTGCGCTAAGGTGCTGTCTTGTCATGGCTGCCATCTAATAAATGTCCTTTCTCTGACCTTCATGATGTCACTTTATTTGCCATAAGGGGAAAACTGGAAGCTCTAACAAGAATACCTAGAATTTGGACCAGGGGTTGTAAACTCCATTTTGAGATCATGATAAACTCACCACTTACTGAGCCAGGAAGTTGGGTTAGGAATTCACAAGCTGATAATTAACTCCAATTTCCCTACCTAAACATCCCTTAGCACCCCTCAGAATCCCACTTCCCAAATGTGTGGACAGCCTTAAACTCTGTTCTCCTGGAGAAGGATTTGAGTATGGGATATCATCAGCTTCTCATTTGTGGCTGCCTTATGAATGCAGATTTTCTTTTAGGCTCAAAATAACTTCAGTAGTTGGGTTGCTGTGTAACAGGTTATATAGGACTCGGTCAAGGGTTCACACCCCTAGGTAGAACTGTCAAGGGCTAAGGACTACTGAGGGCTCACTTGCTGTCCGTGGTATTGCACCGAAGACTTCTCTGTCAATGTTGCCCACAGTGCCTGGGCCAAAGCCTCTCAGAAAGACTCCAAGCCCACCCTGCCGTGGCTGAGTCTGTGTGAGTTAATTATCATTGAACAACTATGTTTCACAGTCTATGAGCCACACACTTCTATGTGCATACGCATTTGAGAGCCCAAGTATGACTCTTTCAGAACTTCTTTTCCTTCCTCCTGTGTTCCGAGAGCAACAGTTAGTACAGTGCATCTGTCTCCCAGGAGCTGTTTTTAACTGCACAAATTTCTTACAATAAACAATAGGTGGAAGCTGCCATTAAAGCAAACAAGTATGAAATAGCACACAATGCTTCCCCTGCATTCCTGGACCTAACAAGTTCCCAATTCTGAGCACAAAGTGTTCATGGCTGAGTTCTAAAAACCTTCACTGATTGGTGAACTTAAAATAAACTTAACAAGGCAGGTACCATCCAGTACAGTAGTTGCCACCTATAATCCTAGTTATTAGGATGGCTGAGATCTACTAGATCAATCAATTTACAGACCATGCAACACAGAAAATTCTAAGATATTAGTCCCAAAAGAACAAACTGAGACAAGGAGAGCCAAGTGGAAAAGGAGGAAGTCTTAACCAAGAGAATGTTTCTCTGAGCAGAGATGTGGGTAGTAATTCCAAGAAAGTTCTCGAGTTGTGGCTCATTAGTAGAGACTACCAGGTCAAACTTCACTAAAGCCAATAATAAAACATATAAAAATAAAAGCTGAAGGGATGTGAAGGGTAAACAAAGGAGGAGGCTGCAATGCTTGATAAGAAATGTACTCATTATCTTGCCCATGTAATTGGAACCCCTCTGTACAGAATGTTCACCAAAAAAAACAAAAAACAAAAAACAAAAAACAACTGAGCTGGGAGCTGGGGGCTCATGCTTGTAATCTTAGCTACACAGGAGGCTGAGATCTGAGGATCACGGTTCAAAGCCAGCCCGGGCAGGAAATGCCATGAGACTTTTATCTCCAAAAAACCACTAGAAAACCGGAAGTGGTGCTGTGGCTCAAGTGGTACAGCACTTGCCTTGAGCTGAAGAACTGAGGGATAGTGTCCAAGCCCAGAGTTCAAACCCCACGACTGACAAAAAATAAAAATAAAAAAATAAAAAACTATATTTGGATTCCATTACTAATAGCACTTTTAAGGGAAGTGGTGTGTGTGTGCGCGTATGTATGATGTGTGGTGTGGTTTGTCTGAGGTTGTGTATGGGCCAGTACTGGTTCTTAAAAATCATTGAATTGGCACTGTCCTTTAGGTTTCCCATTCAAGTCTGGTGGTATTCTAGCTCTACCACTTGAAACACACAATTCTGGCTTTCTGCTGTTTAACTGGAGATAAATGTCTAATGGGTATGTCAACCTGCATTGGTTTTAAATTATGATCTTCAGATCTCACTCTCTTGAGTAGGTAATTCTTTAAGAGTGAGCCACTTTGCTCAGCCCAGTATTCCCAGTAAGTTACTTAATATTTCTGATCCTCAGCTTCTTTCTGTGTGGAAAGTGAATTATTTTGTGGACCTTAGAATCTGGTGGGAATTATGATGGGCACAGGAAGTATGTGTGGACAGAGCCTAATACTCTCATAAAATTACTAATGTTTATATTGAGATGAATTCCAAGAAATGGAAACAAGAGAGATTTTTCTTTTCTTGTTTGTTCATTTATGGGGAGTGGGGGAGCCACAGAAATTCAAGGAGAACAGAAAAACAAATGATGTAGATACTATGTTGACCATGAACTATACCATTTGTGGACAGGGACAGGAGGGAAAAACAGAGAGATAGCAAGCAAAGGAAGTGGTGAGAATATCCAACAAGAAATGTACTCATTACCTGACATAAAATGATGACCTGTATGTACATTACCTTAACAATAACAATTAAAAAATCCAAGTTGATGATCCTGTCCCCCAGTTTTCTTTAGAGGCCCAGAAGACTAAGGCCCACCTATGGAGTGTTTAAAGGTCAATTTATATGATGATATAGAGACAGAATCTCTAAGAAATGTTATAAAAAAAGTATTCTATTCTTAGTACCTATTTTTGTTTAAGAGTGGAGATTCTATATGTTTTTGGCAAAGGTATTTTTTTTACTTTCTTTTTTCAGCACTTGTCAGGTGTTGAAATCCTTCTTAAAGCTTTGGGACAGAGGTCTGCTATATCTTGGCACTTTGCCCCTAGATAAAATGGTAATCAACCTTTGAAATTAATGTACTTGATTATGAGTGTTATTTTTGTGCATACCTATCAAGGAAATATATTGAGCAAATATATTATGAATTATCTGATATTTTAATGCATAAAACTGTTATCACTGTACCCAGGAATAATCTGGCACTGCATGCCAAAAAAGGGGGGGGGAGGGCATTTTAAACTAAAACTACAAAATGATTTTAAGATTTTGGTGCTAGCAAATGTGTCCAGGTATTATTACATTGAAAAGAGATTTCAAAATGGTTTTTCTTCATGGATACTTAGTATTTGCTAAAACCATGGAGTTTGATATCAAAAGAGTTTTCAAAATGTCCCCATTACAACAATGAGATGTACAAGTATTATGTCGAAAGCGAACTTTGTAACTTTGTGGGGAGGGTGGCGAGGGGAGCGGGAGGGTTGGGGGGGCAAGGGAGGAGGATGGGAAGGGGAAACAAAGGAGGAGGATACAATGCTTGATAAGAAATGTACTCATTGTCTTGCCCATGTAATTGTAACCCCTCTGTACAGTATTTTCACAATAAAAATAAAGAAAAACTAAAAAAAAAAAGAGTTTTCAAAATGTAAATTAAAGAAAAAATCACTAAGGAGGTAAAATTTATATTAAATGTTAATTTTTAAAGAGCAAAAGGAAGATCCTAGATGGCAGACTAGAGACAAAGCAGTATCAGAGAAATAAGAAGGTTTAATTGAAAAATTGAGCTAGAAAGTGGACATCAGGCAAAGGCAAGTAGTCAGAGCCTACCACCAACAAAGAAACATCACAATATATTATCTCAGAAACAGGAAATAAGTTGCAGACCAGCGCTCATCATCAGTATCCCTGATTTCAATAATGCATGTACATCCTCTACACATACACACACACACACACACACACACACACACACACACACACACACACACACGAATGTATGCAACATCTCAACCTCAACCTACTTACAAGCATCCACTCAAAATGAATCAAAGATCTTCCTGTAATATTTGAAACTTTAAAAGTTTCAAGTTTTGTAAATCATTGATAACAAATGCATAAGCAATTATTTTCTGAATGGCAGAAATGTGAGTTCATGACGATAACTATTTAACACATCCCTCCATATTCAAAGAAAGAATTAAACAACAGACAATCCGAATTTGTTGGGAATATATTTCTACTATCTATTCCCCAAAGGCTTAATAAGAAAATACATAAGAGATCCAAAATTTAAATACTAAAATAATACAATTAATATATGAGTAAGTGAAGTGAAGGACACTGACCAGAGATCTACTCTGCCTCCTGCTCTCAGCCAGCTGCACATTCCACCACTTTTGAGGCAGCTCAGGCCTGCAGTTTTTTTAGAGTAGCCATGCTGGGATTGGGGCTGGGAGCTAAGGGAAGAAGAGGGTTGGCCACAGGAGGAAGGAGGCAGCAGGCCAGCTGGTTCCTTCAATGGCAGCCCTAATGGCAACCGGTTCTGGGGAGTGTAGGTAAGGTGCAGTGATTGGGACAGATCCCGCGGGGCCGAGCCTGAGGAAAAGGAGTAGCAAGTTCCTCCAAGGTGGACAAGGAGAAATATGACAACCAGTGGCTGAAGCATTTCAAGAACAAAGGCCACAACTTGGAGGTAAACTCAGGCCGTGTGGAAGGCCAGGGCAGAGGGCCTGGGGGCTGGGTGACGCCGGTGGCCTAGAGGCAACAGTGATGCTTCCTTTTATGGATGCACCAGGAAGTGTGTGAGGGAAGGCTCCTCCAAGGCCCTGGCCTAGCCCTGAACTGCCAGGAATGGCTGGCATTTTTGTTTTGTTTTGTTGTGTTTTTGGGTCTGGTCGTGGGGCCTGAACTCTGGGCCTGGGCTCTGTCCCTCAGCTCTTCAGCTCAAGGCTAGCGCTCTACCACTTGAGCCACAGTGCCACTTCTGGCTTTTTTCTCTTTGCTTATGTGGTGCTGAGGAGTTGAACCCAGGGCCTCAGGCATGCAAAGCAAGCACTGTACCACTGAGCCACCTTCCCAGCCCATGGCTGGCATGTTTGAAACAAAGTTTCTAATTTTTTGAACCAAAGTTTCTAATTCCTCCCATGCTGACAATTCTTCTGCTACTCTCATTTCTCCTTGTTTCTTAATTCAACTCCTGTGACCTTTTGGTTCATGAGAAACAGCTGAAGAAATGTGAAGATGGCTTGAAGTCAGAGCTAACTTCCACTCCAGCTCAGAGGATCTAGTGAAGGACCTCCACCTGGGCCTCAGAATCAGGTATTAATTGACCTGTTTGGAATGGACAAACTTACTTTCTCAGGGAGAATCTGTCATTCCTTGACTTTCTCTAAAGAGATCTGATACTAGGGCACATTTCAGAGAATGTGCTTTCCCACCATCATCCATAGCCTTGTCATAAGGAACAGATTCAAAACTGAAAGTGGGTTCATTTCCCACAGGGCCAGTCAGAAGTCAGGAGATCACACTTTCTTTCTCATCATGATGTTCTGGTAGTAATAGAGTAGACAAAGTCTAAGATGTAGCTAAACTGAGCCTGAGCCTGAGGGGGATACAAAGAATTTCCCTCTTTTTGACTACAAGTGAGTTGTAGTCATGGCACCTTCCTTCATATTAGAAAATGCACTAGGTGAATTATCTCACTGCCACTTTGCAGGAGGTTCAGTTTCCCCTAAGGAGAAGGGTTAAAGGGTGTGACCACCAGTTTGCTTTCTAGGCTGTTGTTTCTCCCACTCCTTCCCATACTGGGAATTCATTGCTTCTTTCAGGCACTCAACTACTTGTTCTGACTCCTAGTCAGGAATACTATTCTTTTGCTAGTCTCTTGCAATTGATTTAGAATAGGCCTAGGCTCTGCTCATGCCAAGAGGTAGATGCAAGAAGGTGACAAGAAGCTCAGATTTGTACCAAAGATCAATCATATAGCAATAAAATTTAACTGAAATTAGTAGTTGAATAATTTAGTGTTTGTAGCCACTAATTTTAGGTATTTATTTGTAACACAGATCTAGAATCATGGATTAAGAAGAGAATTGTGAAATAGATTCAATGTAAGATGCAAAAGGCACCCCATAGACATAACAGAAGCTGAGAGTGTGAAGGAACTATTGGTACAGGTCCATCTAATATCTTAGAGTGTCCTTGGATAGCAGGCTGTTAGAATATCTAAAGGAGAAGGACTTCCCAGGCACGAGTGGTTCACAACTGTAATCCTAGCTACTCAGGAGGGTGAGATCTGAGCATTGTGATTCAAAGTCAGCCCAGGCAGAAAAAACTGCTGGAATCTTACCTCCAATAAACCATTCAGAAAAAGCCAGAAGTAGTGCTGTGGCTCAAGTGGTAGAACACTAGCCTTGTGCAAAAAGAGGCTCAGGGATAGTGCCCAGGCCCTGAGTTCAGGCTCCAGGAGCTGCAAAACAACAACAATGATCATAAAATAAAAGAAGGATTTAAAGATTGGTTATGGAATGAGGCTTATGTGTAATTGCTTAGGGAACCTAGGAGGAGACAATTTGGAGCACAGTGATAAATACTCATTACCAATAAAGGATCCAAGGCAAATGCCAAATTCCTCTACTCAAAAACGTCCAAACTTATCTTTTCTTGTAATTGAGGAGAGGCTTCTTTTACAGGATTTCTTCTTATATAGGTAAAAGTCAGTTAATGAACCTCATCAGACTTTCCTGTCAAGATGTAATGCAGCTAACTGTATGGAACCTAATCAGGGCTAGGAAAGTACTGACATTTATACATTTGTCATAATTTTCCTTATAAATATATAACACTGTCAGGTCTAATGACAGACTTCCTATTTTAGAGTTGGAACATGCAACATATTGAAGGAAATACACATGGATCTCTCAGAGCAATTTCTCTACCACAGAACCATTTCAGGTTTCATCCTCATTACCCAAAGAGCAACACATGAAAGCGATGCCCATGGAGGTGGTTGTCTGGATTTTGAAGACTGTGATCTGCACATATATATTTATGAAAATATTATGTTTTTATACTAATGAATGTGTAAAACAGTATAGTAACAGATAAAGAATTGAACACCAAAGTGCACACACACACACTCAAATATAAGAATTTCTCTATATCCTTCCTATTTACCTATACAGACAGTACATGACTTTTTCTTGAATTGTCCTGCAAGTTCTTTATCTGACTCTGGTAGCTTCACATTCTCTGATCTCAAATTAGCCAGATGATATGTGTTCAACAACATTGCCTGGTACAGGCAAAAGTATCCACCTGACAGCCAGAGGAACTTGGATTTCAGAAATGCCATGAATAAATGTGAGGCATACCAGTAGTTTTGAAATTGAATAGATTACATATTTATTAGAAAGGCTGGAAGAAAACACTTCAGTGTAGGATGAAAGACTTGAAGAAAACTACAATTTAAATTATATATATAGCCAGCACCAGTGGCTCATGTCTGAAATCATGACTACTCAGGATGCTGAATCTAAGAGTCACAGTTCAAAGCCAGCCCAGGCAGAAATGTCCCCATGAGATTTTTATCTCCAAATAAACACTCAATAACTGAAAAGGGTACTGTGGCTCAAAGTTGTAGAGATCTAGGGGTGGGATGTAGCTCTGTTGCAAAACACTTGCTAGCAAGTGCAATGTCCTGGGTTTGATCTCCAGTACCAAAAAGAAAAGAAAAAATACAGTTAAAGCTGGGTGCTGGTGGCTCACACCTGTAATCCTAGCTAATAAGGAGTCTGAGATCTGAGGATAGTGGTTCAAAGCCAGCCTGGGCAGAAAATCAGTGAGACTCTTACCTCCAATAAACCAGCAGAGAACTGGAAGTGGCACTGTGGCTCAAGTGGTAGAGTGCTAGCCTTGAGCTCAAGAGCTGAGGGATAGTGCCCAGGCCCAGAGTTCAAGCCCTATGACCAACAAAGAAAATACAGTTAAAAAAAGTTGTAGAGAGCTAGCCTTGAGCAAAGAGCTCAGGCATAGTGCCCAAGCCCCAAGTTCAAGCTCCACAACCAACAATAAATAAAAATAATTAATAAATAAATTACATATAGTTTATTACAAACTCTGTACAGGGAAAATAGGATAGGACAAGTGGCAACAAATGACTACAAGTTACAAAGTGCCATGCCATTTTCTCACTCTGAGAAGATGAATGATTTATACCAAATTTCAAAACATACTGTAAGTTATACACAGGAAATGAAATAACCATGCATTTTACAGACAGTATTTTCAAATCAGTATCTTTTCATTTACACTAAAACACACTGCTTTCAAAATTGATTTGTTTTTGTTATTCCAACTCACTTACCAAGGAAGGAAAGGAAATGGAAATGGAAACATTCAAAACCAAAGAACCTCTGAATATACCAAGGCTCATGCCTGCTAGCTATTATTTCTTTGCTAGGAAATATAACAGGATGATATAGTCTACAGGTAAAGCAGAAGAACAAACTCTCCACTGAGGCTGCAGAATGACTGATGAGGATGGGGCAAACAACCTTATCTAGGAAGTTTCACAAAGAGTTTGTTGGGGTAGGTTGAGTCTAGTAGATAAGTGTAGCCAATCTTAGAGAGGAAATTCATTGTAAAAGGCCATATAGAGATGAGGAGGATAACTTGAAGGTGAATATGTGATTAGAGGGCCTTGCTTTCTTGAAGATAGACGTTTATCAAGTAGGTTTTATACTGTTGAAAATGAGACAGTTAAGGAAGGGATGCTTATTTATTTTTAGGTCCAGGAATTAGAAATATTATAACATTATCTTTGAAAATTGATAGTAAAGTAAGTGTATTTACAATTTCTATTGCAACATATAGTTTTACCCAATAAATGATTGTTTATTCTGAATGGGTTTAGAAATGAAACGCCATAATATATTTGAACACACAAAAATAATGACATACAACTTGCCATGCATGGAATTAAAAAATATGTAACAAGACTTATGTCTGAATTCCCAGCTGCTCAGGAGGCTGAGGTCTGAGGATAGCTGTTTGAAGCCAGCCCAGACAGAAAAAAAATGTGAGTCTCATACTACCAATTAGCCTCCAAAAAAAAAAAAATAATAGGAGATTGATGTGTGGATCAAGTGGTAGAGTACAAGACCTGAGCAATACGGTTCGGGGACAGCACCTGGGTCCTAGTTCAACCCTCAGTACTCATACAAAACAATAAATTATGTGACTAAGGCATGTGGTGCATATTAGAGTTCTCATTCCTTATGCCCTTCATAGTTTATATAACACAAAATTCAGTTTTGTACATGTATTAATTATAGTTACTATAGTAGTATCAATTATTATAAATATATTATATATATTACTTATACATTATATAACATTGATGATATTATAATATATTCCTACATTATTTATAGTAATTATAGTAATATTAGTAAAATCGTATATGTTTTAGAAAAGGGAATAAATTTTCTTTGGTATAACGAGGAAGTAACAGTCACAAAAATTATTCCTCTTGGATTTTATATATATGTATATATATATATAAAATTATTTCTTTTGCATTCAAGATACTGAATGATAAAAGCATGTTTTCATATGCACTGGTGTGTCATTGGCATGGGATTGTTCTCCTAAAGTCTTTACTCCAGGCAGAATAAACAGTGGAAGCTTGAATGATTGCCATTCAGGAATTTCTTTAGAAAATGAACCAATCTTGTTTTGATTATTAACAAATTTGTACCCAATACCCTTTTCATTTATAAAATATTTTCATTCTATAGCAATTTTATTGCCATTATAACTATAATTAGAAAGATAATGTGGATTCATCTGCTCCATATCTCTTAAAAGGTAATGTGACATTCACAGAATATCCAGATAAGCATGATGGAAAACTGGACTTGAATTCTAGGTCTGCAACTGGTCAGTCTTAGGTAATTGGGAAATTTGGTTGGCATTGCCTGCCTAGTTCTTTAGATAGATAGATAGATAGATAGATAGATAGATAGATAGATAGATATAGATATAATGTAGTATTGAATAAAAAGCACAGAATCTTTTCTCAAGTATGTATATTTACCTTTTGAAAAGGTAATTTAAAAAGTGTAGCCATTATTGTGTATTTCTTTGAAAAAACGAGTGCATTTCAGGAGTATTTTCACTTCAGCTTCTATAAGAAGATGGGAAATTGTATCTTTTGTATGTTTGCCATGTGGTATTACATGTGTTTTCAAAAATACATACACATTTTAAATAATGGTATTTATTTCATAGGTCACAAACTGAATAATTGGAGTGGATGACCCTAATGTCTTATTTCAGTTGCCTGAATCAGACCAAAAAGAGTCTAAATTTCCTAGTTATGAACATTTCTTCATGCAAACTTAACAACATAGAATGGATTATGAAGGTAGAGCCTTCACATACCTCTAAAGCTTTTATATATATTAGAGTAATATGCACCTACACTAGTCAGCACTCATGAAACACTGATATATTATAATTGTGTTCATATCAGAAATATACTTTAGCTTAAAGTAAAATGAGATGGGTTGTATACTCAACCAAAGAGCAATGATCACCCACTGCAATTTTTCTCAGTGGGTAAACTCTCCCATGTATTTTACTGACTTAACTTCTATTTTGTGCTTTTCCATTATTGGAGAGGTCCCATTGTGTCTACATAACAATGCTGTAACAGCCTGAGCTGCCTTTCAGTTGTACCTCCATTGTTGTGATCATGGTCAACTCTGCAGCTGTGATCACATATTTAGTGGACACTTGATCTTGTCAAGCCCTGATTTAAAATCCAGCTTTCGCTTCTCATTGTCACAGTGTTAAAGATATCACTCCTCTAGATTTATTTTTTATCTTCTTGTATTTCAGACACTGCCTTAGATGTTAGATTTTGAAGTAGAATTTTTGTACATTTTTATTGTAAAAATACTGTCCAGAGGGGTTACAATTAAATGAACAAGGTAATGAGTACATTTCCTATCGAGCATTGTTGCCTCCTCCTTTGTTTTTCCCCTACCATCTCTTCCCTCTCACCTCCACAACTACTCCCTCCTCCCTGCCAGTTTTAAAGTTCATTTTCAATGTAGTGTCTACATCTCATTGTTACAATGGGTCTACCTGTATCCCTATTTAAGCATTTATTTAACATCATCTTATATGGTCATATGTACATAGCTTTTGACCTTTTCTGCTTGTCCTAGAAAGAAGTAGAAATTTTACTTTGCATTTGATCTGTTGAGGTATTAGTGATGCCTGATGAACTGCATATATAATAATGTTAATAATGCGATGTTTTGGCATATATTTGTTTAATTTTTACAATTGAGGATGTAAATACACATCACTTACAAAACTGTTTTCATGCACTTTGGTAATACTTTATTGTGAACTTTCTAAATGCCAGGCATGGCAGCACATATTCAAAATCCCATCACTTCTGTAGCTGAGACAAGGCTGGAAAGTTCCAAGCCACCGGGACTATATAGCAAAAAGAGCAAAAGAACCTTCCAAAGGTTTTATTACATACTTTTTACACTTAGCCATTATGACCACCATAATGGAACTCTACTTCTTCACTAATGACTCACAGGATTACTGCTGATGATTGGTATCTTGCCAGGTGCTCATATATGTTTGTGTATCTTCTTGGATAAAGTGTGTTTCCACAGTTTGTATTGAGGAGTTCAGAATATCAGGTCGGTCCATAACCACAACTCTGGAACATCACAGATGATGGGGTACCTTGCCAAAGAACTGAGAAATCACAGAGAGGAATAGGAAAGTGGGACACCAGGGGACCCAAAGGCTCACCACCAGTTTTTGGTGGTCCTGCTTAACAAACTTTTTATCCAGTTTAATATAGGGGTGTGGCTAAAGGTATTTGCACAAACTAGGTCATCAATCTATCTTGTGGTTACAACCACTAACATGAGGTATACTTTGTATACATAGTGACAATTAACTCTCTTACTGTTAGGGAGCAGAAGGGAGGAATACATAGTTTAGCCATAAAATATCTCATCTCATCTCCAAGATCTTACTATTTTAGTATCCTAACAGCTGTATTTTAAACACACTTAAGGTAGTAACTTATAGCTCTATCTTGCCTTGACGATTTGACCTTTCCAGGGTACATGTCTCAGCCTTTTGAGTCTTGTTTAAGATGGCTTTCTAATGTTTTATCTCTTTCCAGATCTCACAGCTCAGCTCTAGAATCCCTTACAAGTACTCTTACAGTTGTATATTTTTGGAAAAGATTTTTTTTTTCTAGGATAGGCTTCACTTTTTAAACTCTTAAGATTCCTTTTCTCTCCCTGTTCCTATATCTTCCCCTTTGTGTGTGTGTGTTTGTGTGTAGGTTGTGACTGTGTGTGTGGGGTGTAGTAATGAGATTTGACTTTGAGCCCTTGAACCCTTGGTGTTCACACTCATGCCTGATGCTTTACCACGTGAGCCAATGTTCCACTAGGCCTTTGACTGATCAATGGAACATCAATGTCTCATGGATTTGGCTACCCCAGCAAGCTGTGAGCCATGATCCTCCAATCTCAACCTCCTGGCCTTTTAGGAATAGGGATGAGCCACTGGCATCCAGATCTATTGCCAAGTGATTTTTGGTTTTGTATTGCTGTTGTTGTGTTCATCCAAAATCTGTAAGGAAAATAAATCATTTATCATCAGGACTATTCACATAAAATGTGCAGTGTTGAAAGATTAATTATGTTTGACATCCTGTATGATTTTTATCAGTTTACAGATACAGTATGTAATTTGAATTTTTGAATTCTATTGTTGGAAACAGTTGAGTCACATATATAATTTGATTCTTCTTGATTTGATTTTATAGTGTGTTGTTTCAGAACAGAGTGTACTAAGGCTTAATTTTGCACTACTGAAACAAGACTTTTATGATTATTCAATGTCTTGTAAATTATAAGTTAATCATTTCTTGGCATCATGTGAGTGCCCGGTAGTTTCCTGTAGTCTTTTCATGTGTTTTAGAACACAATGCCAGACACTTTTCTGAAAACATTTGAATTTACTGTTCTGACAAATATGTAAGATTGTACTTTATAATTCTCCTGGGATTTTCACTGTACTTCTCTGTACTCTCCAGTGATAAAGTCATGTGACAGTTATGTTGATATTCTCCCGTGTTACATTCATCATTGCAACTTGGGAACTACTAATATGCACTCCTGTACTTCAGTCCATTCACGCCTTGGCCTGCACCCCTCTCACAGCAGAGAGCCATAGATTGGGAATATTTTCTTCGCTGTTTATCTTGGACATCTGTCTTTACTTTCTAGCAATATATTAATTGAATTCACTCTCTAAAGTCTAATAATGCCTTGAAAATGATTACTGTATTTCCATGGCTTTTTTCTTGTTATTTGGCTTCAGGGAAGAACTTAGGGCAAGCAGATTGCAAACAAGCCTCAATAAATGGTATTCATTAGGTAATGTTAACTTCATGGTCTGACTGCCTCCTTCCTTTTCATTGTTTATTTTTCAATGTAGCCGTTTCTTGTAGAAAATATTTCTGTGCCTACTTAATATTAATTCCTACTGTAAGCAGTAATTAATTTTATTCCAACATCAATTCACAGTACCCTGTGAGTTTCTTCAGGATATTGTTTTAGGGTACTTCACATTCTTGGCTATCTTTTAACCATCAATGCATCCAATGATAAAGGCATATTGCTTAAATCATCATTTTGATCACTGAAAAGGAAACCATACTGCAATCTCAGTATATGGCAAACAATTTTCTGGTTTAAAGTTATTTTAGATTAAAATTGATGCTGCAAGAATGAACATTCTGTGTATAATTTAATATATTTTCCTATTTATTTTGTTTTAGTATAGGTTCCAATATAGAAGTATAAAGTTAAAGCATTGCTATTGCTTAGTTTAGATTAATATTTCCAAAAAGTTCAAGAAAATTTTCTATTTATTCACAATTTTCAGTCAACAGAGTGTCCATTATGACCAACGGAGAGAGTTTAAAATTTTTGTGTTCCTTAAAGTAGTTGCTGGGTAATCAAATCCAGTGCTTCATGTGTCAGTCTATGTGTGCCTATGAGCCTGACGTGGCCTGTTGTTTTATTCTCAGTCAATTAGAATAAAGAAAAATTTCAATAGGAAGAAATTATTATTTGGTTAGTTTATCCAATATCTCTCTCATATATACAGAAATATAATTAATTCTACACTGGCTGAAAATGGTATTCTTGCATTATTTTTATTAGTAGTTGCTTTTTTTTTATAGCCCCTCCCTTCCCACTCGAAGTCCTGCCTCTATCCTATCCCCTCTCACAAGTTCAACTTGACCCACTTCCAGTCAGCCCCTCTTTCTTTTTTTTTTTTTTTTAATATTATTTTATTTTATTTGAGAACATACTGTACAGAGGGGCTACAATTACATGGGCAGGATAATGCATACATTTCTTACCAAGCATTGCAGCCTCCTCCTTTGTTTACCCTTCACCTCCCTTCCCAGCCTCCCCCTCCCCCCACCCAATTGTACCCCCCTCCCCCACACACCGACATTGTAAAGCTGGTTTTGACATGACATTTTGTACTTCTCATTGTTGCAACAGGTCCACCTGAATCCTTAAACGACTTGTTTGCCCCCATCTCCTCCACATGTTATACTGACATCAAATATAGTGAAAGCGGGGGTTACACTGTGGGGGAGGGACATACACAGCAACAAAGAAATAATCTTATAAATGCGTTAGAAACACATGCATGAAAGAAACGAAAACATTAAAATACATATTTAAGGGTTCATTTTCCTAACATCACATTATCTGACCTTTTCCGCTTGACTCATACCTATACTATATATTGCAAATAAGGGAAACCATGGGACCTATGCTTCTTTGGGCCTGGCTTACTTCACTTAATATAATTTTTTCCAAGCCTTTCCATTTCCTAACAAATGGGGAAATGTCATTCTTTCTGATGGAGGCATAATATTCCATTGTGTATATATACCACATTTTCAGCCCCTCTTTCGAAACCCTGTCCTGCTGCACCTGAAATCCCACCCCCAATTAACCTACACCCTAGTAGCCCTGCTATAAACTTTCAAAGCCCTGTTTGCAACCAGCCTCCTTCCTCAAGTCCCTGCTCTGCTACTTGGAAATCCCTCTTCCACTCCATCTACTCTCTTCTCTGCCCCAAAGAAACATATCGCCTCCCTCAATACCCAACTTGTTCCACCCAGACCCCACCCTTATCTCTGGATGCCCTGCCCCTAACTAACCTAGTCCCTCCAACCCCACCCTTCCCTTTCACCCTACTCTCAACCAGCCTTCTCCCTCAAGCTCCTTAGAGGCTCCAGGGAACATTTCTCCCCTTTGCCCTCCCCCCACCCCATAACTAATCTACTCCTACAGCCCAGACAACCCTTTCAAAGCCCTTCCCTGAACTACACTCCTCCCATGAAGCCCTGTCCTGCTACATCACAATCCATCCGCCACCCTATATTTGCCCTTGAAGCCCTGCCTTGTTTCACTGGAAGCTACTGGCACAGCCCACCTCATCCTTGGAAAGCACTTCACCAGGTACTTCCCTACCTCCCCATCTATTCTCTGTAAGTCCTGCCTTTCTCCCCCAATAATCCAACCCTCAGCTGAGCTCCTCATCCAACCCCTAGTTGGGGTTCTCTGTGGAATCCACACTCTACTCCACAGGATACCCTGCATATAATTATCCTAAACCCTTGTAGCCTTACCACCTTCTGAAAGCCCCACCTCCAACTAGCCTCATGGCTCCAAGCCCTGCCCTTCTCCACCAGAAAATCCCACCATCCTTGCTCATTCTGGAAGGCCACATTGTTCCACTGGAAACCATTCCACCAGTTGGCCTCCTTCTGGAATGCTTACCAGGCTCGACTGGAAGCACCTGTCCATCCCTATTCTCTTCTTTGAAGGTTTGCCTTGCCCTACTGGAAACCCTGCCCACAGTAGGCTTGCTCCTTAGATATCCTGCCTCCTAACACTGAAGTCCCCACTCAATCTTACTCCATCTCTCCAAGTGTTGGCTGGCTTCACCGAAAACCCCACCCTAACTAGTCCTTTGGATCCTCAAAGCCCTGTCATGACAAGGCTCATTCGTCCATTGCTGCCCCCTCCTGCTCTGCCAGAAATCCTTCCATCTTACCACATGCCAGAAAGTATGGGGTTTTCCACCAGAAATGCTGTCCTTTACTAGCCCACTCCTTCATAACACTGCCCTTCCCTCTCAAAGCCACACCCCTCAATAAACCTCTCCCCATCAGCCCAGCCTTCCTCCACCAGAAAGCCTGCCTTCCACCAGCCTCTTCCCTCAAATTTCCCACCCTGCTTCACGGGAAATCCAATTCTACCTCACCCATGGAGGCCCACAGCGCTCCACCAGTAACCCCTCCTCTAAGTAAACTCTGTGAGAGCTTGAGGGGCCGGGAAGTCCTGCCCCATGCTGATTCCATCTTCATGCATGCCAGGCCACTTGGGGAAGAGGGGTCAAAGGGTGGCTTGGGGGACAGGCCACCAGATATAGCAAGAGGGGTTTCTGGGGAAGGGATGGAAAGAAGGAGATGCCGCAAGAGACACATGACAAGAGACATGGCTCCTGGAGCAGAGGAGTGCCCGGCTCTCCTCAGGCTTGAGGAGAATCTGGGATGGCCCGAGGAAGCTGGATCAAGGAGAGGTCTGGGAAATCCCAGGCTGTCAGAGAAGGCTGGAGAAGTCTGGGCAGGCAGGGAGACCTGGGGAAGCCCTAGCCAGCTGAGAGGACTGCACAGAGCTGAGAGGACTGTGAGGAGCAGGGAGGCCTGCAGAGAGCTGAAAGTCCTGTGAAATGTGGAGAGGACTACAGAGAGCACAGAGGCTTGTGAAGAGGTGGAGAGGCAGAGAGGCTTGCAAAGAGGCCAATGGAGAGTGGAGAGGCAAGGCTTGCAAGGAGGAGGAAAAAGGAAAACAACTTGCCCCCTGGAGGTTGCAGTTGCTCCTAATTCTAGTAACCTAGGACAGGGTTGCAGACACATTAGTAAAACACCTTTGACATCTTTAACTGTGCTTATGTGTATTTTCTCGCTCACAGGTCATTATATCTCCTCGCTTGCAGCCCCATTCTTCTCTTAGTCAGGCCTGCAAACAACATCTTCCCCGGTAACCCTGCCATTTTCTACTGAACATGGGGCTATCTCTGAGCCTCCTTCCTAAAGCCTTGTCCTGTTCCACTGGAAACCCCGCCCCTACAAATCCAATACTTCCTACCCCCTCCCAAATGTCTCAAAGCCCTACCCAGACTGGCCTCCATTCTCAAAACCCTGCCCTGCTCCACCACAGAGGCTGTGGCAAAGCAAGCTCCTTCCTGGAAAACTCGAGAGGTTGACTGGAAACCCCACACCACCTCAAACACGAAGGTCTTATCTAGTAACTGTTTTATTCCAAATGTGATTTTAAGTTGGTATACAATTCATATTACTCAACACGATAAAACAGTTTTACAAAAAGGGAACATCCAAGTGTGATAGCTATTAGATGCCTTAGTCTAGTTTGGTGTTATGGTACCAGACAGATCCATATTGTGTGAAGGAATTACCTTTTATTGTAAAGCTTTCTTTGCAAGTATTAGTAATGTTTCATAAGTGATCATTTTATTTCTAGAAAATTTATGCACATTTGTGCCCATTAACTTTAAGAATATTAGTTATTTTGGTTGAGGAAAGAGTATTAGTGTACAAAATCTGACTTTCAACTCATCTGTCTAATGAATAATTTCAGAGTTCCTTTCCATACTATGTACTGGAGTTTTAATAACAGAACTTCTCTAAATACCAGAATGAACTTTCAGATTCTTCCTTCCACTAAGGTTCCCTTTGGGAAAAAAATGAATTGGGATTATACAGGTAAAATGTTAGAAATAAAAAAGTATAATTATATAATTATATAGTTATATAATAACAGGTGAAGAACCACCCAATGTGCCTTTCATTTTCTAACAAAAGGAACTTAAGGATATTTAACTATAGACTTTCTGAAGGCTAGAAGACAAAAATATACGATATGACCTGTGTATTTCTGAAAACAAAACCAAAACAAGGAAAGACAATAATGAAGCAGAAGGGAATCAGGAACTTTGTATGTGTGATATATAACTGGAGATTGTAAGAAATACAATGAATCAGGTAAAAATACCTTTGGTCAAAATGTCTGTTTCATTGTAAATCTTACTTTTGTTAATCTCTGACTGAATATTTGTTTCAGCAGTGATATGCCCAGGAGCTGTGTGGTTAGGCAGTTTCATCATTGCAAGATCATCAGAATGACTGTCTCCCACACACTTTACCATACCTCCTAGATATGCAATCCTGTTGGTCCAACACTTTAAGCCAGACCTGTGTTTTATCAAAGTTCTGTATATGTATGTTATTGGTTTATTTAGGCTTTATTTTTATTTATTTAGATGTCTTCTGGTCCAGGAGGAGGCATCAATAACAGTTCGTTGGTGGTGAACACATATATGTATCCTTGGCTGAAATCTGCTCTTGTTTTATCTAGGCTGCTCCTAGAAATCAATGATGACAATTATATCTAACATGGTATAGTGTCACTATTAACATCTATCACATGCTGACTATATGTTTTTTATATTTCTTTTTACCACTCTCTTTCTCTTTCTCCCTTCTTCCTTCCTTTCTTCCCTCCTTCCTTCTTTCCTTTGTTCCTATCCTCCTTCCCTCCTTCCTTATCTCCATTACTTCCTTCCTTCCTTCCTTCTTCCTTTCTTTCTTTTCCTTCCTTCCTTCCTTCTTTCCTTCCTTCCTTTCTTTCTTTCTTTCTTTCTTTCTTTCTTTCTTTCTTTCTTTCTTTCTTTCTTTCTTTCTTTCTTTCTTTCTTTCTTTCTCTCTCTCTCTTTCTCTCTCTCTCTCTTTCTTTCTCTTTTAATTTTAATTTAGATATTTTGTTTGTTAGACAGGCATTCTACAAATAAGGACACATCAACAATCTTTTTCATTTACTGACTTTGCTCATACTGAAAGATTAAAAATTAGAGTTACATTTTACAATTGCTAACTGCTAGTTTTGCTTCTGTAAACTTGCTTGTGCTAGCACTGACCCTTCCCCTCCCTGGAAATAAATAAAAAAGTTTGGGAGCCTAGATGTCAGCCCTGGGACAAGCTCTGTAGTCGTAAATAAAGAACTAACAAGTAAATTCCCCAGGTGGCCAAATGGGACCCAAGATAAGGAACAAAGAGTATGTTCCTCCACATTCCTGTGCAGAAATTCCCAGTTTAGGGGGCTCAAGATAAGGGCCATCTGGTGGGCTCTGCAGACTAGGCCAAATTGTTAATCAATCACAAACCTGTAACACTGTAAATCTCCTAACCTTTATCTCCCAGAGTGACTACCTCTGTCTGCACTAATTGTCTTAGTGCAAAGAGTGTTATAAACTTCCCTGGGTAGTAAAAAAATAATTGCTAAAGTACATAGTAACCTTTTAAACGGGCCAATCCCAGGGACACCTGGTGTTATATGCTAATCCTGTGGTCTTTGTCTTTAAAAGTGCCTGTAACCGCTGGACTGGGCTTCCTGTCTGCCCTGGACAGAGAGCCCGTTTGCGCAAACGCCAAATAAACTCCTCTTGCTTATTGCAGCTGCTGGCTTGGAGTCTTGGTTCTTGGGGTGCCCTCCCGTTGAAGAAAGTATCCCAGTGAGTCTGGGGTCTTTCACATACATTATCAGTTTTGTTGATGGCAAAACAGAGACTAGGCTAAGCTCATTCTTACCTTGGTCAGCCAAGTAGCTGGGATCACGAATGCATTCCAACCTGCCTGGCTTTAGGGAGATATGGAAATCTTTTTACCTCCCTTCCCAGACTGATTCTGAATTGTGATCCTCTCAAATTCTACTTCTTCAGTTAATGATGTGACCTTCAATAGCCTGCCCTCTCTATAGGTGATCCAAATGAATGATTAAAGCAATAATAGTCTCTTTTTGCCAGTCTTGGGGCTTGAACTCTGGGTCTAGTCAATGTCTCTAGGCTGTTTTGGCTTGACACTTGATCCACAGTGACACTTCAGGTATTTTTCTGTGATTAATTTTGGAGATAAGAGTCACACAGACTTTCCTGCCCATGCTGGCTTTGAACCATGATCCTGGCGTCTCTGCACCCCAAGTAACTCGGATTACAGGTGCAAACCACAGTTGCATGCCTGCAATTTGAGTTTAATCACTGGCATAAATATTAAAATAGTTTTTATGTTAAAATATAGGGTAAGATTGAAAATATAATTACACTAGTCAGATATTTTAGAAAGTATTTTTGTTTCACATTAGTAACTCATCTTTACCCGAATTAAGGGATTATTTTTCTGTTTGTCATCTTGTATGTCATTTGGAAAATTAAACTTCATGTCTTCCAAGTGGGATAAAGGATTATGAATGGCCTTATGTACCAGCTCACATCTATGATCACTATCAGAAATCAGAGATCAAGAGTATCACACTTTGGACATAATCTGGACAAAAGTTTACAAGTCCCAATCTGCACAAATCAGTGAAGCATGGTGACTCATGCCATTAATCTCAGCAACACAAGAGGCATAGGTAGGACTATCATGGTCCATGCATTGTCCACACAACAAAGAGATTTTAAGATAACCTAAAAGCACAAAAGGCAAGAGGTACCAAAAGATTAGAGTTATAAACAATAAATACATGTAAAATTAAATGCATATTTAAAATCATTAATTTTAATTGGAAATTTGATTTCATACCTATTTCTTCACATTTTTGTTATTTATGGGCCTGAATTCTGGGCCTAGGTGCTGTCCCTCAGCTCTTCAGCTCAAGGCACCTGCTCTACCTCTTGAGCCACAGCACCACTTTCTTTTTTTTTCTGCTTATGTGGTGCTAAGGAATTGAACCCAGGGCTTCATGAATGCAAGGCAAGTACTCCACCACTGAACCACCTTCCCAGCCCCTATTTCTACACCTTTTATGTTTTCATTAGTTTGCCTTTCTGCTCTTGATTTCACTTCCACATATGATTACTCGATTCCAGGTGTTTATTTTATTGGACTATAAGTTAGTTTTTCTAATAAATTATATCATTTAATTTCTAATATGAGTCTATCATATTTCACTTCTTAAAATTATGTACACCAAGTTTACCCAATTGTCTATTGTATATTTATAGATTAATGCTGTCTTCCTCAGGTGAAAGAAAACACACATTCTTAGTTTCTCTTGGCTTAATCTAGTTTTCACCAGGTCCTACCATTTCCTTAAAATGATGCAATATCATCCTTTCTAATAGATAAGTAAAATTCCATTGTGTATATATTCCACCTTATCCTGGTTTATTTTTCAACTGAGTGAAAATGTCTAAATGTCATTTCTTGTATTTGGTGTGATCCATCTCTCAATGTAGCATTTAAATTTGCATAACTTTTGTCTTTTTGTGTTTCCATGTGTTTTATGTTTTGCTTTTTATTCTTTATGCCATTTCTGGCATTTGCATTAAGGGACTTGCACTCTCCTTTGACATTTTGCACTCAAAGCTGGCATTCTACTACTTGAGCCACAGTTCCGTTTCTGGATTATTGCTGGTTAACTGGAGATGAGAGTCTTATGAACTTTCTGTCCAGCCTTGCTTCACACATCAGTTCTCAGATATGCACATTCAGAATATCTAAGACTATACACAAATGTCAGCCTCACCAGGGAGATTCTCTGTGTTTTACGTTATTCCTGTTATTTTACTGATATTAAGTAAATGGCAGCAACTTTTTATCATTTCCCTAATATTGTGCATGCAATCTATTCTGTAACAAAAAGTGCCTTTATTCATTCCTTGGCCTGATGGCTTACATTTTTATATATGTCATTATATAAATCATTAGTTCAATATGATACATAAATCTGCTTTTTTTTAATTTCTGTCAGTTGTGGGGCCTGAACTCTGGGCCTGTGCACTATCCCTGATCTCTTCAGCAAAAGGCTAGCACTCTACCACTTGAGTCACAGCACCACTTCTGGCTTTTTCTGCTTATGTGGTGGTAAGGAATCGAACTCATGGCCTCATGCATGCAAGGCAAGCATTCTACCACTGAGCCACCTTCCCAGCCCCTACCTACCTACTTTGCATCGGTGGCTCAGGTCTGTATTACTAGCTACTCAAGAAGCTGAGATCTGAGGATCACAGTTCCAAGCCAGCCCAGTCAGGAAAGTCCATGAGACTCTTATCTCCAATAAACCACTCAGAAAAACAGAAGTGGCCCAGTGGCTCAAGTGGTAGAGTGCTAACCTTGAGCTGAAGAGCTGAAGGACAGTGTTCAGGCCCAGAGTTTAAGCCCCATGACTGACAAAAAAGTGGCCCACCATTGTAGAAAACTTTTCTAGAAGGACTTTTTTTTTGGGGGGGGAGGTGCTGGTCCTAGAGCTTGAACTCAATGAACGTAACATCTGGGCACTGTCTTGGAGCTGGTTTTGCTCAAAGTTACTAACCTACCACTTGAGCTACAGCTCTCTTTCCAGCTTTTTGGTGGTTAATTGGAGATAGGAATCTCATGAACTTTCCTGCTTGGACTGGCTTTGAATTGCAGTCCTCAAATCACAGCCTCCAAGGATTATAGGTGTAAGCCACCAGTGCCTGGCTTAGAAGGACTTCTTAAGAACTAAAAATAACATGAAGGCCTATGAACAGTGATTTCCTTTATTGGAATTCCAGGGTCTGAAAACCCCCAGACTTCTGCGTTCAGCTGTTTGTGAGTGCCCAGACCCCACACTGGTCACACATTAGTCAGACAGATGTGTGGAAAATGAGTCAAAGAAACTGGGCCTCCCTTTCCATAGCTCTTTTGAGATATAGTGGTCATTTTGCCTCTCTCATGAGAGTCTCATTAAGTCTGGTTCTTCAGATAGATAAGCCACTGTATAGAGAGCAAATTTCTTCTTAACTTTCATTTTATAGATGAGATTGCTACAAATTGCTACTACCTCATGTGTTCCCAGTGGGTAGTGGGTGCTATTCCTGGTCCCACTTTTAATTGACATGCTTTGTATATGAGGTAACTCCTATATAAATGTGGCTTTACTTGCTGGATTCTGGAGAAGCTTAGGAACAGGAAATTGTTTTGATTGTCATTCTGTACACAGGGTTTACTGTTCATCTGAAGACCTTGGAGAAGATGATCCTATTGGCTGGTTTGAGCTAGAAGAAGAGTGGGATGAAACAGATGTCAAACTGCAGCAGTGCCGAGTTGCCAAAGTAAGCATTAGTGAGCACAACACTCGCATGTTCTACTCCTACCCTCTTCTTATTGTGTATACTCTGTGCTAATTGTAGGCCAGCCCTAAGCCAAAACAGAACCTCAGAGGTGGAATAATTCTCAAGGAGTCCCTTGAGAATGTAGTGGGAGAGACAGATATAATATGGCTGTGATAAAGGGATATTCAGGGGCAGTTGGAACCCACAGGAAGAAGATTCAAAACAGCCTTGAATGCACTAGGAAAGATGGTGTGAAGTAAAGGGCTAGAAGTTAAGCCATCATCCTTGACTTGGTTGAGATGTGTGGAGGAGTTCATCTTAGGCTGAGAAGCAAGTACACAGGCATATGTGCAAGAGATGTGTTTGCCTGGCAGTGAAAGAGACTGTCAAAGAGCTATCTGGCCACTTAATTTTTTTTAACTTCAAGTATCAATCTGAGGCTGAGACTTCAATAAGAGAATTAAGAACTATCTTCAAGGCTTTTTATGCAGTAAAATACTAGATTTGGAAAAGCCGTTAACGAAGGAACTTTTACATAAAAAGCAATTTGCACAAAAATTGGGCTTTTAAATAGTCACAGTGGCTCATGCCTACAATGTTAGAAACTTGGGAAGGCTGAGATTGGGAGGATCACAGATGAAGATCAGCCTAGGCAAAATAAAGTTGACAAGATTTCATCTTGAGCAATAAAAAGCATCCTATATATACATTTTTCTAATTTGGGAAGGCGAAGGGAAAAAACAAAATCCTTAAATAGAGATACAGGTTGACCAATTGTAACAATGAAATGTACAAGATGAACTTTACAACCCCATGCAGGGGAGTGGGTGAATGGTAGGGGAAAATCAAAGGAGGGGATAACAATTCAATAGGAATGGTAATCATTACTTTTCTCATGTTACTGTAACCCCTCTGTACAGTATCTTTATATATATATATATATATATATATATATATATATATATATATATATATAAAAAGACAGTATGCTGGAAATGAACTTTTAGACTTGGTCCGGGGAATTCTAGGGGCCAAGGGAAAGTGGGAGAAAAATGAGGGAGGGGGTAAAAATGTTCAACAAAAATGTACTCATTACCATATATATCTATATATCTGCAACCCCTCTGTATATTACCTTGCCAATAAAAGTAAATTAAAAAAAAAATCTGGGCACCATAGTGCATACCTGTCATCCTAGCTGTGCGGGATATGCAAATAAGTGAATTTTGGTATTGGCTAACTTGGGCAAAAGATGAGACTATAAAATATAAAAATTAGAAGAAAAAGATTGAGGTGTTTCTTTCTTGAGAAAAGAGCAAAGATAATGTATTGGAAAAAAAGAGACAGTATAAAATAAATGTCAACTGGGCAATCATATGCAAAAGATTAAAAAAAAAAAAGAAAATCTAGACCCAGATCTTATATACTTCATAACTCATAGCTCAAATTGATTATGACCTAAATATGAAACCTAAATCTAAAACTTTAAAAACATTTTTGTTGTTATTATAAAGGTGGTGTACAGGTGGGAGTACTGTTTCATAAGATGGATAATAGTACATTTCTTCCTGGACAGTCCTTTGTTCTCTCATAGTTTTTCCCTTCTGTACCCACCCAAAAGCTGTATGTATAGTTCATTTTCAACATGGTTTCTACTGTTTACCACTGCTGCATTGGTTCACTCCATGTCTCTCCATATTCTTTCCCGATCGACAGACCTGTTGGAACCATCTCTTCACTGTGATGGTAATTATTTACTGAAAGTGTGGATTCTTTCGCTGAAGTCGATTACGATGAGATTTGTTACTTTTTATTTGTTCTGAATATTTCAATTTGAGTTTCCCAAATGTTTGTTGATAGATTTCTAAAACCTTTGTGCAAAATAGCTATCAAAGGACATGACCCTGTGCTCATTTCCAATCTGTATTGTATAAGCTTTTGTCTCACAAGTCACAGTTTAGTCTCCAGCTTTATGACTTGCTTACAAACAAATTATGAGAAAATTTTAAACAAATGCAGACGTAAAGTTGGCCAGGCGCTGGCGGCTCACTCCTGTAATCCTAGCTACTGAGGAGGTTGAGATCTGAGAATCGCAGTTCAAAGCCAGCCCAGGCAGGAAAGGCCATGAGACTTTTATCTCCAATAAACCACCACAAAACTGGAAGTGGCACGGTGGCTCAAGTGGTAGAGCACTAGCCTTTAGATGAAGAGCAGAGGGACAGTGCCCAGGCCCAGAGTTCAAGCCCCATGACAGACAAAAAAGAAAGAGGAGGAGGGCTGGGAAGGTGGCTCAGTGGTAGAGTGCTTTCCTTGCATGCATGAAGCCCTGGTTTCAATTCCTCAGCACCTCATAAGCAGAAAAAGCCAGAAGTGGCACTGTGGCTCAAGTGGCAGAGTGCTAGTCTTGAGTTGAAGAGCTGAGGGACAGCACCCAGGCCCAGAGTTCAGACCCCATGACCGCCAAAAAAAAAAAGTTGATAGTTGTCTCACCCCCAAGTGTACTCATTACTTGCCTTCAATGATGATAAGCTTATCTTGTTTCATTTATAATACACCTCACCTACTCTTCTTCCTCCTTCCCAGTATTATTTTAGAGAAAGTATATGACCATTTTATTCATCAATACTTCAAAATATACCTGTAAAACAATATTACTAAGTTTTGTTTCTCCAGTTTTTTTGTATTGCTCAGTTTTTAGATACTATCATGTTACTCAGACTAAGTACTGGAGTAAAAGGGTGCTTTAAGTATTTACAAGTACTCTGTTAGCAAATGGAATATTGTCCCAATTCTTTGTATTCACCAGGTAGCTGATTAACTAATTTTTACTTCATCCTACACAAAAAAGTAGAGGGCACATGGCTTCTTGAATAACACTAGTGCCTATTATTAGATCAACCCTATGTCATTTGTTTTTATCATCCCTTCAGAAAGCAGTGGTGAGGGTTTTTGTTTTCCTTCTTATGCTAATGAATTGAACTTCACTAATATTTTACCTGACTAAGCCATTCTTTGTCCAGCATCCTTATGTTCATGTGACCCCTGCCCCTGTCTCCCTTACTGTCTCTGTCATGTTGGGTCTTCTTTTTTTTTTTTTTTTTGTTGGTTGTGGGGCCTGAACTCTGGGCCTAGGTACTGTCCCTCAGCTCTTCAGCTCAAGGCTAGTGCTCTACCACTTGAGCCACATCCATTTCCAGCTTTTTCTGTGTATTGGTGCTGAGGAATTGAACCCAGGGCCTCATGCATACAAGGGAAGCACTCTACTACCACTGAGCCACCTTCCCAGCCTTCATGTTGGGTCTTCTTGAACCCTCCATCAAATGCCTTGCACAGCATTACCTATTCACTACATTTATTTTAAAACAGTAAGTTTCTTCAAAAATAACTCAATAACCCTGTCTGGAGGCCTGATTCCTATGATTGTAAGCATAGTCTGTAAATCTACAAGATAAAGGAAAAGGTTTAACATTGTTTAAGCAACAGAAAGCTCACAAAAAACATACTCTATCCCTGCCTTTGTCTCTTCCTCTAATAGTGCATATTTTTTAGAAGTCAGTTTCTTCAACTATTGGGTCAAACCTTCCAGAAGGAAAACTTGCAGATATTACCTTGGGCATAAACTAAACTTATCTGCCACCTTTTGTTTAAGTAGTAGGTTCTTCCCTCTCCTGATACTGGGCAGGGGTTTAGTTCACTGCCACAAAGTGGTCTGCCAAATCTGCTCTCCTCATACTTGGGACAAGTATGTGATGTTATTTCATGGTACCATATGTCTGTGGAGTGTCATGAAGTAAATTTTCTAAATGTCCTTTTCCTGGCTTTCTAGAAGAATATCACTGAGCAACATCATAAGCAGTCCCTGTAGCTCACATTCCATTCACTGTGCACATATTTTAGGTAAGTTCCATTCTCCTCGATTATTGAATAATTCTAACATCTGTAGTTATTTTTCTTTAACTAGTCCTTCCTTCTGTGCTTTCGGAGTAGTGCTTCTCCTACCCAGAATTTAGAGAGATTCTCGAGTTCCTACTAGGCATGAGAATGACTAAAATAGTGATAGACTGATACTCTTCTCAAGACTTTAATCCAAGGCCCTTATAAGACAAGGCAGTATTGAACCCAGTGAAAACTTCTTCAGACCTTCAGTCTCTAATTAAATATCAAAGACAAAAACTAAAACCAAAAGAGTTTGGGGTCCTCAGTCTTCCATTACAACAACTGAAAATGCAGAGTAGTAATGTATAGAAAGAAACATTCCAGGAAGAGAGTATATGGAGACTTACAGTCCCATCAGAAAAGCAGATGGGACTGTAGAGTTCCTTAATGGAGGCACAGACTCTTGAAGGAGGGAGGGAACTGAGCATCTGCTTACAAGTTGGACTATCTGGTCTGGATGACAGATTTAGGGCTATTTGTATAAAATGCTTTCAGAATCAGTTAAGGAAGATGATGATAGGTCCTGGAGGTGTTGCATGAAGAACATTTGAAGATACAGGGATTGTTAGCCTGGATTGTTGAGCTACGAGTCATGATATCAGATATATTTAACACTTATATCAAGGTATTTATGTGCCTGTGCTTTTGGAAGGACATGTGGACAGACAGTGGCATAGTCCTAGTTGTAACTACCATTTCTCTTCCTGACCCAGTCCCCTCTATTTCATAGAACTGACGCTGACATCTCTCTGTGTTCTTTATTGGAACCTGACCAGGAAAAGCCTCTTCCTACAAACAGGTGTGAGTTTGTGTCCTTTCAGTGATAACGATCCAGGTGGCCTTCTACTTATACCTGAGAAAAGTGACCTTGTTGGCATGAACATTGGTGAAGTCCTAGCTGTCATGAATACCCTCCTTTCTGTGGCTGCTTGAGAGATACATCCTGTTTTCTTCTCCATTTTTTACCTCATGCTTCTTTAAGAGTATTTGATAAGACAGTTACTGTAGGGTTTTTTTGGAGGGTGGGTGGGATTGATGGTACTGGGTTTGAAATCACAGCCTCATTCCTGCTAAGCAAGTGCTCTACCACCTGAGCTGTGCCTCCTAGCCCTTTTTACTCCTGTCATTTTGAGGATAGTGTCTCAGTTTTTGCATGGTCTGGACTGAGATCCTCCTGGTCCTGGTCTCCCAAGTAACTATAGTGGCAAGAGGTACACCCCAAGCTATCGTTTAAGGTAAGATGTAGTGAACTTTTTTCTGAGTGTTCCTTGAACTACAGCTGCGATTATAGCATGATCTAACATACCTGGCTACAGTCTTAACTTTTGTAGTATTGTTTTTGCCATCACATCAGTTTTCTCTCATATGTCTAGACTATTCTGCCCATCTCTGTGTCCTCCTTAAAATTCTCACTACAAGATCATTGATATGTGCTGTCTTTCCAGTTCACCACGGATCATTCTGATCTCCATTTTTATTTCTGCCATTTTCTATAATTTCTCTTTCTCTTGTAGCACATCTAAATCCTGCATATTCTTCAACCTCTAAAAACTTCTTCAAGCTCTTACCATTCTCAGTCAAAGCCACTGGGTGAAAACTTCAGGGTTCTCACAAGTTGAAAGAAACAGGAGCTCACCATGCTGGAACAACACTGAAACCTGGCTCTTCAACTGGGCCATTCAACTCTGAAATCTCACTGACTGTCCAAGAGAGTTTCCCATAATCCCTTACCACTGGGACATCAAGTAGTTGACCTTTCTTCCCTTTCTCTCATCTGTGATACAGAGGAAATTGCATATACAATTAAACTTTCTAGGCCAGAGATTATTGCAGCCACTGAATTATCTTCTTGTAAAAGCAAGCATTTATGGTTATAGGGAGGGAGATAGACAGAGTTACATTAGGAGAAAAAAAAATAAAAATGGTCTAAATTACACCTAGTCTGAGCTTTTTTCTCATGTTTGTTAGTTCAACAATGCTTACCAATGCCTGCTGTGTGTGAGGCCCCAAGTTAGGTACAGAGGATACAATGATAGAGGAACCCAAACAAATGTGTGATTACATAGTTTTGTGCATAATTCAGGCTGTCAAAGGATGAGCACTGGTCTAGGGAGAGGGAAGGCAACTAGGGAAAAGCATTTTGGAAAAGAATTGCTGAGCTCAGGGAAGGACTTTGAATAGGCTTAAACAAGCAAAGAGGAAGTTAGAGACATTTCAAATGGAGGGAGGTACACCTACAGTGGGCCTGTGATAAATGGGAAGGAACAGGTTACTAAAAAGGGGATGATAATGGGTAGATTCTGAACACGAGGTATTCATGGTTTTAGTGACCTTAAGGTGGTAAGACCTAGTTGCGCTCTCAAGATAAAAATTGTGGCTAAATTGAGCTACAGAGCTGAGGGATAGCGCCCAGGCCCAGAGTTCAAGCCCCACAACCAGACCCAAAAAGAAAGAAAGAAAGAAAGAAATTGTGGCTAAAGACTTGTAACCAGTAACGAACAGGAAGTCATGATTGGGGACTGCCTCACATCAGTCATGGGCATCTTGAGCAAATCTACAAGGAAGGTAACCAGGACAGTAGGAAGGAGTATCAGGAAGAAATTCTGGCAGAGAAAGGGAAAGAACTTAAAGAGGGCCAGAGTTTGCAGAGCCTGAGTTTCAGTGGAGGGGCTTTGCTCTCCAAGTGGTAACTGGGGAGTGATCCAATAGAGACAGTAGAATGGGACTGAAGGAAAAGCAAAGCCACAGCATGAAGGGACCATTTCAAAATGTGGTTCACATACAAAAGAATAGATATGGAGGGACAATAAGTGAAAACAACTCTCTGTAGTATCATTCTTCAGTGTGTGTTCACAGGTTCCTTGTTTTTCTTTCTAGTCATCCCTGTACAATGTGTTGGTTATTGCTTGTTTTTTTTTTCACCTTGATAGCATACAATCTTCTGTGAAATATTTGATTTGTTTAACAATGTTTTTGAGTTTCATTCATGTGTTGTCATTTGTGTTCACTGGTGTACCACAATAGACTCTTTATGACATACCATAATTATCTGCTTAACTTGGAGAGGCATATGGGTTGATTCTAGTTTAGAGGAATTAATTACAGACAGTGCTAATATTATCATTTTTCATAGTTTTTTGTTTTGTTTTGTTTTGTTGGTTGTGGGGCTTGAACTCGGGGCTTGGGCGCTGTCCCTCAGCTCTTCAACTCAAGGCTAGCGCTCTAACATGTGAGCCACAGTGCCACTTCTGGTTTTCTGGTGGTTTATTGGAGATAAGAGTCTCACAGACTTTCCTGCCTGGGCTGGCTTTGAACCACAATTCTCAGATCTCAGCCTCCTGAGTAGGTAGGGTTATAGGTGTGAGCCACCAGCATTTGGCACTTCATAGTTCTCTTCTTCTTCTTTTCTTCTTCTTCTTCTTCTTCTTCTTCTTCTTCTTCTTCTTCTTCTTCTTCTTCTTCTTCTTCTTCTTCTTCTTCTTCTTCTTCTTCTTCTTCTTCTTCTTCTTCTTCTTCTTCTTCTTCTTCTTCTTCTTCTTCTTCTTCTTCTTCTTCTTCTTCTTCTTCTTCTTCTTCTTCTTCTGGTCATGGGGCTTGAACTCTGGGCTTGGGCACTGTCCCTGTGATCTTCAGCTCAAGGGGAGCACTACCACTTGAGCCACAGTGACACTTCTGGTTTTCTGGTGATTTATTGGAGATAAGAGTCTAACGACTTTTCTGCCCAGGCTGGCTTTGAATTGCGATCTTCAGATCTCAGCCTCCTCAGTATCTAGGATTATAGGCCTGAGCCACTGATGCCCGGCTACTTATAAATCTTCTTCTTCTTCTTCTTTATTTTTTTTTTTGTATGTCGTTCATAGGGCCTGAACTCTGGGCCTGGGTGCTGTCCCTCAGCTCTTCAGCTGTAGACTAGCACTCTACCACTTGAGTCTCAACCCTACTTCCAGATTTTTCTGCTTATGTGGTGCTGAGGAATCGAACTGAGGGCCTCAAGCATGCAAGGCAAGCACTCTACCACTGAGCCACCTTCCCAGTTCCAACTTCATAATTCTTATGTGACAGACCCTCTGGAGGTTAGATGCCCCTTCAGAGAAAGTCCAAAGAGTTACAAAAAGATCATGAATTATTTTCAAGTAGGTTTTTAAAATAAAATAAAAAAGTGAGAAAATCCCATCTTCCCTTCCAATATATAGGCACAATTTTTTTTTTTCAGGCACACAAAATATTCAGACACAAATTGAATGGACATTTATAAAGTTTGGGCTCATTAGTATGGTTCATCTTCAACAGACATCTTTAAGCATTTTTAATGGTAGGAAGATTACAAGCTACTTGGCTACTTCTTTCATTTACAAATTATAAATTCTGTAGTCATTTAGTCAATTCTCCTAACTTAAAATATTATGTTTTCTAAAAACATCCTCCTTATAGAGAGATTCCACACAGTGGTCCAATTTCAATCCTTTGTAAATTACGCTTTTAAAAATTAAAGGTTGGGCTGGGAATGTGGCTTTGTGCTAGAGTGCTTGCCTAGCATCCAGGAAGCCTGCGATTTGATTCCTCATTACCACATATATAGAAAAATCCAGAAATGGTGGTGTGGCTCAAGTGGTAGAGTGCTAGCCATGAGCAAAAGAAGCTGTGGAATAGTGCCCAGGTCCTGAGTTCAAGCCCCAGGTTTGGCAACAGTAAAAATTTTTTTAAAAATTTAAGTTTTCACCAGGTGCTAGATTACAGCTAATCAGATAGCTGAGATCCAAGCCAGTCTGGGCAGGAAAGAATATAATAATTTTTTTTTGGATCTGGTCGTGGGACCTGAACTCTGGGCCTGGGTGCTGTCCCTCAGCTCTTCAACTGAAGACTAGCGCTCTACCACTTGAGCCACAGTGCCACTTCCGGCTTTTTTCTTTTTGCTTATGTGGTGCTGAGGAATCGAACCCAGGGCCTCATGCATGCAAGGCAAGCACTCTACCACTAAGCCACCTTCCCAGCCCAGAATATAATAATTTTTTATCTCCAATTAACCACATCTTTTCCCCCCACTTCCCAGAAACGCCAGAAGTAGAGATGTGGTTCAAGTAATAGAGCAGTAGTAGCCTCAAGCAAAAAAGCTGAGGGACAGCACTCAGGTCGTTAGCTCATGCTCCAGAACTGCCACCAAAAGAACAAATAAATGCTTCTGTTCTTTTTAGTGATATATATTTACCATTTAAAAACAGTATGTATCTCCTAGTTCTTCAAATACCTTGACACTGCTCTTTAGCCTGAAATTAGACATACTTTTCCAAAAATGAAGAGCTAACATTTAGTGAGATCACTGCATCCAGTCACACAATATCAGTGATATCACTAGCAATGCTGTTTTTGTTGTTGTTATTGTTGTTTAAACCTAGTAAAGAGGTCACATGACTATAGCATAACAATTTTTGATGTGTGAATTTATATTTTCATTTTCAAATGAATTGCTTGAAAATGTGATTTTCCTATTGTCCTTCAATGATGGATTATCTTTATTTTTTCCATATTTTATTATCAATTTATGGTACATGGTAGATTTATTTTGACATGTCCATATACTCATACAATGTGGGGGCTGGGAAGGTGGCTCAGTGGTAGAGTGCTTCCGTTGCATGCATGAGGCCCTTGATTTGATTCCTCAGCACCACATAAGCAGAAAAAGCCAGATGTGGCATTGTGGCACAAGAAGTAGAGAGCTAGCCTTGAGCTGAAGAGCTGAGGAACAGCGCCCAGGCCCAGAGTGCAGGCCCTATGACTGACAAAAACAAAACAAAATAAAACTCATGCAATGTACCTTGATCAGACTCACACCTTCTTTTCAACTCTCCCTCAACTCTGCTAGCGAGAGATTTGATTGAAGACTCAGGAGAAGGGCTCAGAGACAGAAGATTCATTACAAGAAAGAGATGAACAATAGGGTGGGCGTCTTGGGGTGCAGTAGATGTCTTGTGGAGCAAAAAGAATATTTATAGGTTCCACAAAACTGCAGAGCAATAGGGAAGTTTTCCTAACACCATTTTTCTTGGTTCAATTCTGGATTGAAAGCTCTTTCATAACTTTGCCCCATACACATAGTTTTTTTTGTTTTTGCTTTGCCAGTGACCGCTGCTTCTATAGAGATATTTCCTGCCCAAGTTCTGGGAACACCTTATTTGGACATTTCCTGTTTATCTGTTTCTTTGTAGTGTGAGCTGATGATGCTCAGTGAGGCACCAGGGGAAGTTGGCTCTGTGCTCTTTTTTCTGTTCTGATCTGTGCAAGGTAGCCTGTTCTCCTGGTGCTATCTGCAACTGAAGAGCAAAGATCTGGAGCCAAAGATCTTACTGTGGACCTTATAGAAAAATGTGAGTATCAATACACAATCCATGAAAACAGATAATTATAACTCATGCATCAAGGATGTACATAGCTTATTTCAGTTCAGATCTATAGTTATTTCTGCTTTTGTTTTTGTTATTTGGAAGGTTTTGTTTTGTTGAGACCATATCTCACTATGTAGCTGATGAATGCCCTGAACTCGTGACTCTCTTGCCTCAGCCTCTCAAGTGCTGAAATTACAAGCCTATGTCACCACCTTGTTCAGCTTATTTTTGTCTTTTTTTGTGCCATTTCTGGGTCTTGAACCTAGGGCCTGATTGCTGAGCTTTATTACCTAAGGCTAGTGCTCTACTTGAGCCACAGCACCCCTTCCAGCTCTTTTGCTGGTTAATTGGAGATGAGAGTCAAGTTGGCATAGAACCCCAGTCCTCATATCTCAGTCTCCTGAGTATCTAGGATTACATGCATTAGCCACCAGTGCCTAGCCCTTTTTTCTTTTTTTTTTGTGGGGGGAGGGAGGTGCCAGTACTTGAACTTAGGGCCTAGGCACTTTCCCTTAGCTTTTTTGCTCAAGATGAGGACTCTGACACTTGACACAGTTCCACTTCTGGCTTTTTGCTTGTTAGCTAGAGATAGAGTCTCTTGGACTTTCCTGCCTGGGCTGCCTTCAAACTTTGATCCTCAGATCTTAGCCTGCTGAGTAGCTAGGATTACAGTTATGAGCCATTAGCACTAGTGTTTTTATTTAGAATTTGGTCATTCTACTGCCTAGTCATTCTCTTTGCAATCATACAGCACTCTTAAATGATATTATTCCATATCAGGGGAATCTTCCATCTCTGTTAATCATCACCCAGAAAAGAAAGTATTGAGCCTTTAAAATCTATGACTTTTATAAGTCACTGAAAATATTGATACTTGTTTCCTGTAAATCGACAGAAAATTGTATGAAATCCAACAGATGGTGAGAAATTGACTGTTCACTTCTGCCAAATTTGGTCTCAGCAATTATGACAAAATGCTTAGAGTTCTGGATGAGGCCACTTAGGCCTTGGCTTTAGATCAGAACCCTTGATTCATGGACACATTGTAAACTAAAGGAAAGGGAAGGGTAAGAGCTGACTCATTTGGTCATTTTTTTCTTATTTTTCCCTTTTCCTTCCCCCCTCCCTTTTCTTTTCCCCTTTTCCTTTTCCCTTCCCCTCTCCCTTTCTCTTTCACTCCTTCACAGTACTGGTATTTGAATTCAGGGCTTTGTGTTTGCTAAGCATGTATAAGTCAGCCACACCCCTTTTTTTACTTAACTTATTTTTCAAATAGAGTATTACATTTATGTCTGGGCCAGCTTGGATGGCAATTTTCCTATTTGTACTTCCCAAATATCTGGAACTACAAATATATAATCATATGTTCAGATTTTTATTGGTTGAAATGAGGTTGCTCAAGATGAGTTCTCTGAAACTTCTTGTCTAGGATGACCTTAAACTGCAGTCCTCCCAAGTAGCTAGGACTACAGCTTCTATAGCCCTCCCTAGCTTTGCCCTTGGTAATAATGTAGTAAATGATGTTTTTACCATATAAAATATTAACTACTTTATGTTTTGATAGATGTGTGACAGTTTCTGGTAAGCATGAGAGTGATTTTGGAATCCCTTTTGTCAAAGTATAGTGGAAAAAACATAGTAGAAAAACTGTGTAAGGCTGGGAAGGTGGCTCAGTGGTAGAGCACTTGCCTTGCATGCATGAGGCCATGGGTTCGATTCCTCAGCACCACATAAGCAAAAAGAAAAAATAGCCAGAAGTGGCGCTGTGTCTCAAGTGGTAGAGTGCTAGCCTTGAGCTGAAGAGCTGAGGGACAGAGCCCAGGCCCAGAGTTCAGGCCCCACGACCAGACCCCCCCCCCAAAAAAAAAGAAAAACTGTGTAATTCAGTGTTTTCCATGGCAGCTCATGAACTGGTAAGGAGAAGTGGCTATTTTCAATAACCAGGAGGGGGCTGGTGGAAATACCAGCATGTGCAGTGAATACTGAGTACTTCCTTCATCTTCCTTTAGGTCATCTTTCTCCTAGACGTCTGTTCTTTGGACATTTCACAATGTACTCTCTTGAGAGAGTTCAGTACCTTAACAGAGCTGTTGAAGAAGCTCTACTATGACCCTGAAGGAGGACTGAGCAAGGTAACTTCAGTTGGCCCTGAACCTATTTTGCTTCCTCTCTTCAGAGAGATATGACTCTACCATATAAAACCTACTGGACTACAGATATATACAAATAAGTTGCCTCTAGAAGCTTTATTGGTATTTTTGCCAACAGGGATAGTAAATATCATCTTGATTTGTCATTAGCACAAGAAAGGAGGCCAAAAAGCTGTATATCCAATCATTTTATCCAATCATTTATCCAATCATTTTAGGTTATATTAAGTTAAGTAAAATCTATGTAAATAAAGACTATAAGATTTGTCTAGCCAGTTGCTTGTAGCTCATACCTGTAATACTAATACTCAGGAGTTGAGATCTGAGGATCTCAATTTGAAGCCAGTGCAGGCAGGAAAGCCTGCGAGATTCTTATTTCCAAATAATCAGTTGGGGGGGGGGGGAGGGGGGCTAATGAGGAGGCGTAGGCTTGAGCTGTGGCTCAAGTGGTGGAGTGCTAGTCTTGAATGAAAAAGCTCAGGGAGACCACCAAGACCCTGAGTTCAAGCCCCATGACAGGCACACACACAAAAAAAATGAAGTCTAAAAGAGAAAATGTACATGGAAAGACAAATAAGAAGGTTTAGTATTTAAAAGAATTATCTCCCATACTTAATTTTTATTATATAACATTTGTTCACAGTCTTTTTGAGTTTCATAGCTGCCTGATGGTAATAGAAAGGGCATATACATTTAGCAGATCTTTTTTATTTTCTCATTTTGTTTTTTGGTGTAAGACTGGAACTCAAACTTAGTACCTGTTGCTTTGGCTCATTGGGTAGTGCACTACCAACCAACTAATCCATGCCTCTAACCCTGATGTTTTTGTTGGTTGTGGGGCTTAAACTGAGCCTGGGCACTGTTCCTGAGCTTTTCAGCTCAAAGCCAGTGCTCTACCACTTGAGCCACAGCATCCAATCTTAATCGTTTTTTTTTTTTTTTTTTTTTTTTTTGCCAGTATTGGGGCTTGAATTCTGGGCCTGGGCACTATCCCTTAGCTCCTTTTTCTCAAGACTAGCATTCTACCACTTGACCTATTTCTGGCTTTTAATTACAGATAAGACTTTCCTGACAAAGCTGACTTCAAACTGCAATCTTCAGATCTCAGTCTCCTGGGTAACTAGGATTGGAATCTTGAGCTAAAAAGAAAACTTTATTTTTTAGAGGAAAAAAAGAGTGGTCTTAGACATGCCAAGGTCCTAAGTAAAAATGTGAGCTCTTTAAACTTTTAATTCAGTGTTTTTCTCCAGTGGAATTCATACTAGTATTTATTTTAAAAAATAGCTGTGTCACTGCTAAAAGATAAAAGCATGAGTCCCTAAAGTATATCCTAATGCACTTCTGCTGAGTGATAGATGTCTATTGATCTCTGCGTAGACAAGAAAATCAGATTAGCATGTGTAAAATTTCATCAGGGCAGTCAAAGCCTGTGATCTACAGCACTGATAGTCTATTTTGACAGTTGGTTGTGTAGTAATATCTGGAATTTTCTCTTACACATTTGTCTGCCTAGCTGGATGTTGAGACCTGGCAGCAGGAACAGCCTGTGGTATTACATATATGGACCAAGAAATCTGCCGATAACTATGAAAATAACTGCCATGAAGTATCTGTCTTTGTTAGCCCAAGGGCAACCTATTTTGAAGTGGAATTTAATGAGAGGTGTGAAACCAAAAAGTGCTAAGACTCACATGTTTTTTCTTCCAAGCAATAGTGGATCAAAAACAAGAGGAAGAATATAATAGAGATTATGCCTTCACAGGTATGATTATCTGGAATTTACAGACTCTAAAGGTGGGAAGACACACTGACACAAAGTTGGTACTTATAAGTGGCCTAAGGTAAGTCATATTTCCCAAACAAGGTAAATAAGTACTTCTGTAGCAATTCTTGTCCTTTTTCCAACTTTAGAGCAATAATGGTATGGTGTGTAGAAAGAGAAGGACTAGCTAGGCTCTGGTGGCTCATGTTCATATTGTTCAAAATCCTAGCTACTCAGCAGGTTGATATTTGAGGAATAAGATTTAAAGCTAGCCTAGGTAGACAAATCTAAGAGAGCCCTATATCAACCAGCAAAAAGCCAGAGTGGAGACATGGCTTGAATGGTAGAATGACAGCCATGAGCAAAATAGCTGAAAAAGACTCAAAGCTCTAAGTACAAACCTTAATTCTGGCACATTTCTAGAATGTAACCACACCTATATTTCTAACGGTTGCTTTGATACTCTACTTGTAGAAAGGAACAGTTGCAGTAGAGATTAAAAATTTAACTATCTGGCTCTTCATAGGAAATTTGCTAATACCAGTGTTGTCCAGAATAAATTAAAGAGCTGTTAATCTCTGAGTTCAGAAGGGCCAGTGGATCCAATAGAAAGACTTAAACCATGGTGAAAGCTAGGAGCCCGGCTGACAGATCTGTTTAATATCTGGGCTGCAGCCTGCTTCAGACTGTTTACTTCTCTCTCCTATCAAGGGTCTTGGTTGAGAACAAAGAACTGAGCCAGTGATCACTGGCTGAGCAGATAGTCACTTGAGTTTTAGAAAGCTGAGCAGCAGTTTTCTACTAATTCTGCTTTCTAAATGTAGTTGTGAGTTTTGTGTTTTGGTATCATCTGTGTACATTTCTCCCTTAATAATTTTGAACTTATAGAAATGGAGACTGCTTTTAAGGTTTTTTTGAGTCACAAAGAATATACTTAACTGCTGAGTTGTTGCCTCCTTCCATCTTGTTGACCACATGACTTTTGTTTCTCTCTAGAACGTGACGTTTAAGGATGGTGCTCTTTCATTCTGACAGCAGTAATAATGAATGGGGCTACAAATTCACCGTCACTGCCTATGGCCTGCCTGATGTTGCCGTGTCTTGTGGGTTAGACTTGCAACTCCTTGTTTCTCGACTAATGGTCCGCCTTGACTCCCAGTGCATGGCACTCAAGTCTGTGCATCGTAAGTTCACAGTCTTGTCCCTTCCTTTTTCATTACAACTGTGTTGAAGAGCAAGGTAGGAACTCTTTCTCATAGGTGGTCTCCACATCACGAAAGAGCAAGGTATTAATAATGTTTCTTTTTAGTTTTCTTTAAACCAAATCAAAACAGTTTACCCACTGGGCACCATTGGGAAGTTTCTTGACTCAGGCTTTGGCCCTATCACAAAGTATGCTGTGGATGCCCTCTGTGGAGGACAATTGGGGAATTGCTGTTTATAGCAGCAGCATAGTCATTTTTAGAGATTTAAGTATACTCCAAGTAGATGGTAGAAATATAGTCATTTAATTGTTGTTTAAGTGAAATTTATGTGAACATAAATAGGTATGTGAATATATGTATTATCCTAAAATACATTAATCAACTTCGTATCATTTGTTCCAAGGGATAGATTCATAGAATAAATCTTTTGGAGTATTTTATATCTATATAATTTTTTAAACATTTTTCTGATTGTAAAATCCAATATCATTCATCCTAAATGGTCATTTTCTGTTAGGATTTTAAAAAGAGTTAGCTAAGGAAGAACAGCAGCATGTACGTGGTATTCAGGTAAGGAGTAGGTTTATTCATCATTCCGGCTGACACCAGGCCATCTTGGTCCTCAACGTGGTGGGGAAAGGCCTGGGATAGAGACCTTGAAGAGCTGAGAAAGAGAGAGAAAAGAGCTAGAAAAGAGAGCATCTGGGAAAGGTGGGAAAGAGAGAGCGAGGAAAGAGAAGAGACCTGGGAAAGAGAAGAGAAGGAAAGAGATGAGAAAGAGCTATAAAAGAGTAGAGAAAGGTCATCTGGGTCTGAGCTAGACCTCATCTAAGTTATGGGCGGAGAAAGTTGTGGCCACATCAAATTCAGATGTGACCTCAGCAGATGCAGATGTGACCTCTTCCCTTTGTGCCAGTTGCCTAGATAACGCAAGTACTGGGTAGAAATTTTGCTGCGAGGAGGGTGGAGTCTGCTTGCCATCTAGGAGCAGACCTTACACTTTCCAAAGCCTGTGTGTCTAATTTCCTTTAGTTTCTTTTAAAAAAAAATTTATTGTGAAAATACTGTACAGAGGAGTTAAAATTACATTGGCAAGGCAATTAGTACATTTCTTATCAAGCATTGCTGCTACCACCTTTGTTTCCCCTTCCCATCCTTCTACCTCCCCCACCCTGCCAAAGTTGGAAAGTTCGTTTTTCAACATAAGGATTTGTCCAACTCATTGTTGTAATAGGTCCACCTATATCAGTATTTAAACGGTTTGTTTTTGCCCTTCCCCTCCACAAATTATAAAAACATCAAATACAATGAAAGCAGGGATTATACCGTGGGGGAGGGACATACAAAGCAACAAAGAAATCATCTTATAAATATGTTAGATACAATTGCAAGAAAGAAAAAAAAAGTTTGACTACTTATCTTGGGGTTCATTTCATCTAGCATCAACTTATCTGACCTTTTCTTTTTGTCTCAGACATAAACTAGTAGTTCATAAACTGACAAATAAATGTAAGGAAGCCAACAAAAAAAATCAGTTCCTCTCATCTGATGATGCGTCTACAACAATGAGGAAAGAGTTCATCCTGCTAAGGAACTATGATAGCATATCAAAAAGAGAATTCATTCTTCTAGGTCTTCCCTATTTTTTCAATGTAACTTAAATGATGTAAAACACAATATACCGCTCATCAGTTTTGCACATTTTTATATGGACTTCACCTCAGTCTACAACATTCCTTCATTATTCTGTTCCTGATATTTTTACACTACCAAGACATAAGAATATTTTCATACGATTTTTATTATAAAAAAACTGTACAGAGGTGTCACATTTATGGGAGCAAATAATGAGTACATTTCTTAACAAGCATTGTTCCCTCTTCCCACCATCCCTTCCCTCCCACCTCCACAAATACGCTCCCCTCCCCCTCCCCCTGACTAAATTGTAAAGTTCATTTTTCAACAGAGTGTCCTGTGCATCTCATTGTTACAATGGGTTAACCTGTATCCCTATTTAACCATTTTGTATTTCCCTTCCCCTCACCAAATTAGAGAAACATATACACAGGATGTAGGTGTACCAACTTCAAATACAATGAAAACAGGGGTTATAGCGTGGGGGAGGAACATATACAGAAAGAAAAAAAATCACATCGCACATCATAAGTACGTTAGAAACAATAACAAGAAAGAAAAAACATACTTGTGTCCCTGTCTTAGGGTTCATTTCCCTTAATATCATCTTATCTGCTCATATGCACATAGCTTTTGACTTATTCTGCTTATCCCAGACATATATTAGTTATTGAAAATAAGAGAAACCATGGGACCTATGTTTCTTTGGACTTGGCTTACTTCACTTAATAAATTTTTTCCCAAGACTTTCCAATTCCTAACAAATTGGGTGATACCATTCTTTCTGATGGAGGCATAGCATTCCGTTGTGTATATGCACCCACATTTTCTTGATCCATTCATCTACTGAGGGGCATCAGGGTTGGCTCTATATCAGCTATTGTAAATAATGCTGCAGTAAACATAGCTGTGCTGGTAGTTTTAGTATGGTCTTGTTTGTGATCATTTGGGTAAATGCCCATAAGTGGGATTGCTGGATCATAGGAAAGCTTCATATGGAGTCTTTTGAAGAGCCTCCATACTGCTTTCCAAAGTGGTTGAACAAGTTTACACACCCACCAAGAATGCAGTAGAGTTCCCTGTGGCCAGATACTCTCCAGCATCTATTGTTGCAAAAATATGGAACATTTCACTAATTTGCATGTCAACCTTGCTCAGGAGCCATGCTAATCTTCTCTGTATTGTTCCAATTTTAGTGTATTTGCTGCCTAATTGAGCACAGAACATTTTTTAAAATTTTATTTTATTTTATTTGTGAACATACTGTACAGAGGAGTTACAATTGCATGGGCAGGATAATGCGTACATTTCTTACCAAGCATTGCAGCCTCCTCCTGTGTTTACCCTTCACATACATTCCCAGCCTCCCCCCTCCCCCCCAATCCCAATCCTTCTCCTTCCCCCCCCTTTCCCCCCCTCCCCCCGCACCGACGTTGTAAAGCTCGTTTTGGACATGACAACTTGTACTTCTCATTGTTGCAACAGGTCCACCTGTATCCTTAAACAACTGGTTTTTTCCCCATCTCCTCCTCAAGTTATACTGACATCAAATATAGTGAAAGCAGGGGTTATACTGTGGGGGAGGGACATACAAAGCAACAAAGAGATAATCTTATAAGTGCGTTAGAAACACATGCATGAAAGAAAAAAACCTTAAAATACACATCTAAGGGTTCATTTCCCTGACATCACATTATCTGACCTTTTCACTTGACTCATACATATACTAGATATTACAAATAAGGGAAACCATGGGACCTATGTTTCTTTGGGCCTGGCTTACTTCACTTAATATAATTTTTTCCAAGTTAGAACATTTTTTATATATAAAGTGTAATTGATTTTGTTAAACTAGACAATTCAAAAAAAAGTAATTTCAAAAGAATTCTTGTGAAATTTTAGAACCATGTATTTCTTTTTTTTTTTTTTTTAGCAATACAACAAACTGTTAGAACCATGTATTTCTTACATAAGCACACATTTAAGAATAAAGTCAAGATTGGCATGTCAAAAACAAAATAATTCCAGATATTTGTTGTTCAAGAGATGTGTAGGAGGAGGAATTCAATTATTCTATACAAGGCACCTGTCATAATGAACACTGCAGCAAGTGTTAAGGTTGTTAAAAGTTTTAAACTTTAAATGTATTTAATTTTGGGAATTTGCATATATATGCCAAAATTAGGACTGTTTGGCAGGTGATAAACTTTTCTATAAAGTATTTAAGGTTTATGGTAGCAGACATATGGTACTAATTATGTACATTTCAGAGTTTATAGAAACATTACCAATAAGAAGTTGCAAAGTCTTTGCGTAAAGAAGCAGAGTGAAGAGTTAAGACTTTGTTAACTATATAGTTTCTGTTTAATTTTTAGGGCTTCCTTACTTTACATGTTAGTGAGGAACAAATGATGATATAAGCCATATACAAATGATGAGATGACCATAAAAAGTAATCTTAGTGGGTAATTTTAAAGACTACTCATAGCCTATAAAACTCTTTTTAAGGGGCTGGGAAGGTGGCTCAGTGGTAAAGCGCTTGCCTTGCATGCTTGAGGCCCTGGGTTCGATTCCTCAACACCCATAAACAAAAAACAAGCTGGAAGTGATGATGTGGCTCAAGTGGTAGAGTGCTAGCCTTGAGCTGAAGAGCTGAGGGGCAGCGCCCAGGCTCAGAGTCCAGGGCCACAACCGGACCCAAAATAAAAACCAAAACAAAATCCTCTTTTTGAACATCATAATCTTAGCCAGTTTTAAATGTACAGGAATATGAGAAAATAGTAAAATGTAATATGTAGTACACTGGTAATTGTTTGTTTTTTTATTTGATTAATCATTAATATGTAATTGTCCGTTTTCTTTATTTGTTGCATTGTTTTCCTTTTTGTAATATAATACAACTTTTTATAAGTCGTATTCAGGAGGTACTTTGAGAAGCTTACTGGGATGGCCAAAGCACTTTTTATAGGTGCATGTGAGTTTACAAAGAAGAAAATTAAGAACAAATTATTTATTTAAAAAATTATCAATTACAGTCTGAATTAGGAGGGATGATAAAGGTCCACACCCAAAATCTTAGCCCTCGTCTGAAGCGGCGGTATTACAGAGTTGAGACCACAAAAGTGAGAGACTGTTTTTGTGTTTTTGTTTTTGGCAGTCGTGAGGCTTGAACTCTGGGCCAGAGCGCTGTCCCTGCACTCTTCAGCTCAAGGCTGGCACGCTATCGCTTGAGCCACAGCACCACTTCTGGTTTTCTAGTGGTTTATTAGAGATAAGAGTCTCATGGACTTTCCTGCCTGGGCTGGCTTTCAACCGTGATCCTCAGAACTCAGCCTCCTGCATAGCTAGGGTTACAGTCCTGAGCCACCGGCACCCAGCATTGTTTTGTTGATTTTTATTTTGTTGGTCAGGGGGCTTGAACTCTGGGTCCTGGGTGCTGTCCCTCAGCTCAAGGCTAGCGGTACCATTTGAGCCTTCGTCTTTTTCTACTTCTGTAGTGCTGAGGAATCAAACCCAGGGCCCCATGCATGCAAGGCAAGCACTCTCCCATTGAGCCACCTTCCCAGCTCCAGAAAGACTGTGCTTTAAAAAATCATCTAAACAATATTTGCTTTCTGCTTTGGGTTATATAATGAAATATATGAATATCTTTTTATATTTTTGTGAATTGTGATACTTCTAAATTTATGCTAACTTCAGCCACTTTATCCTTTTCAAAGTCATGAAATATCTCTGAGAGATTTCTTCTGGGAAAATTGTATTTGCACTTATAATTTCTTCTGAGTCATTTTTATTTTTTTGTTGTGAAAAAACTGTACAGAGGGATTACAATTACATGGGCAAGATAATGAGTATATTTCTTATCAAGCATTGTAGCCTCCTCCTTTATTTCCCCTTCCCATCCATTCCAAGCCTCCCCCCCACCCAATCCTCCCCCCACCCCCCACCAAAGTTGTAAAGTTCGTTTTCGACATGACAACTTGTACTTCTCATTGTTGCAATGGGTCCACCTTTATCCTTATTTAAACGACTTGTTTTTCCCCTTCCCTTCCACATATTATAACAACATAAAATACAGTGAAAGCAGGGGCTATACTGTGGGGGAGAGACATACAAAGCAACAAGAAAATAATCATATAAATGCATTAGAAACAAATGAATGAAAGAAAAAAAGCATTTAAATACGTATCTTAGGGTTCATTTTCCTAACATCACCTTATCTGACCTTTTCTGCTTGACTCATACATATATTAACTATTGCAAATGAGGGAAACCATGGGACCTATGTTTCTTTGGGCTTGGCTTACTTCACTTAATATAATTTTTTCAAAGTCTTTCCAGGCCCATATCAAGCATTGAAATAGAAACAGCAATAAGAGACTTTTCATCTAAGAAAAGTCCAGGACCAGATGGTTTTGCAGCGGAATTCTACAAGGCCATCAAAGCAGAGCTCACACCAATACTCCTCCAACTCTTCAATGAAATTGAAAGAGAAAGTTCACTACTGAACACATTCTATGTAGCCATCATAATCGTCATCCTAAAACCAGGCAGGGACTCATCATTTTTATTTTTTATCAAAATCATTCTATATGTTATGTTGATGGGTTATCATACATCAGATACCTTCAAATGTACATGAAGAGTCTAAAGATAGCAGTATGAATATTCTCATACAGCTCTTGTTTATCTGTTATGTACTTTCAATATTATTGTACTTCTCTCTTTCACCCTTTTTCATTCATGGTCTTTCTCTTTCAGGCTCCATGTCTGCTACTTAGAATTTCAGCTGGTCTATTATCCTTCAGGATCCACTTGTTTTGTGGGAACATGATAGGGACCAACAGTTTCCCTTGCAGTTTTTAAGAATTCTAAGAGTGACGTGATATTATTCTTTGCCATTCTAAATGGCAAAACAACAGATCTAGGAATTCCTTTTCACTTTTCTTCTGTTATAAATTTTATCTCATAGGAATCATTGGGATAGATAAGATATTTTGACTTGTGATCTAAAAGTTCTTTTTCTTTTACAAATAACCTTTTTCTTTGATTATCAGTAAGTAACTACATGTAATGAAAACAAAACTTTCCTATGGTAAGCAGACCAAAGTTGTTCACAGGGATGAAAAACAAGGTAATGGGGCAAGTGAGAACAAAGGATACCCATCATAGAGCACAGCTCCTCAGAGCAGTTTATCATGTACACTTTGTGAGAATGACAATGTGCTGGGAACTATTGATTAAATCACTGAACACTGATTTATATATATGTACATATATTTGCATATGTATATTTATTTATATATGTATGTATATGCCCTTATATATGTACACATATATGTTACTATACACACAAATTCACACATACATATACACATGTATACATGCACACATGGAGAAAGACACATATGTACAGCCAACACAAGTTTCACTAGTTGTTGACTATGCCTTAGATGGAATGCTTGGAACAAAATATGTTGAAAATGTATTTGTCTCCATGAGTTCTTTTACCACTCCTCTTATCTCTTAAAACTGGTAGGTTTTGACAGATTCGACTTGCAAAATGCAGTACAAGTCACTTAGGAATCTCAGTAAGTAAAGAACATATGGTTTCTCCCAGCTCCCTACAGAATGCTTGCTCTTATAGACACTCTCAACAACCAAAGTAGCAGGAAAATACCCTTGTAAAGAATAAAGTTATATATCTCATTGTTGCAATGGGTCCACCTATATCCCTAGTTAAACGATTTGTTTTTTCCCTTCCCCTCCACAAATTATACCTACATCAATACAGTGCAAGCAGGGGTTATTCCGTGGGGGAGGAACATACAAAGCAACATAGAAATCATCTTATAAATATGTTAAAAACAATTTCATGAAAGGCAAAAAAAACATTTGAATACTTATCTTGGGCTTCATTCCCCTAACATAAACTTTTCTGCTTGACTCAGACATATACTAGTTATTGCAAATAAGGGAAACCATAAGACTTATGTTTCTTTGGGCCTGGCTTACTTCACTTAATATAATTTTTTCCAAGTCTTAACATTTCCTAACAAATGGGGCAATGTCATTCTTTCTGATGGAGGCATAGAATTCCATTGTGTATATATACATTTTCTTGATCCATTCATCTCCTGAGGGGTATCTGGGTTGGTTCCATATCTTAGCTATGGTAAATAATGCTGCAATAAACATAGTTGTGCTGGTAATTTTAGTATGGTCTTGTTTGTGATCATGTGGGTAAATGCTCAAAAGTGGGATTTCTGGGTCATAGGGGAGCTCTATGTGGAGTCTTTTGAGGAACCTCCATACTGCTTTCAAAAGTGGTTGAACAAGTTTACACTCCCACCCACAATGTAGAAAGGTTCACTTCTGTCCACATCCCCTCCAGCATCTGTTGTTATTAGAGTTCTTTATTATAACTATTCTAACTGGGGTGAGGTGGAATTTCAATGTTGTTTTGTCAAAAAATGAACTTTACACCTTTGGTGGGTGGGGGGATGACCGGGTGTAGGGGGAAGATGGGAAGAGATGGGAAGAGGAAAGAAAGAGTAGCCAACAATGCTTGATAAGAAATGTACTCGTTATGTTGCCCATGTAATTGTAACTCCTCTGTACAGTATTCTCACAATAAAAAATAAAGTTATAAGGTGCTAAATGGCATCCTTCCTTGAGCTCTTTTCCAACAGACAGCATCAATTCCTAAGCAGATGAGAGAGTCCTCAGAAGACTGGACCTCAGATCAACATTTAACCAACCCATGTGAAAAGTCCTATGAGAGAAATGCTGACTGAGGTCTGGCTGATTTCCTGGCCAAGAAAATAAGAAAAGAAGAAAGTATTTTTAATGGATTAAAGTTTGAGAATAATTTGTAAACTGTCAATAATTGTGTAGAACACAACTATACCAACTGACAAAAAATGATGTGCTCTTGGACTTGGTGAGTGATTTTACATGTGTCTACATAAGTAGAATCAGCATAAATCAAGCCAGTATTTCTTCATTTAAGATATGAGGAAAGGATACAGGTTGACCCATTGTAACAATGAGATGTACAAGACACTCTATCAAAGAGGGGGTGGAGGGATGAGTTGGGGAGGTGGAAAGAGAAGGGATGGTAGGGGCAAAACAAAGGAGAGGGTGCTCAATAAAAAATATACTCATGCTGGGCGCAGGTGGCTCAGGCCTCTAATCCTAGCTACTCAGGAGGCTGAGATCTGAGGATCTCGATTTAAAGCCAGACCGGGAAGGAAATCCAAGAAATTCCGGCTTTTTTCTTTTTGCTTATGTGGTGCTGAGGACTTGAACCCAGAGCCTCATGCATGCAAGGCAAGCACTCTACCACTGAGCCACCTTCCCAGCCCCTGAGAAATTCTTATCTCCAATAAACCACCCAAAGACAGGAAGTGGCAATGTAGCTCAAGTGGTAGAGTGCTAGCCTTGAGCTGAAGAGCTGAGGACAGCGTTCAGGCCCAGAGTTCAAGCCTCATGAACGACAATAGAGAAAAAAAATGAAATGTACTCATTACCTTACTTATGGAACTGTATCCCCTCCATACAGTATTTTTACAATAAAAATATATATTAAAAAGATACAATGAAAACTTCTGTACTTATAGGAAGTTGTATTTGTCACTCAATATCAGTAAGGTATTGGTTTTAGTACCACAGGCATATTAAACTTTGGATACTCAAATTCTCTACGTGAACACAGTATATTATTTACATTAGAATCTGCCCACAACCTAGTGCAGAGTAATTGCTATGAAAATTTTTACTACATTCTATGTTTGTAATGAAAAATAAAAGTATATGCACTATCAACAGATACAATTTTTTCAGATAATTTTTGTCCACATTTTGTGGATGGAATTGGGAGAGCAATTTTGAAAAGCACAAATTTCATCACCAAGACCGGTCTGCAAAACAAGGAGCTAATAGAGCATCACTGAATAGTATGGAACTCCAAGGAGAAGTACTTGAATTGAGACAGTATCAGAAAGTGTAAGCACACAAGGACTTTTTAGAAATGCAGCTGCTAGATTTCTCATGGAGAGCTTTCATAACACTTTGTGAAACACAAGTCAGTACCTTACTGAAGTGTAGATAGTTTTCCCTCAAATTTCTCTCATGCTCAGTCATTATCAATCAACATATAGCTAATCTTGAATAATCCTCTAATAACAAAATGTTGATGGAGCATTTATATGCAGAAAACCTGGGAAGGCTAACTTTTTTCAATTAGGACAGTTTGTATTCTATGATCCAGCAGAGAGGAAACTAGGTAAGCATCCATTTACAGTCTTCTGAATAATTCTGCTTCTGACCACATCAGTTCTTTATCCATACCTGTGCTGGAGTGAGAGGCTTTTAAAAGACTTTAATGATTTTAAATTTAAATTTAAATGAGGAATGAAATTAGTTCCAATAGTGCATTACATTAAAATATTTAGAAACAACTGAGAAACCTAGAGATCTATGAGATTTTTTTGGAAGTGAAGGGATATTGGAATTTGGTTCTTTATATTTTAATCAATTTGCAAAAAGAATTGGCAAATAAAATTTACATTTGCAGCAGACTTGACACTTATTAAATTTTGTATTGAAAAGAGCACAGCCTCAACAATATATTAATGCTATCCTCTTATTTATCTTTTTTTTTAAATTTTTTTATTGTAAAGATACTATACAGAGGGTTACAGTTACATGAGTGAGGTAATGAGTACACTTCCTCTTGAACATTGTTACCCCCTCCATTGTTTTCCCTTACCATCCCCTCCCTCCCTCCCTTCCCCAAGGTTCTTTTTTTTTTTATTGTGATTAAGTGATTACTTAATTTCCGGTAATTCACAGTATTGTGGAATAATGATGCTCGTTTAAAGTCACAAGTTCATTCTAGCTTTCCTGGAGCAAATTGTCTATCACAGTCTGTAATATATAATGGTGCTCACATGTTATATACCATGTATGTGATCAGCAGCATGGGGATATTTGGTAGTGGTTCAACCAGATGAGTGGGAGTTCTTTGTTTCTTAAGTCCTGTTAGTTTTGTCATATCACCTAACATTTTGGATTTATCATCCACTTATCAGGGCGACCATGTACTGTTTGTCTCTTCATTCTTGGCTTACCTCGCTCAACATGATTCCTTCTAGCTCCATCCATTTCCCTGCAAATGCCATTATTTTGTCATTTCTAATGGCTGCATAATATTCCATTGTGTATAGATACCACAATTTTTGGATCCATTCATCTGTGGTGGGGCATCTAGGTTGTTTCCATATCCTAGCTATTGCGAACAATGCTGCAATAAACATGGAGGTGCACGTGTCCTTGTATATTGGTTCCTGTTGTTCAGGGTAGATGCCTAGAAGTGGTATGACTGGGTCATAAGGGAGGTCAATCTTTAGCTTTCTAAGGACCCTCCAGACTGCTTTCCAAAGTGGTTGTATGAGTGTACATTCCCACCAGCAGTGTAATAGCGTTCCTCGTTCTCCACATCCCCTCCAGCATTTGTCGTTGGCTGATTTGTGGATGTGGGACATTCTGACTGGGGTAAGGTGGTATCTCAGGGTTGTCTTTATTTGCATTTCCTTCACCACCAGGGATGATGAACATTTCCTCATGTGTTTCTTTGCCATTTTTATTTCTTCATTTGAGAAGTCCCTCTTTAGTTCCCTTGCCCATTTAGTAATTGGTTTGTTTGGTTTGGGAGGGATTAGTTTCTTGAGTTCCCTGTATATACAGGATGTTAATCCCTTGTCTGATATATTGCTGGTAAATATTTTTTCCCAATTAGTTGGTTGTCTTTCTAGCTTGGTTGCAATAGCTTTATCTGTGCAGAAGCTTTTTTATTTTAAGGTAGTCCCATTTGTCGAGTCTCTCTCCAACTTGTGACCCTGGGACTCTGTTCAGGAAGTTCCTTCCTGTGCCTATTAGTTCAAGTGTCTCTCCTACTCTGTCCTGCAGTAGTTTCAGAGATTCAGGTTTAATGTTAAGGTCTTTAATCCATTTTGAGTTGATGTTGGTGCATGGTGATAGGCTGGGGTCCACTTTTAGTTTTCTGCATGTGGCTGCCCAGTTTTCCCAGCACCAGAGGTTGAAGAGGCTGTGTTTCTTCCATTGTATGTCTTTGGCTCCTTTGTCGAATATCAGCTGGCTGTAGGCCTGTGGATTTATTTCTGGATCTTCTATTCTGTTCCATTGGTCTTCAGGTCTGTTTTTGTGCCAGTACCATGCTGTCTTTGTTATTATAGCTCTGTAGTAGAGTTTGAAGTTCGGCATGGATAGCCCTCCCATATTGTCTTTATCCCTTAGACTTGTTTTGGCTATTCTAGGTCTTTTGTTGTTCCATATGAATTTTTGGACTGTTTTCTGTATTTCAGTGATGTACGTCATTGGGATTTTAATAGGAATTGCGTTGAATTTGTATATTAGTTTTGGAAGTATTACCATCTTTACTATATTAAGTCAGCCTATCCAAGAGCATGGATGGTCTTTCCATTTCCTAGTGTCTTCTGCAATTTCTTTCTTTAACTTTTTATAGTTCTAATTAAATAGTTCTTTTACATCTTTGGTTAGGTTAATTCCTAAATATTTTATTTTTCGGGAGGTTATTGTGAATGGGGTTGCTCCCTTTATTTCCCTCTCTTCCTGTACATTATCAGTGTATAGGAAGGCAACTGATTTTTGTGGGTTTATTTTGTATCCTGCTATTTTGCCGAAGTGATTTATGATTTCTAAGAGTTTGGGGATGGAGTTTTTGGGATCGTGGAGGTATAGTATCATGTCGTCTGCAAAAAGGGATAGCTTAACTTCTTCTTTCCCTATGCGGATCCCTTTAATGTCTTTTTCTTGCCTTATTGCCCTGGCTAAAGGTTCTAGGACTATATTGAAGAGGAGTGGAGACAGTGGGCATCCTTGCCTTGTTCCTGATTTTAGGAGAATTGGTTGTAGCTTTTCCCCATTAAGTATAATATTGGCTATTGGTCTGTCATAAATGGCTTTTATTGTTTTTAGAAATGTTCCTTCTATTCCTATTTTCTCTAGAGCTTTTAGCATGAATGAATGTTGAATTTTGTCAAAGGCCTTTTCTGCATCTGTGGCGATAATCATGTGATTCTTGACCTTGGCTCTGTTGATATGTTGGATTACATTTATTGACTTACGTATGTTAAACCATCCCTGTGTCTCTGGGATGAAGCCTACCTGGTCATAGTGAATTATTTTTTTTATGTGTTTCTGGATTCTGTTAGCTAGAATCTTGTTAAGGATCTTTGCATCTGTGTTCATCAAGGAGATTGGCCTGTAATTCTCCTTTTTGGTTGGGTCTTTGCCTGGTTTGGGGATGAGTGTGATATTGGCTTCATAGAATGAGTTTGGGATAGCTCCCTCCTTCTCTGTTTCTCTGAAGAGCTTGAGGAGTATGGGTATTAGTTCTTGTTTAAAGGTCTTATAGAATTCTGCTGTGAATCCATCTGGTCCTGGGCTTTTTTTTTGTTGGAAGACTTTTGATAGCTTCCTGTATCTCATTATAGGATATTGGCTTATTTAATTGGTTAACTTCTTCTTTGCTCAGTTTGGGCAACTTGTATTTCTCTAAAAATGCATCCATTTCTGCCCGATTTTCTTCCTTTAGAGAGTATAGCTTTTGAAAGTAGTCTGTTAGAATTGTTTGGATATCTTGGGTACGTGTTGTGATCCGTGGCATCCCTAATCCTATTAATATGGGTTTCCTCTCTTCTTTTTTTAATTAATCTAGCCAATGGGCCATCAATTTTGTTTATTTTTTCAAAGAACCAGCTTTTTGTTTGGTTTATTTTGGTTATGGTTTTCTGATTTTCTAATTGTTAATCTCTGCTTTTAATTTCGTTATCTGGCTTCGTCTACTAGCTTTAGGTCCCATTTTTTCTTGTTTTTCTAGCTGTTTTAATTGCAACATGAGATTATTTACTTGGTCTGTCTCCATTCTGTTGATGTGGGCACTGAGGGCAATAAATTTGCCCCTCAGGACTGCTTTTGCTGTGTCCCACAAGTTTCTTTGTGAGGTGTTTTCATTTTCATTGAGTTGTAGGAAATGCTTTATTTCTTCTCTGATCTCTTCTGTTATCCAGGCATTGTTAAGGAGTGTGCTGTTCAATTTCCATGTATTAGAGAAATTTCTGTGGTATGCTTTGTTATTGAGAGCTAGCTTGATTCCACTGTGGTCAGATAGGATACAGGGTATTATGTCAATCACTTTGTATTTGCTTAAGTTCCTTGCATGAACTATGATATGGTCTATTTTGGAGAAAGTTCCGTGAGCTGCTGAGAAGAATGTGTACTGTGTTGTTTTAGGGTGAAATACTCGGTAGATGTCAGTTAATTCCGCTTGAAGTATGGCCTCTCTTAATTCGGTAGCTTCTTTGCCAATCCTCTGGTTGGTAGACCTGTCCTTTGGTGAGAGTGGTGTCTTAAAGTCTCCTAGTATTATCGTATTGGGATCTATTTTATTCTGTAAGTTTGAGAGCATTTGTTTGACATATCTGGGTGCACCAATATTTGGGGCATATAAGTTGATGATGGTTATATCTCCTCTTGGATTGTTCCCTTTATTAATATGTAGTGTCCGTCCTTGTCTTTCTGTACTGATTTTAATGAAAAGTTTATTTTGTCAGATATCAGGATAGCTACACCTGCTTTCTTACTGGGGGCGTTGCCTTCTTATACACTGATAATGTACAGGAAGAGATGGAAATAAAGGGAGCAACCCCATTCACAATAAGCGCCCAAAAAATAAAATATTTAGGAATTAACCTAACCAAAGATGTAAAAGAACTATTTAATGAGAACTATAAAAAGTTAAAGAAAGAAATTGCAGAAGACACTAGGAAATGGAAAGACCTCCCATGTTCCTGGATAGGCCGACTTAATATAGTAAAGATGGTAATACTTCCAAAACTAATATACAAATTCAACGCAATTCCTATTAAAATCCCAATGACGTACATCACTGAAATACAGAAAACAGTCCAAAAATTCATATGGAACAACAAAAGACCTAGAATAGCCAAAACAAGTCTAAGGGATAAAGACAATATGGGAGGGCTATCCATGCCGAACTTCAAACTCTACTACAGAGCTATAATAACAAAGACAGCATGGTACTGGCACAAAAACAGACCTGAAGACCAATGGAACAGAATAGAAGATCCAGAAATAAATCCACAGGCCTACAGCCAGCTGATATTCGACAAAGGAGCCAAAGACATACAATGGAAGAAACACAGCCTCTTCAACCGCTGGTGCTGGGAAAACTGGGCAGCCACATGCAGAAAACTAAAAGTGGACCCCAGCCTATCACCATGCACCAACATCAACTCAAAATGGATTAAAGACCTTAACATTAAACCTGAATCTCTGAAACTACTGCAGGACAGAGTAGGAGAGACACTTGAACTAATAGGCACAGGAAGGAACTTCCTGAACAGAGTCCCAGGGTCACAACAAGTTGGAGAGAGACTCGACAAATGGGACTACCTTAAAATAAAAAGCTTCTGCACAGATAAAGCTATCGCAACCAAGCTAGAAAGACAACCAACTAATTGGGAAAAAATATTTACCAGCAATATATCAGACAAGGGGTTAACATCCTGTATATACAGGGAACTCAAGAAACTAATCCCTCCCAAACCAAACAAACCAATTACTAAATGGGCAAGGGAACTAAAGAGGGACTTCTCAAATGAAGAAATAAAAATGGCAAAGAAACACATGAGGAAATGTTCATCATCCCTGGTGGTGAAGGAAATGCAAATAAAGACAACCCTGAGATACCACCTTACCCCAGTCAGAATGTCCCACATCCACAAATCAGCCAACGACAAATGCTGGAGGGGATGTGGAGAACGAGGAACGCTATTACACTGCTGGTGGGAATGTACACTCATACAACCACTTTGGAAAGCAGTCTGGAGGGTCCTTAGAAAGCTAAAGATTGACCTCCCTTATGACCCAGTCATACCACTTCTAGGCATCTACCCTGAACAACAGGAACCAATATACAAGGACACGTGTACCTCCATGTTTATTGCAGCATTGTTCGCAATAGCTAGGATATGGAAACAACCTAGATGCCCCACCACAGATGAATGGATCCAAAAATTGTGGTATCTATACACAATGGAATATTATGCAGCCATTAGAAATGACAAAATAATGGCATTTGCAGGGAAATGGATGGAGCTAGAAGGAATCATGTTGAGCGAGGTAAGCCAAGAATGAAGAGACAAACAATACATGGTCTCCCTGATAAGTGGATGATAAATCCAAAATGTTAGGTGATATGACAAAACTAACAGGACTTAAGAAACAAAGAACTCCCACTCATCTGGTTGAACCACTACCAAATATCCCCATGCTGCTGATCACATACATGGTATATAACATGTGAGCACCATTATATATTACAGACTGTGATAGACAATTTGCTCCAGGAAAGTTAGAATGAAGTTGTGACTTTAAATGAGCATCATTATTCCACAATACTGTGAATTACTGGAAATTAAGTAATCACTTAATCACAATAAAAAAAAAAAAGAACCTCGGGGAAGGGAGGGAGGGAGGGGATGGTAGGGGGAAAACAATGGAGGGGGTAACAATGTTCAAGAGGAAGTGTACTCATTACCTCACTCATGTAACTGTAACCCTCTGTATAGTATCTTTACAATAAAAAATTTTTTTAAAAAAGAAAAAAAACAATTGCAAAAATAGCAGGATAAATCACCAAGAGCCGTAAAAAAGTCCTCTCAGTTAATAATTTATTATTCTGTAATTACACAGATTGTGTTTTCAAATATAATGCAGCCACAGAGGGCCATGACTTCATATTTTAAAGACTAAAACATCTCATTCCTGTATAATGTCCCATTCATAAATGAGTGGAATCAAAGTCTCTAGTGCCCCTGACGATGATGCCCTCCCTTGCCAACCACTGGGAAAAATAAATACTACAAAATTCAGTAGGAAGCCACCTTGATTGGCCAGCTTCACTCTTCCTAACTCTAAATTTCCCAGGATTTTCCATTTCATGAATCTTGTATTTTCTCCCATAAGCCCAGCCAAGATGGTTACACATTCTCAATTCTCTTTGCTCACATCCTTATAAAAACAAGTCATTTAAGGATACAGGTGGACCCGTTGCAACAATGAGAAGTACAAGTTTTCATGTTGAAAACGAACTTTATAATTTTGGTGGGAGGGAGGATTGGGTAGGGGGCAGAGGGAGACTGGGAAGGGATGTGAAGGGTAAACAAAGGAGGAGGCTGCAATGCTTGATAAGAAATGTACTCATTATCTTGCCCATGTAATTGTAACTCCTCTGTACAGTGTGTTCACAATAAAAAAAAAGATTTTTAGAATACGTTTCCCTGAAGTATCTACATCATAGGAAATCTGTGTGTGTGTGTGTGTGTGTGTGTGTGTGTGTGTGTGTGTGTGAGAGAGAGAGAGAGAGAGAGAGAGAGAGAGAGAGAGAGAGAGAGAGAGAGAGAGAGAGAGAGAGAGAGAGAGAAGGAGAGCACCATTCCAGCATTAAAAATCAGTCATAGATGCTGGGTGCCAAAGGCTCATACCTGTACTCCTAGCTAATCAGGAGGCTGAGATGTGAGGGCCACAGTAAGAAGCCAGCCCAGGCAAGCAAGTCCATGAGGCTCTCCAATAATCTACTCAGAGAAGGCCAGAAGTGGCACTATGGATTAGGTGGTAGAATTCTAGCCTTGAACACAAAGAAACTCAGGGACAGTGCCCAGGCCCTGAGTTCAAACCCCACAACTTGCAAAATATGTCAAACAAAAGTCAAACAAATTCAGTAGTCATACAAATTCACTGAACACTATGTTGAAAATGAACTATAGAGTTTGTTGTTAGATGGGAGAGAAAAACAGAGAAAGTAAGGGAAGGGGAGATATTGTCCAAAAAATGTATTCATTATCTGACTTATACATCTGTAACTTTTCTATACATCACCATTATAATGATAATTTTAAAAAGGCATAGACCTAAACATATAGAACTTATGTCTCAGTTAAATAGAATCAATAACTTCTGGCATCAATGAGAACATATAAAATCCATATTACAGTTTCACAAACTGTTTTTTTAATGGGGGAGAGCCAGACTCCTTGTAGAAATGACTAGGTCTAGGGCTGGGACAAAACACACACACACACACACACACACACACACACACACACACACACACACACACACGATCTTAGCAAAATAATAGAAAATTCCAGGAAGTCAGTGGGACACAGGACCCAATATGCAGACTTGCTACTGACCAATAGACAGAATTTTCTAGTGATAAATAAAAAAGACAGCAATGTCAGGTTATAACCCACAGCATATCCAATACATAGGTATAAACACAAAGAAATAAGTAATGGAATAGGTAAGTAATGAGGGAGAAAAACCTATCTACATATAGAAGAGTCCCTCCTAGCTCTGCACCTTGAGTAGTGGGATTACAGTTATGCCCCACCACGCTGACTCCCTGGGTTCATGATACAATGGATTCTGAAAATAAGTATTGCTGTGACTTTTTTACCCAACACACAAACTCAATCAGATTGTAACAAGAATATTGGATAAATTCTAATTGAGGGCAGTGCTATAAAACCCATGACAAATATGCCTCCGAACTGTCAAAGTTACCAAAAGCAAGGAAAGTCTAGGAGACTGTCAAATCAAGAAAGCACAATGCTGAACATAATGTAGTCACCTAGATGGGTGCTGGAGTGGAAAAGAATCAAGGAAAATGTGAAGTATGGACCTTAGTTAATGAATAAAATAGGTTTTCAGAATTCTGGTTCTTCAGCCAAAGACACAGAAGCATTTTCTAACTAAAAACATTTCAAGATACTGTGATATAAATGACCAAGATGGCATGTGTGTGTGTTTTGTACTAACATCGTTAGGTGAGACAGCCCAAGAGTGCACTGTTAACTTGGAGGGAGATTCAGACACTCACCCTCTTCCAGAAAGCTTCAAAAATGATTTCTCAAGTGATTTGCCTTTGCACTTCTGTGCTTTATTACCTTTTAGTGCAAAGTACCTTTCAAAGTTTGAACATTACATTTCTTAAGAGTTTCTGCACATTGAGATATTTATTTCACCCAAAGTGAGCAAGCTAATTAGTCCCTGTCCAGCAATGCTATGGCTAGTACAGAAACATTAATGCAGGCAACAATGTGCAGGAGACAGCAGGAAAGATTAACTGACAATCTTCAGTTGGAACAACAAACATGTTTGCATATTCATCTATAAATATGCATATATAATGACATGTATGTGAAAACACAGGAATATATAACCGAACCACAATCATGGTGATGCATTCACTCACATGGAATGTATGTGTGCATAATAATAATTTATACACACAAACGCATATAAATACTGACACACAACCATGTATGAACCATGAATGAGCCACACATATACAAATTCATAGTCACACACAATGTACACATAGTCCTATGGGTCATGTGTGCATCACTTGTGTCATGTAGGTCTGAAACAGACAAGCCTTGAGGATACTTTGTCAATGTACTAAGCTTGAGTTACAGTATGATTTCACTTACATATGGTAACTAGCATTGAAAATTTCTTATAAAGTGAAATGGTAAATGTCAAGGGCTGGGGAAAAGGCAGGAGGTATCATTATTTAGTGAATTTTGATTTTCTGTTTAAGGTAGAGGATAAGATGGGAAGGGAGGAGAGAGGAAGAAGAAAAAGAAGGGAACAGAAAAGAAAGGGAGCGGAAGGAAGAGAAAGAAAAGGTCAGGGCAGCACAGGGCAGGGGAGGGAAGGGAAACAGAAAGCCAACATCTGGGAAGTCCACTGGGGCGGATCCCTAGCCTTTCTTCATGGAACATACCAAGTTCCAGACTCCAGAGGAAAGTAAGCTTCCTCATGGCCACATTCTTTGGACATTCAATTCAAAACATGGTGAGCTATGCTACAAGCAAAGGACTCCTAGGAAGACATAGTTCCCTGGAGAAATGGACAAAGCTCTCCCAAGATCCAGGATCCCAAATTATAGCCAATGCTGAGCCTGCAGTAGGCCTGCTTTGTTAGCTCTTCCTTGCTGGCAGCAGCCTTGCTAAAAGGCTCCACTATTTCTCTGAAGCTCACTTCATACCAGAGAAAGGTGTGATCTATAGATCTGGTCTGCCGAAGGGTAATGCTTGGTGTATCCTGTAGAGGTGGGACCTCGATGGACTGTTAACCATCAGTTCACCTGCACACACCTTGCCAATCACAGGTGGCATAAGTACAAAAATATCTACAAGCAAAGGTAATGTTGAAGGGAATAATGCTGTATAAACTGATGAGTATCCCTGCTGGTAATTAATCAGAAATTTATGTTGTAATTAAGGCCCAAACTGACTTGAATAAGCAATCATTACATTATTACATGAAAAGTCATTACATTAGACACAATGAAAAACCGCTTCCAGATGATTTGCCTAATTGAGAAATGATTTGCTCTGTGTGTCTATTCCCTATGGATGGCCAAGCATCATCCAGTGTGGGGGCTGGTTACACTGAACACAATCCAGGAGTGCCAGGTTTGTGTCTCTGGTGCCTCCTTCATTCCACCTGCCTCATTCAGTCCAGCAGAGGCCTGTAGTGTTCACTGGGTTCCTAGGCAGGCAACATGGAGGGAAATGGTTTCCGTTTTGCATAGACCAGGCCTTTCCACTCAGTGAGCAGACAGATGGAAAAGGCCTGCCACTGATTGGGCAGAGAGGATTGGCTATCCCCTAGAGGAAAGAGCATGGTTCTCTTTAGAGATAACAAAGAATAAAGAAGGCCAGAAAGAATATGCCTGGGATTAGGAGTAGACAAGTAGGAGCTTTAGGCAGAGTAGCGTGAGTCCCTACAGGTCTGAGGCACTCAATTATAATAGGGGCAGAAGAGCAGAGAGAAGTTGGGGCAGGCCTTTTGCCCGTGGTGGAGCACACACTGGGAGCAGATCCCCCACAACCCAAGGACAGAAGGACATTAGACAGTTTAGGAGGTATCCCTTGCCCTATGGGGTCCCACTGGAACCAACCTCAGCTACCCATGTTCGTCCTAACCTCACCTTTAGCTTGCTCCTTTTGCTCCTTCTGTCTGCTTGGAGGCTCTAGCAGAGCTCTTCAGGGATGTGTCTAACACAACGTGAGCAGCCATTGCTCCTCCCATGCCCCTCCCTGCCTGATCCCATCCGGCTTTTCTCCAATTCCCCCAGGTAACCTTTCAGGATCAGGGAGGACAGCAACAAATCCATTTCATTGTTACGTGCATGATGCACCACGTGAACTGAGGCAATAGATTTGTATTTTACCCTAGTTAAGGAAATCAAGTGATTTTCAGCTTTTCAATCCCAGACAACTTGAGTAGGTATGTGAGCTTAGGAGATTGTGGGAGAAGTCAGCCTGTAAATACAAAGAATCCACCAAAGCCAACACCAGGAAATTTTGTACACAAACTTGCAAGAACCTGTGCTAATGTCCACTAAAAATGGCAAAGGAGCGCTTGACCTTTACACAGCATGGTTTCCTGGCAGACAGTTGGCACTGTGCTTCCCAAAGTTCTACATATATAGGTATAAAGCATATATAAAGTATATAAATAAATCTGTATAAAATGTGTATATATTATATATGTAAAATATATAGTACATCCGAAACATTTTAATACATATATTTTATAATATATGACTAGTATAATAAAATATATGTTATATAATATATAAATATATTTTCTACTATTTATTTTTCTAAATTTTTTATTGTAAAAATGTACAGAAGGGGTACAGTTACATGAGTAGGGTACAGAAGGGTTACAGTTACATGAGTAGGGTAATGAGCACTTTTCATAGTAAGCATTGTTACCTCCTCCTTCATTTTCCCCCTACTATTACTTCCCTCCCCACCTTCCCAACTCATCCAGCCCCCCGACCCTGACCTTGTAATGTTCATTTTCAGTATAGTGTCCTATACATCTCATTGTCACAATGGGTCAGCCTGCATCCCCATTTTAAGCGGTTCTGCAATATACCTTCCCCTCCCCAAATTACAAAAATGTTTATACAAGGTGCAGAACACCAGCATAAAATCCAGTGGAAACAGGGGTTATACCATCGGGGAAGGACGTACAATAGAAACAAAAGAATCACATAGTGCATTGTAAGTACATTAATAACACTTGCAAGAAAGGAAAACAAACCTCTTGACCCTGTCTTAGGGTTCATTTTTCTTAACATTATCTCATGTGGTCTTATGTATATAGCCTTTGATTTTCTCTGCTTGTCCTAGATATGTACTAGTCACTGCAAATAAGGGAAACCTTGGGATGTATATTTCTTTGGGCCTAGCTTACTTCAGTTAATACAATTTTTTTCAAGTCTTTCCATTTCCTAATGAAAGAGGCAATGTTATTCTTTCTGACAGAGACATAGAATAACATTTTATATAATTATATCTATATATATGTATGTATGTATCTATCTATATATATCTATGTATCTATCTATCTATCTATCTAGATAGATAGATAGATCTATATCTATATATAGATAGATATATAGATAGAGATATATCACATTTTTATTGTGAAAATGCCATACAGAGGTGTTACAATTACTTGGGCAAGATAATGAGTACATTTCTTATCAAGCATTGTTGCCTCCTCCTTTGTTTACCCTTCCCATCCCTTCCCATACCCCACCAACCCCCATACCAGATCCTGCCCCCACCCCCGACCAAAATTTTAAAATTCGTTTTTCAACATAATGACTTGTACATCTCATTGTTGTAATGGGTCTACCTGTATCCCTAGTTAAACGATTTATTTTTCCCCTTACCCTCTACAAATTAAACCAACATCAAATACAGTGAAAGCAGGGGTTATACCGTGAGGGAGGTACATACAAAGCAACAAAGAAATCATCTTACAAATATGTTAGAAACAATCACATTAAAAAAAAACATTTGAATACTTATTTTGGGGTTCATTTCCCTAATATCAACTTGTATGACCTTTTCTTATTGACACAGACATATACTAGATATTGCAAATAAGGGAAACAATGGGACCTATGTTTCTTTGGGCCTGGCTTACTTCACTTAATATAATTTTTCCCAAGTCTTTCTATTTCCTAACAAATGGGGCAATATCATTCTTTTTTTCTTGATCAATTCATCTACTGAAGGGCATCTGTGTTGGTTCCATATCTATGGTGATTAATGCTGCAATAAACATGGCTGTGCTGGTAGCTTTGGTATGACCTTGTCTTTGATCGTTTGGGTTAATGCCCAAAAGTGGGATTACTGGGTCATAAGGGAGCTGTATGTGGAGTCTTTTGAGGAACCTCCATACTACTTTCCAGAGTGGTTGAACAAGTTTACACTCCCACCATCAATGCCGTAGGGTTCCCTGTTATTACAAGATTTCTTGATTATAGTCATTCTAGCTGGGGTGGATGGAATCTTAGCGTTGTCTTGATTGGCATTTCTTTAATGGCTAGAGAGGTTGAGTATTTCTTGATGTCTATTGGCCATTCGTATTTCCTCTTCAGAGAAGTCTCTCTTTATGTCTGTAGCCCATTTGTTAATCAGACAGTTGTTTCTTTGAGGATTTGTTGTTGGGGGATTTAGTTTTTTGAGTTCTATGTATATTTCAGATATGAGATCCTTGTCCTTTGTATAGCTAGTGAAAATATTCTCCCAGTCCTTGTGCTTTCTGTTGATCTTGCTAGTTATGTCCTTTGCCTTGCCGAAGCTCTGCAGTTTCATGCTATCCCATTTGTCCAAACTTTTTTTGATTTGTTGTGCTTCTGGATCTCTATTAAGAAAATTCTGGTCTGTGCCAAGGAACCCTAAAGTTTCTCCTATTCCTTCCAGTAATGTTTTCAGGGAGTCTGCTTTTATTTTGAGATATTTGATCCATTTTGGAGTTGATTCTGGTGAGGGTGATATATATGGATCTAGTTTTAGTTTTCTACAAGTGTTTAACCAATTTTGCAAGCACCATTTACTGAGAAGGTTATCTTTCTTCCAATATAGTTCTTTAGCTCAATTACTGAAAATTAGGTGGCTGTAGGTCTGTGGGATCATTTCTGGGTCTTCAGTCCTATTCCATTGGTCCTCAGGTCGGGTCTTGTGCCAGTACAAGCTGTTTGGATTTCTATGTTAGAGTAGAATTTGAGTAGAGTAGAGTTTGAGTAGAGGAGAGTTTTCTATGGTAGTTGAGTTTGAATTTTGGTATTGATCTTCCTCCAGCACTGCTCTTTCTACTCAGGATTTTTTTTTTTTTTTGCTATTCGGGGTCTTTTATTCTTTTTTTATATTTTTATTTTTTTATTGTGAAAATACTGTACAGAGGGATTACCATTACATGGGCAAGATAGTGAGTACATTTCTTATCAAGCGTTGTAGCCTCCTCCTTTTTTTACCCTTCCTATCCCTTCCCAGCCTCCCCCGCCCCCCCCACCCAAACCTCCCCCCCCACCAAAGTTGTAAAGTTCGTTTTCGACATGAGAATGTGTACTTCTCATTGTTGCAACGGGTCCACCTGTATCCTTATTTAAATGACTTGTTTTTTCCCCTTCCCCTCCACAAACTATACTGACATCGGGGTCTTTTATTGTTCCATATGAATTTTTGGATTGCCTGTTCTATTTCATTGGAGAAAGAGGTTGGAATATTCATAGGTATCTCATTTAATTTATACTTAGCCTTTGACAATATTGTCATTTTCACGATGTTAATCCTCCCAATCCAGGAGCATGGGAGGTTTTTCCCTTTGCTTAGTTCTGCTTTAATTTCCTTTCTCAGTTTTTAAAGATTTTGTCATAGAGTTCCTAGGAAGGTGACTCTTTTGTTAAGTTCACTCCTAGTATTTTATTTTTTGTGGAACTATTACAAAAGGGTGTGCTTTCCTAATTTCAGCCGTGCTCTTCTCTTACTGCTGTAGCTAGGCATTCTAATACTAGTTTAAAGAGGAGTGGGGAGAGTGGACACCCTTGTCTCATTCCTGAATTTAGAGGAAATGGCTTTAACTTTTCACCATTAAGTATAATGCTGGCTGCAGGTTTGTCATATATAGCCTTTATTATATTGATGAATGTTCCATGGATTCCTAGTTTTCCAAAGCCTTCATCATAAAGGGGTGTTGGATCTTGTCAAATGATTCTTTTTTTGCATCTGTTGAGATAACTATGTTGTTCTCATCCTTGCTCTTGTTAATGTGATGAATTATATTGTTTTGCATATATTGAACCAGCTTTGCATCCCTGAAATGAATCCTGTTTGATCATGGTGTATGATTCTTTTCATGACTTGTTGAAGTCGATTGGCGAAGATTTTGTTGAGAAGTTTTCTGTCAATAATCATCAAAAAATAGGTCTATAGTTCTCTTTTTTGATGAGTCCCTGCCTGGTTTGGGGATGAGGGTTATGCTGGTTTCATAAAAAGAGTGTGATAGTGAATTTTTGCTTTGAATTTCATTAAAGAGGTGGAGAAGTATTGGTGTGAGTTTTGCTTTGAAGGCCTTGTAGAATTGAGTTGTAAATCCATCCAGTCCTGGACTTTTCTTGGGTGGGAGGTCTCTTACTGCTGCTCTATTTTGATGCTTCATATGGGTCTGTTGTTTTAAATCATCTTGGTTAAGTTTGGGCATGTCAATATTTGCTAGAAACTAGTCCGTATCTTTTAGATTCTCAAACTTATTAGTATAAAGGTTTGAGAAGTATCCCCTTATATATTATGAATCTTGGTTGTTTCTGTAGTTATATTTCCATTGTACCCTCTTGAGTTTGTTTATGTGGGTGTGTTCTCTTTTTTCCATTCCATAGGATTTGTTAAGGATCTGTCAATTTTATTTTTTGAAGAGCCATCTCTTTGTTTTGTTAATTCTTTCTATAGTTTTTTTTTGGACTCTAATTCATTTAATTCGGATTTAATTTTATTTGCTTCCATCTACTGGATTGGGGTTTGGCTTGTTGTTCTTTTTTCAAAAAGCTTTAGTTGCCTCATTAAATTGTTGGTTTCAGATCTTTCCAATTTGATAATGTGCAAACTCAGAGCTATAAACTTGCCTGTGAGTACTGCCTTTTCTGTGTCCTAGAGGAGCTGGTAATTTGTGTGAACATTTTTGTTGAATATCATGAACATTTGATTTTCCTTTCTGATCTCTTCCATGACCCACTGGTGGTTCAAAATTGTGTTGTTCAGCCTCTATGTGTTACAGTATTTACTTTGGTGGCTTTTGGTATTGAATTCTAATTTTTTTCCCTTCTGGTCTGAGAGAATGCAGGGTATAATTTCAATGTTTCTGAATTTGGACAGATTTTCTTTGTGGCCTAGAATATGGTCTAATTTGGAGAATGTTCCATGTGCTACTGAGAAGTAGGTGTAATCTGATGGGGCTGGGTCAAATATTCGGTAGATGTTGGTTAAGACTAGTTGATCTATGCAAATTTTAAGATCCGAAGTTTCTCTGGTGACTTTTTGCTGGGTGGATCTATTTAGTGGGGATAGTAGTGTATTAAAGTCCCCCACAATTAATGTCTTTGTATCTATGTGAGATTTGAGAGAAAGTAGCATTTCTTGTATAAATTCTGGTGCTCCATTATTTGGTGAGTAGATGTTTTAAATCATAATATCCACCTGAAGGAGAGTTCCCTTAATTAGAATGCAGTGACCTTCTTTGTCAGTTCTCATTGATTTTAATTTAAAGTCTATTTTATCTGACATTAGTATAGTAACTCCCATCTCTTTATGGGGGCCATTTGCTTGATATATTTTATTCCAGCCTTTCACTTTCAGAATGTTTATTTTTGTGGGTAAGTTGTGTCTTTTGAAGAAACCAGATAGAAGGATCTTGCTTTTTGATCCAACTGGACAATCTATGATGCTTAACTGGAGAGTTAAAACCATTAAAATTGTTAGGACTGAGAGGTGTTTGTCTGTCCCTGCCTTCTTATACATATTTTGGGGGAGAAGCTGTGCCTTGGCTGTTCTTGTTGTGATTACGTACGTGTTTTGTCCTATTTATAATGTGTGTATATCATACATAATGTATGTAATACATACTATATCTATAAATATATATAAGATATATATATATATATATATATATATATGAGGAATTTTGCTGAGTGGCTTCATTCAAATGGAAAAACCGTTAGTGCATTTCATGTGTGCAGCAGCTTGATGAGAGCTGATTTCATTTTACAAATCATTGAGAAGCCAAGGAACCTCCTCTATGCACACAGAATAATAAACAGTAGGGCCAGTTTTCAAGCCCAGAGGCTGGATCCTCAACTATTATACCACCTTGTCAACCAATGCCAATCTAAGCAAAGGAGTGGAAAGAAGGGTGCAGCTGTAAGGGATGCAGCTGGTGCTTAATGCAGGTCTAAATCAAGGTGTAGACTAAATATGATGCCCTTTTCCACTGTGTTTCTCCTCCCACCAACTCCTACTTCTCAGGAATTAGGTAGTGATTCTTGCATTCAAACCTGCTCTGGAACTGGAGCAAGTGTCAGGCTTGACCACATGCCCAGGAAAAGAATAAAGACTGGACTTTTTTCCCACGCCGCCATCCCCACCCCCTTGTCCTCTGGCTATTACCTTTCATACAGGTAATTTCTGTATGAAAGGTAATTCCTGTATGGGTATTTCTCAGCAGCAAAGCTAGAGGGCAGTCAAGTTCCTTCTGGCAAACCACCAATGGGCATGTATAGCTTTGAAGCCTCTGCCTGGCAAAGAGGTTATGTTTTAGCTTCATGACAAAAATCAGCATGTTAACATTTTGAAGTGTTTGACATTGAGGAAGCACTTACTCCTGTTTAACCCGACGCTTCCCAAAATTATTTGAACACAACACACTCATTTTGTGATTCTTCCTGAATTGGACAGGATTATTCAGGACAGCCTAAGTGGAATGCCCTGAGGAACCCATACTTCCTGCTTCCTGGTGGCCATCCAATGGAATTCCTGGAATTCTGAAGCAGAGAAGCCTCCATTGTGTAATGGACAAACCCTACAGACCTAGCCCACCTCAAGAAAGCAGGTGATCTCCTTTGGTTGACCCTATATCTAGTAACTGGCTCCAAGATGGGCCTCCTCTCCTTCCACCCCACTCTTCCTTTCTTTTTTTATATTTTAAAAGTGCCAAAATACACAGATTATCAATTCAGAACCCACCCATATCCTCCCATATCTAAAGAAGTTAAAATGCTCCATATTATATAAATGCTTCACAAGTAGTATTTTTATTATTTAGGAAACCCTGAGAAAAAGAAATGCATGTACAGTTTCCTGACAGATCAAATCACTCTCTTAAATAATTGTGATCAAAAGTGAGTTGAATTCATGGATATAGAATGTGTACATGAAGGAGCTAAATGTTTTATCAGAATATTAAAGTCAGATTTATTTTCTATGTATTTGAAACTTATAATGGGACTGTAAGCTGAGTACATCTGACAAATTATACACACCAGGAAAATAAACAGTCTCACAAGAACTACATGACACTGCAAGAGCTGACACCTGAGATTTGCAGAATCAAAGTCTGCAACTTAAGTGGCAAGAAATCTTAAAGTTAATTAATTTTCAAAGGTGAGTCTTAAGGTGAGTTTTAGAAGAGAGATTGGAAATGCTTAGCTATGTCCGAGTTCAATATTGAAAGAAGCAGATTTCTCATGAGTCATTCAAAAGAAAAGACATATTCAGTTTACAAAATGCAAAAAAAAAATCTATTAAAATGGTATAGAATTGTTTGTAATGTCCAGCACACTTGACGATATAAAGAAAATTATTTTAATTCTATAAAGACAAGAGTTCTTATATTAAGCCTAGTGATAAACTCCTGAACTATTAAAGGACTATGATAACTAAATCCAGAGACATTTAAAATGGGCATAATCATATTGCTATTGCTTTCATCAAGAGGAAAGTAAGTCATCTTGAAAACATACATGTGAATTTCTGAAAATTATTTTCCTTTCACATTTTTACACACTGCCAAACTTTCCATAATCTCTGTGTGTGTGTGTGTGTGTGTGTGTGTGTGTGTGTGTGTGTGTGTGTGTGTGTGTGTGTGTGTGTGTGTGTGTGTGTGTACAGAGACTCGAATGCAAAAACACAAGGCCTAAGGTTATCTATTGACTTTTTCCCTCAAGATTGGCACTCTACCCACTTGAGCCACATCTCCACTTCTGGCTTTTTGCTGGTTAACTGTAGAAAAGATTCTCAGATTTTCCTTTCCAGGCTGACTGAATCTAAATCCTCTGATCATAGCCTCCTTCATAGTTAAGATTAAAGACATGAGCCACTCGTGCCTTGCCATAATCTCTTTATACACAGACACTAAGACATTTGAAATTGTTGAGTAAGAATCTTTACCACAAGGCACTACTTTTCTTGTAACTTTTAAAACTGCAAATGTATCTTGCTGGATTGATTTTTGTTTGAACCTGACATTTTTTACACATTTCACATTGCTTTTGTCAAGGTGAAATAGGAAATAGGCTTGATTAGATACATAAAAAAGTCTTAAAAATCTTATGATCTTTCCTGCCCACCCTGGCTTTGAACCATGATCCTCAGTTCTCAGCCTCCTGAGTAGCTAGGATTACAGGCATGAGCCACTAGCACCCAGCTGAAAATTACTGCTTTAAAAAATGGCAAAACTATTCTTGACAAATATAATGAACAAATGTGGCCCCATTGGGAAGAAGCCCCTTTGCCTCCAACCATTGTCCCATTCGTTGTAAGTGGATCCAACTACAGTATTGAAACCCACCTATGTAGACTAGACTGAAGTGCACAATAATTGCTGTTACTCTAATCAACCATTTTGGGATGCCACAGTCACTGTGCTCTGCCCATTGCCTTTCCTTTCCCTTCACTCTATATCCTGGGTTTAGGCCCCAGGTCCATTCTTCTCAAAAAGTCATGGGCTCTTGTTAAATTAGTCATTACAAGGGATTTCATGCTTTGCTGGCTTTATACTTCATGCCTGGAAAATACACCAATGGTGTATTTGTGGGTGGTCACATGAATCAAAATTGGTACTGTTTCTGTGAGAGGTAATAGCAAAATCAACAGTTACCAGAACTTCTCTGCACCGCTCTTCCGGTACCTGATGGAGAACCAAGGCTTCCTCTAACCATCTGGTACTCTTTGGTCTTCAAGATGCTTAAGCAGCCCTCCAGTGCTCCTCCTCTGCTTTCCCAATAGATGTAACAACCATTCTTAGGACTGGAAATGTCTAATGATGAGTATGCCACCACCTACCCCAAGTGGTATATCCCAAAGCTAAAGGTTTTAAGTCTTGATGTAACTTATTTTCATGTATGGAAACAGAACAATGAAAACTGCTGAATTTTTTGGAAGACAAGGGAATTGATTCTCATGGAATGAGAGTTATATGAGAGAGAGAGAGAGAGAGAGAGAGAGAGAGAGAGAGAGAGAGAGAGAGAGAGAGAGAGAGAGAGAGAGAGAGAGAGAGAGAGAGAGAGAGAGAGAGAGAGAGAGAAAGAGAGAGAGAGAGAGAGCTCGGCTAGATGAGGAAGCAAAGGCAAGAAAGGGCAAGGCTCTGATTTCAAAAACTGGTATTTGTGGGGGTGCAAAGAGCTATTTTTGGAGCTGCAAGAATTGTATGCATTGGGTATCATTTCAAATCCAATTCATAATTTAAAAGTTATATTTTATCCAGTATTATGAGCTGTTTTACCTTGTGGGATCAACTTGCAACAAGAAAGTGTGATCGCTCATCTTCTATTTATTTGACTGTCTGCCTAGATGTCATCTACATATTTTGCAACCACTTAAACTAAGAACATGAACTCATGTTCTTTAGGATTTGTTTGCTTGCTCACAGCTGACACTCTTCCAACTGAATCAGGCCTCCATTCTGTACTATTATTAGTTAACTACAGATGGAGTTTTGTGGACTTGTTTTTAGGAGTTTCTTCAAACCATGATTCTCCAGTTCTCATCCTTCTGAGGTAAGATTATAGGAATGGGACAATGGTGGAAAGCAAAGGGGCTTCTTTCTGATGAGGCCACAGTTGTTTACTTGTCAATAATATTTGCTATGTTTAAAAACCCCAGTAATTTCCAGCTAGATGCCAGTGGCTCATGCCTGTAATCCTAGCTACTCAGAAGGCTGAGAACTGAGGATAACGGTTCAAAGCCAGTCTGTGCAGGAAAGTCCGTGAGACTCTTATCTCCATTAAACCACCAGAAAACAGGTGCTGTGGCTCAAGGGACAGAATGCTAATTTTGAGCTGAAGAACTGAGGGACAATGTCAACCTAGAGTTCAAGCCCTATGACAAACAAACATTAATTTTCAAATGCAAGATTATAGTGATGGAGAACTAGTCTTGAAAAGAAAATTCAGGACAGCACCTTGGACCTCAGTTCAAACCTCAGGACATACAAACAGGGACACACAGGCATAACTTAAAAGTCATAAACACTATGCAACCCATCTCAGGACACAAGGCTCTTTTACATAGCTGCTCACTGTTCCTCTCATATACAAGCATCCAAAGAAATTATTTTCTTTTATTATACAGTCTTGGCGGTTTCTTTGAATAATCAATTCAAGGTTGGAAACCATACAACATAGAAGATAAACAGATGGATACACACCTGTAATACTTTCATTCAGGTGTTGGTAGGAAGCTTGGAGGTATGACTCAACTGTGGCTGGCACAGCAAGACCTATGGCAGAACAACACTGAAACATCAAAAATGAATGACTGAATGAATGAATACATTTATTGTCATAGTCTGAAACCTTATGGCCCTCACAATTGTCCTGATCATGATAAGCATCAAAGAAAGTGTTTTTGTTATGGCACACAATGAAACTAGTATACTGATAGCAAAGAGCCTAGCATGGCTGACCTGAGACTGAGCAATCTGAAATAAGCCAGTACTCTTACCCTGCAGGAACATTCTGGTGACAAACCAAACCAGTCATTGTTCAAAGTAGCTTGGCCTATAGCTTCTGTAAGCACACTTACCTTGCTGGGCCATTTCCTTCACAGCCTGCAATTGCTGAGAAACTGTCACAAATCTCTAATTTTCTTAGGTTGTTCACTTCCCTGAACATGCCCTTTGCAGAATTACTTCTTCCTAGAAATTTATTCCATACCACTATCTCTCTTCCCATCTAAATTTGCTTACAAATACCATGTACAAGTCTACATTGGGTGATTAGACTCTAGAGGGGGATGCCTCTGTGTAAGAATATTTTACCTTCAATAGCTATATACACAACAACACATCCACATGTGTCTTTCCTCATGGCTATTTCTACTTCCTGTGCAAACCACATGTTTGGGACCAGCCTAGGCAGAAATGTTTGCAAGACCTCAGCTGAGAAATGAGCACATTGGGAGGAATTACTCTAGTGGAGGAACACTAGGAGCACAAGGCCCTGAGTTCTGTCTCCAATATCATACACACAAAAAGGCAGAGGTTTTTTTTTTTTTTTTTTTTTAGAAAATCGAGGAAATACAGGCTTAAATGACAATATTAAAGAACTGCTATTAACTTAATAGAAAAGATGAAGAATAGTAAAGTTATAAAGAAAACGTCCTTATTTCTTGGAGACTTATACTGAAGTGTTAGGAGTGAATTCTTTAATTAAATTTAATTAAATTCTTTAATAGCAACAGTAAAGTGGATAAGAAAGAAAACAATAAAATTTGCACAATTTTTAAATGTGCCTGCTGATAGGTAAATATTCCTTATATAATTTTTCTCTACTTCTGCTAGGCTAAATTTTTTTTATAATATGTATGCAAACATCTCTAAACATCCAGGAAAGCCAGAGAACACACCAAGAATATTCTTGGTGCAGAGGCACAACACCAAGAATGAGTCTCCACATCTGCAGAACTGGTGTCAAGAAGCAACCGATTGCACAGTGCCAGGGGCAGACACCTCAGCTGGAGCTGCCACCCACATCTGCCATGGTAGCCATCATTAGGAACACTGCCCACTGTCACTGCTGATATCTTTCCCAGGCAAGAGTCTAAATGATCCCTTCCTGAACTCTGATTCAAAGGAAAACTGAAAAGCCTTTACCTGACATTTCAATTGTGTAGAAAACAAAACAGGCACAGATTTGTTGATGTTAAAATTAAAGTGTATCTTTATCATCAAACACTTTCCAGAGAGCAAAATGCCAAACCATGATTTAAAAGAATGACCATAAAACATATTTAACTGGTACTGGTATAAGCAATGAAAACATAGATCTAGAAATATAAAACAAAGAATTTAAAAATCCATGTTTGAGAGTAGATTCCTTATATAAGTGCTGAGCTTCTTTGAGAGTGTTATACAACTTGATATATAGCATTATTGGTCAAGAATTAAATTTTACTATTTGAAACAGAACATAAGGACTAACACGTGGATACTATTTTATAGCTTATCAAATACTTCTTAAGGTATTAATATTAATCCTTTAATCCCTTTACACAAGTTTAAACAAGAGGTGTGAAGCTTCAACAGTTTTTTGTAAAAGATATAAGAAGATAGCTATGTGACTAGATATGCTAATCATTAACATTAATAAAATGGCTTTTATCTTAAATAGGTACTGCTTTAAAATGTTGATCTTCTCTAAGAATAGGGGACTTGAAAAGCCAAAAAGAATGGCAAATGTAAGACATATATGTACAACAAACACAGACAATTTAGTGACATTGAGCCCTCTGTGGTCTAGTTCTTGCTACTAATAGCCAGGACACAGTCTGCTATAGAACCCACACTCCAAAATGTTACCCCAGTAGTTAAACACTGAGCTGAAGAACAAAATGGCTTCTGACATGGAGCCTCATCATTTTGACCTAGTAAACTCAGACTTCATTCAGAGAAGCTTCCTAGCAATAAGCCACTAAGGACAAGAGAGTCTTGAGCTGAACTAAATAGAAAAGAATGGGAAAAGAAAGAAAAGGGAACAAGAGTGAGATATACCTAAAATGATCATGTGTTCCTGTTCTCTGAGTCCAACCAACTTGTGCCATTGTCCCAGAATAATTATTAATAGGGTCCAATTTTCAGTATTTAAGTAATTCTGATTGGGACAATGAATACCGTGGAGAAAGCCTAGAAACAATGAGAGTCTGAAGATGTGTGCATGTGTGTGTGTGTGTGAGTGTGAGTGTGTGTGTGTGTGTGTGTGTGTGTGTGTGTGTGTGTGTGTGTGTGTGTGAGTGTGTATGTAAAGGCTAACCTTAGCCAAACAGGGCCCAGAAGCCACAGGGAAGAAATTTACTTCATCCCGTGTGTATAAGGGCTCATTGACAATTCAAAAGCTCAATAATCACAGGAGTAGGAAATAGTATTTTATAGCTTGTCTTTAAGCAATAAGACAGAAAATGTGAGGAGAACAGGAAAGAATTCAGGTGTCAAAAGGTGTTCTGTCACAGGACTACCAAAGGCAACAGTATCAGATGTAGAGTGAAGGATTGACTCCCACCCTATTGTCCCAGGTCCATACAGATGCCAGACAAATTCCCAGGTATGTTTGTTTGATGTGCCTGAACCCAGCTGTGAACATCCCACGTGAGCTCATTTGAAAGGCACAATTCACTAGACTAGGCCCTTTCATTCATCTCTGCCTCCTTGCTCAGATGAAAAGCCCAGCTCCTACCCACAACCTCCAAACTGTAGGAAAGTCTGTGCCCCTTGGTGTTCCTCAATAAACAGTCCTCACCTATTGACAATTGAGTCAAGCCTATCCTCTTTCAGTCCTCCTCCCTTTTCCCAATATTGAAGGTCTTAATAAGAGCCCATAGAGGTCCAATGAGAAGGAAGTTGTACAAACAAGTGACTGGGAGTCACCTCTTTGTAAACCAAGTCTGCTGCACTCCTGATTAACTGTACTACTGAGTACTTACATGTTAAGACTTGACATTGAGAGAAGAAAGACAAAAAGCCAACATAACAAAACACTCAGAAAGTGCTCAGAATTGTATGAACATGATCCTGCCCTTAGGAAACTTATAAAATTCACTCCAAAGATTCCCTCAGTGGGTTTATAAGGCACATCTCTAATAACAAGAGGTCTTTGAAGGTAGTTGTTCTTCATAATTACGGGACTGTATCCATTTTGAAGGCTATGGATTATTTTGCTTTTGAGACCTCAATTTATATGCAACATTGATCAGTGACTGACAACAATTTGAACAGAGAAGAATGAGATCATTAGGAAAAATGAATGTAATACTTTCAGCTTATCACCAGAAGTATGTTGTTAGATCACAGAAAGTTTGTTTATTCACCCATTTATTTATCGAAGACCACTCTAAAGTCCCAGTAAAATCAAAGGAAATGCATAACAGAATTACCTATTTTGTAATTTCTAAGAAAGGAGAGAATTCAAAATTTCAGAAATCCTAGAAACAGGAGACCTGAATGAAATAATTTAGAGTCTGTGGTAAGCTGAAATGCTGAAGATTCTGAGCTTCTAAAACCTGCCAGGAAATATGCATATCCAGATTGTCATAGATAAGTATTTATTCAAAAAGAATATGGATGGTCTCTCTAAGATATAGTTCTTATTCCTTCAGTAGACATTAATATCCTTTGTTGAAAAGCAGAAACTTTTAACTCCACCCAAGGAAAAGCTAAGCAAAAAAAAAAAATCAGACCAATATTAAACACCTACACACAGGTGAAAATGAAATACTACCCATTTGTTCATTCCCCCTTAAAAATGTCTGCTGACACCTGGACACTGATGGTTCATGCATATAATCCTAGTTACTCAGGTGGCTGAAACGTGAGGATCATGGTTCAAAGCTAGCATTGACAAAAAAGTCCATGAGAATCTTATCTTCAATTAACCACCAATAATCCAGAAGTTGGGGTATGGCTCAAGTGGTAGAGTACTAGCCTAGAACAAAAAAGTTCAGGGACAGTACTCAGGTCCTGAGTTCTACCCCAAGACTGCCACACACAAAAAAGTTTGCTGACATCTTACATGAACCTAACCAGAGAACAAAATGAATAACATCTCTATTCATTAAGAAAGAGGCACGGTGGGGGAAAATGCCCCCAGAAACAGACAATAAACACATAAAATGAAGAAGTTTTTCAAAGCCAAGGATGGGATGGTGCATGTCTGTCCCCCCAAATCCCAGCTACTCAGGAGGTGGAGATCAAGATGATCAAAGTTGGAGGCCATCTTGCACAAAAAATTGAAACATCATCTCAATAAACTGGGGATGATTGTGCATGTATCCCATCTCAAACTCCAGGAAGCTGTGGACAGGAGGATGTTGGTTCTGCCTAGTTAAGACAAAAAACATGAGGTCCTATATGAAATATAACTGAAGCTAAAAAGAGTAGAGATGTGTCTCAAGTGGCTGTGTGAGCATGTGCCCAGCAAACTAGTCTTGAGTTCAAACGTAAACAAGATAAACAAGCAAACAAATATGCAGATGGGAAACACATAAAATATTAAATGATTACCTGCTGTAGCATTTGGGAGAAAAACTATCTTCACACTCAGAAGACAAACGTGAAGTAAACACAGATTACAAGGCAAGAGTTTCTATAAGGTCAAAAACAAGAAAGAAAGGAAGGAAGGAAGAAGATAGGGAGAGAGAGAAAGAGAGAGAGGAAGGAAGGAAGGAAAGAAAGAGAGGTAGCAAGGGAAGGGGAAAGAGGGAGGGAGGCAGGAAGGAAGGTAGACAAGACTGGGAGCTGGGCACCTCAGCTGTGGAATAAAAAGGTTGACTCTACCATAACATGGGGTGTGTTTCTGAATGGTTGCTTGAAGTCCTAGGGATTGAACTCAGAGCTCTATGATTGCTGGAAGGCCACTCTAACACTTGACTCATGCCTCCCTATAATCTTAATATGCTTCCCAATTAATGGGATGACAGGCATAATACAAAATTATGAGGTGATCACTGCACACAGCTGAATGTTCTGCCAGCTTCATCATGGGGTGGCCACAAAGTCTATAACACATGGGCCTTTAGGGAACATTTCAGACTCAAACTTCAAAGATATACCGCTTGGTATCACAATAGCTGAATATCACCAGCATTAAACAAATTAATCATTACTTCTTTTCTATCAGAGAAGTAAAAGGACACAGGGAAAATCCTGTTCCTTTTTATGACACTGGAAGTACCTGGGTATATGCCAGTTATTGGCAAAGTAGCTGAGCCTCACATTTCCTGCCCAAGTCCTGCAGGGGAGAGGTGAGGTGAGCCACAGACTCTCATGCCTTTAACTTGTCAAAATGAACAGGTGGTACCTGGGTCTTGGACTCCAACTAAGAATGGAGTCCTCGGCAGACTTCAAGAACACACTCATCTCCCCCTTCTGGAGTGGCTGGATGTGAGAACCTGGACACTGAGCAAATATTCTTTTGTAGCAGCAACAAGATGGAACTTTTTGACACTCATTATGAGAGGCAAAGAGAAAAAAAAAACTCTAGGTTTTCTTAAAATCAGGAGAAGACACAATTTTTTCTGGTCCCTTCTTGTGTTATTTTACTTCCCCACACTGACAAGAAGGTCCACAGAACCAAGGATTTCCCATGTATTTCCCAAATACTGCATGTTCTGATGAAACTGTTTCTATAAACATCACTGGAGCCATCTGCAAGCAGTGAAAAGCATCTTCAATGACCCACAAAGTGACAAGTGACAGAGCTGGAGACATAGCACAACTCAGTCCTGACTGTCCTAAAAAACTAGGGTAAGCCATAAAGGGGCCTATCCAATACCATTCCACCAAGGACTCAGAGAAACCTGGTATTTCCTAAGTGACAAAGCCATTCCAACGCCTGTCCTGGGACTACTTAGAAACCCTACTCTAAGGGCCACAGAGCTGTAACTCCTGTGATGACCTCACCCCCACAAGTAATGTGCTCTTAGTAAGGCTAAGAATATTTCTTATTGGAAGGGTGATGACAACAGATCAGCTAAGACTATGGGAGAGTTGTCAAGTCAATGGGCAACCTGGTGAACCAGAGAGAGACAGTGGCTATGATGAAAATAAAAAGAAAATACACTTTTAATGCCCTTCTTTTAAAAGTGTTAGTAGGTCTATGCTAAAGGTAAGATAGACACACATGCTTAGAGACATTTAAAACATTGTACATTAAGGTGTTGGTAGTGTTCCATTCTTTCTGCTGAGATATGGAATTAGTTTTTTTTTTTTTTGCATTTTCTTTTTTTTTAAATTTAATTTATTTTTATTTGAGAACATACTGTACAGAGGGGCTACAATTACATGGGCAGGATAATGCATACATTTCTTACCAAGCATTGCAGCCTCCTCCTTTGTTTACGCTTCACCTCCCTTCCCAGCCTCCCCCCTCCCCCCACCCAATTATACCCCCCTCCCCCCCACACACCGACATTGTAAAGTTGGTTTTGACATGACATTTTGTACTTCTCATTGTTGCAACAGGTCCACCTGAATCCTTAAACGACTTGTTTGTCCCCATCTCCTCCACATGTTATACTGACATCAAATAAAGTGAAAGCGGGGGTTACACTGTGGGGGAGGGACATACAAAGCAACAAAGAAATAATCTTATAAATGCGTTAGAAACACATGCATGAAAGAAACGAAAACATTAACATACATATTTAAGGGTTCATTTTCCTAACATCACATTATCTGACCTTTTCCGCTTGACTCATACCTATACTAGATATTGCAAATAAGGGAAACCATGGGACCTATGCTTCTTTGGGCCTGGCTTACTTCACTTAATATAATTTTTTCCAAACCTTTCCATTTCCTAACAAATGGGGAAATGTCATTCTTTCTGATGGAGGCATAGAATTCCATTGTGTATATATACCACATTTTCTTGATCCATTCATCTACCGAGGGGCATCTGGGTTGGTTCCATATCTTAGCTATGGTAAATAATGCTGCAATAAACATAGTTGTGCTGGTAGCTTTAGTGTGGTCCTGTTTGTATAAATTTGGGTAAATGCCCAAAAGTGCGATTGCTGGATCATAGGGGAGATCTATGTGAAGACTTTTGAGGAACCTCCATACTGCTTTCCAAAGTGGTTGAACAAGTTTACATTCCCACCAACAATGAAGTAAGGTTCCTTTCTGTCCACATCCCCTCCAGCATCTTGTTGTTAGAGTTCTTGATTTTTGCTGTTCTAACTGGAGTGAGGTGATATCTCAATGTTGTTTTGATTTGCATTTCTTTTATGGCTAGGGATGTTGAACATTTCTTCATGTGTCTATTGGCCATCCTTCTTTCTTCTTCAGAGAAGTTTCTCTTTAAGTCTTTCACCCACTTATTTATTGGGCAGTTGTTTCTTTGAGGATTTATTGTTGGGTGGTTTAATTTTTTGAGTTCCAAGTATATTTTAGATATGAGACCCTTGTCTGTTGTGTAGCTAGTAAAGATCTTCTCCCAATCGGTGGGCTTTCTATTGATCTTGCTAGTTATGTCATTTGCCCTGCAGAAGCTCTGCAACCTTATGCAATCCCATTTGTCCAACCTTTCTTTGATTTGTTGTGTTTCCGGGTCTCTCTTCAGAAAATTTCGGCCTGAGCCAAGGAGACCTAGTGTTTCTCCTATTCCATCCTGTAATGTTTTCAGAGTGTCTGCTTTGAGTTCAAGGTCTTTGATCCATTTGGAGTTGATTCTGGTGCAGGGTGATATATAAGGATCTAGCTTTAGTTTTCTACATGTAGTTAACCAATTTTGCCAGCACCATTTACTGAAGAGGCTGTCTTTCTTCCATTCTATTGTTTTAGCTTCCTTATCGAAGATTAGATGGCTATAGGTCTGTAGGTTCATTTCTGGGTTTTCAATTCTATTCCATTGGTCCTGAGGTCTGTTCTTATGCCAATACCAAGCTGTTTTGATTACTATGGCTTTATACTAGAGTTTGAAATTTGGTATTGATATTCCTTCAGCAGTGTTCTTTCCGTTGAGGAGCGGTTTTGCTATTCGGGGTCTTTTATTGTTCCATAAGAATTTTGGGATTGCCTCTTCTATTTCCTTGAAGAATGAGGGTGGAATTTTGATAGGTATCGCATTGAATTTGTAGATAGCCTTGGGAAGTATTGCCATTTTCACCATGTTAATCTTGCCAATCCAGGAGCATGAGAGGTTTTGCCATTTTTTAAGTTCTGTGTTGATTTCCTTTTTCAAGATTTTAAAGTTTTCATCATAGAGGTCCTTCACTTCTTTGGTTAAGTTAATTCCTAGGTATTTTATTTTTTGTGGGGCTATTACAAATGGAGTTGCTTTCCTAATTTCAGCCACACTTTTCTCATTGTTGGCATACAGAAAAGCCATTGATTTTGGGGGGTTAATTTTATAACCTGCTACTTTGCCAAAGTTTTGAATCAGCTTGAGTAATTTGGGAGTGGAGTCTATGGGATTCTTTAAATACAAGATCATGTCATCTGCAAAGAGGGAGAGTTTTATTTCTTCTTTCCCTATTTGGATCCCCTTTATGTCTGCATCTTGTCTTATTGCTGTAGCTAGGCATTCTAATACTAGATTGAAGAGAAGTGGAGATAGTGGGCATCCTTGTCTTGTTCCTGAGTTAAGAGGAAATGGCTTTAGTTTTTCACCATTGAGTATAATGCTGGCTGTAGGTTTGTCATATACAGCCTTTATTGTATTGAGGAATGATCCATGGATTCCTAATTTTTCCAGAACCTTCATCATAAAGGGGTGTTGGATCTTGTCAAATGCTTTTTCTGCATCTATTGAGATAACCATGTGGTTCTTATTCTTGCTCCTGTTGATGTGATGAATAATATTAATTGATTTGCGTATATTGAACCAGCTTTGCATCCCTGAAATGAATCCTGTTTGATCATGGTGTATGATTTTTTGGATGAATTGTTGAAGTCGATTGGCCAAAATTTTGTTGAGAAGTTTTGCATCAATGTTCATCAAAGAAATGGGTCTATAGTTCTCTTTCTTTGATGAGTCCCTGCCTGGTTTTGGGATGAGGGTTATGATGGCTTCATAGAATGTGTTCGGTAGTGAGCTTTCTCTTTCAATTTCATTGAAGAGTTGGAGGAGTATTGGTGTGAGCTCTGCTTTGAAGGCCTTGTAAAATTCCGCTGTAAAACCATCTGGTCCTGGACTTTTCTTAGCTGGGAGGTCTCTTATTGCTGTTTCTATTTCAATGCTTGATATGGGCCTGTTAAGCTGGTTTAACTCATCTTGATTTAGTTTTGGCATGTCAATATTTGGTAAGAAAAGGTCCATTTCTGTCAAGTTCTCAAACTTATTAGCATAAAGTTTTGAGAAGTATTCCCTTATAATGTTCTGAATCTTGGTTGTTTCCGTGATGATGTTTCCATTCTCATCTCTGAGTTTATTAATTTGGGTGTGTTCTCTCCTTTTTCTGATAAGGTTTGCTAAGGGTCTGTCAATTTTGTTAAGTTTTTCGAAGAACCAAGTTTTTGTTTTGTTGATTCTTTCTATAGTTTTTTTGGATTCTAATTCATTTAATTCTGATTTAATTTTGATTATTTCTTTCCGTCTACTGGATTGGGGTTTATCTTGCTGCTCTTTTTCAAAGAGGTTTAGATGTGTCATTAAATTGTTAGTTTCCGATCTCTCCAATTTGTTGATGTAGGAGCTCAGAGCTATAAACTTGCCTCTGAGTACTGCCTTTGCTGTGTCCCAGAGGAGCTGGTAATTTGTGTGTTCATTTTTGTTGAATAGCATGAACATTTGAATTTCCTTTCTAATCTCTTCCATGACCCACTCATGATTCAGCAGTGTGTTGTTCAGCCTCCATGTGATACCAGACTTTCTTTGGTGGCTTTTGGTGTTGAGTTCTAATTTTATTCCCTTGTGGTCAGAGAGAATGCAAGGTATAACTTCAATGTTTCTGAATTTAGACAAGTTTGCTTTGTGGCCTAGAATGTGGTCTATTTTAGAAAACGTTCCATGTGCTGCTGAGAAGAACGTGTATTCTGATGCTGCTGGGTGAAATGTTCGGTAAATGTCTGTTAAGTCTAGTTGATCTATGCAGCTGTTTAGATCTGCGGTTTCTCTGTTGAGTTTTTGCCGAGTTGATCTATCTAGTGGGGAGAGTGGTGTGTTAAAATCCCCAACAATTAATGTCTTTGGATCTATATGGGATTTGAGGGAAAGTAGTGTTTCTTTGATAAATTTGGGTGCTCCATTGTTTGGCGAATAGATATTTAGAATTGTAATATCCTCCTGAAGGAGAGATCCTTTAATTAGTATGTAGCGACCTTCTTTATCTCTTCTCACGAATTTTAATTTGAAGTCTATTTTATCTGACATTAGGATTGCAACTCCCGCCTGTTTATGAGGGCCGTTTGCTTGGTAGATTTTGTTCCAGCCTTTAACCTTGAAAATGTGTTTGTTTTTACGGGCAAGATGTGACTCCTGCAGGCAGCAGATAGAAGGGTCTTGTTTTTTAATCCAACTAGACAGTCTATGTCGCTTAATTGGAGAGTTCAGTCCATTAACATTAAGAGATAGGACTGAGAGGTATTTGGGAGTTCCTGCCATGTTATCCACCTTCTTGGGGGCTGTGAAACCTGGGTTCTTCCTAAGGTTCTTGGATTCTCATTTTTGGTGCAGTTTCTTGGCCTTTGTTGGGGTCTTGTTGGTTTTCTATGTGTAGGACATCTTTAAGAATCTTTTGTAGGGCTGGTTTGGTGGAGATGTATTGTTTCAATTTTTCTTTGCCATGGAAGGTTTTTATTTGGCCTTCAGTTATGAAGGAGAGTTTAGCTGGGTACAGTATTCTTGGTTGATAGTTGTTTGTTTTTAGGGCATGGCATACGTCATTCCAGGCTCTTCTTGCTTTGATTGTCTCTACTGAGAAATCTGAGGTAATTCTAATTGGTTTCCCTTTATAGGTGATTACCCTTTTCTCCTTGACAGCTTTAAGGATCTTTTCCTTGGTCTGGGTTGATCCTGTGTGGATTATAATGTGATGGTGGGATGTCCTATTCTGGTCTGGTCTATTTGGGGTTCTAAAAGCTTCTTGTATCTGAATAGGCCTATCTTTTTGTATGTTTGGGAAGTTCTCTGCTAGGATCCTGTTAAACAAATTTCCTAGACCATTAACTTCTGTTTCTAGGTGCTCCTCTACACCCATTATCCTTAGATTGGGCCTTCTGATGGTGTCTTCCAGGTGTTGGATAGACCTATCATATTTCTTGGACTTGTCTTGGATGGTTGTATGTTCTTTCTCTATAATATCTAGGCTGTCTTCAATCCCTGAGATTCGATCTTCTGCATGGTCTAACCTGCTGTCAAGACTCTCTACTTTGTTTTTTATCTCTTTTCCTTCTAATTGGTCAGCTTTGATGACTTCAAGTTCTTTGTTGAAGCTCTGTTTTAGGTCTTGTATGAATTTCTTTACTTCCTTAATTTGGTGTTCAGTGTTTGTTCTCAAATCACTTAGTTGATTGGTTATGGTTTCTTTGGATTCCCATTCCTTCTGTTGGGTTCCATTCAGCATTCCCTTTGTGGTCTCCCTGAGTTCCTTCAGCTCTTTGTTAATGGATTCCATGAATGCCTTTAGTGATCTTTGTGTATTCTCTACCTGGTCTCTCAATTCATGAATTACTCTTTGATTAGCTTCCTCCCGTCTGTGGGATTCCTGCAGTTCTCTTTCTTCCCGTTCGTGGGATTCCTGCAGTTCTCTTTGAGTGTTCTCTGCCTGCTCACGCCATTCCTCCCTTTCTCTTTGAGTATTCTCAAGTTGTTCACGCAAATCCTGTATCAGTTTTTGAGTAGCTTCCTCACGCTTGTGATATTCCTGTATAAACTTCTGGGATGCCTCCTCTCTCTCCCTATCACGCTAATACAGAGTCCTTTGTACATTGTCAAACTTCTCATTTATCATGTTTGCTATTAGTGTTTGTAGAGCTATTTGGGAACTCTCCTCTGGATTATTCTTTATCTGTTCTAATCCCTGATTATCAAGATTGGGAATTGAGATACCCGAATTTGCCATTTTTCTTGTGTTTTTCCGGCTTACTCGGCCCATTTGAGATGAAGATTGCACCAGTTTTGTGCTAGAACACTATCTTAAGGCAACCATCAACCAAAGTTTGCGTTTGTACAGTCAATAGTCTACAGATACAATCTAGTTCAACAGATACATCTATTCAACATCAAACAACTATATGTTAAAGGACTTCGAACCACAGAAAAGAATTTGGAAAACCAGAAATTATTAGGATTAAGGAGAGATGTGGGTAAAAAATAGGAATAGATTGGTGTGGGGAGGCACAGGGAGAGTTAACTATGTCTTAATCACAATGCAGGAAATGGGTTGGGTAGGATGCAAGTAGAGAGAGAGAGAAAAAGAAGAGATGGAAAGGGGAATGAAGAGAGACCAGAAAAAAAATAGAAACGTAAAAATTAATGTTATTATGGAGGTTAAAAGACCGTCTATTTAGAGAGGAATGTGAATATGTTCAGAGAAGGGGAGGGACATAGAGGAGATGTGAAAAACTTTAAGGAAAGGAAAGGGAGAAGAAAAGATCAGAAGTTCACTAGAGCTAGACAAAAAACAAAAAGATAATTAAGAAAGAAAGAAAAAGAGAAAGAAGACAAGAAATGAAAGGAAAACGCTCATTCACATATTCCTAAAATAAAAATTATAAGATGAGAAAAAAAAAGTTACTGGAAAACAATTATTTTTTCAGAAGAGGCAAAAATTAAAGATTAATAAAAGTCTTAGAAGTGAAAAAAATTTATATATATATATATATATATATATATATATATATATATATATATAAGGTAACAAAAAACAAAAAACAAGCAAAAAAAAGAAAAGAAGAAGAAGAAAAAAAAACAGAAAAAAAACTCTTTTGATTTTTTTTTTGGGGGGGGAGGAGTGGGAAGAATCCTGTATCTCCCTTTTGTCTGTAACCAGTCTCTTGTTGGAGTCTCTGGTCAGCTTGAGGTCCTGTGGCTTGATTGGTTTCTTAATTCGGTTGGTTGGAAGAGGCAGAATAATGCTCTGCTTTACCCAAGATTTTGAGATCCCCCTCCCAGGTTAGTTTTCTGGGAAGGTGATCTGCTTTGAGAATCACAAAAGAGTGGGATGCGGTGATGAGGCTAGGTTCTGGGTAGAGTTGAGGCCTTTCAACAAACAGTAGCTTTTCCCTGGGGCTATTTTGTGATAAAGCTCACAGCGCCCAGCCTGGAGCCATTCTCAGGGTTTCTGTTTTTCAATTGATTGTTGAGACTGCTAGAGGGAGGGGCAGCCTCTGGCTCTGGTTACCCAGTGAGTCAATGCACTCCAATGGCTGGCGCCTGAGCTGGGTGACTTTTCCCTGGATGGAGCTGAGTCTGGCAGGTCACTTTGCCGTTAAGTTCTTGTGACCTGCTAAATGACTCGTTTTATTCCAAGGCCTGAGCTGGAGCTAGCAGCTCCTCCGAGCTTTGTCGGTATCCAAGATGGAGATCACCGGTGCTGGGGGGGGAGGGGTGGCCTTCCCTCCTCTGCTCCCTGAGCAGGAGTGAGGACGTCGGGCTTGTACTCACGCCGAGTCTTGGATCCTGGGTCGTCTCTGGTCTGCAAACAGCAGGATGAAGATGTCCGCTCCTTGTTGGTTCTTGTTGGTGTTGAGTAGAATCCGCTCGTCCGCTGCGTCTGGCTCCTTCGTCCCGGACTCTCTGTGTCTCAGGTATGACCCCGCTGAGGTGGTCGCCGCTGCGACCCTGCCGCCGCAGCGGCAGCTGATGTGTTTCCTTGGCTTCCCCTCTCTTGTCTAACTCTCTGTCCTGTGATGGCACACTTGGTGTGATTCTCTGGCTTAGGACTGTTCACTGGAACTCTAAAACTGCTTTCTATGCGAGAGCTTGTTCAGATTCCAGCTTCTCCTCCGCCATCTTCCCGGAACCCCTGGAATTAGTTTTTCATCATGCTTTATCTCTATTACACACATTTTCTACAATGCACAAATTGTATTTATTCTGAGGAATGTACTACTGATTTACTTATATGAATACAAAAAAGACTCATATCTATGCAAACACTCTCAAGAGTTTGTGCCCTATTTGTAAAGTCTTTGTAGCAGTTTTGATTAAACCCATCACACCCACAGCTAGCTTTGTTTTAGAGCCCCATGGGAACAGTGATCCTTCAGAACTAGAGAAGACAATGAGCCATTGTTCCTCCTTTCCGGCCAATACTGTGGCTCCAAAACTGCTATATATCCCTTTATGAGTAAGCAAAGAAAACAGGCTTCATAAATAATTTGATGTTTCAGCACTTTCTTCCACGACAAGCATGCAGGCTTCACACAAAAGACAGATTTACTAACTAACTCAAAGAGCTCGGCTAACTGAACAAGGAGCTTTTGATGCTGGAACTCAAATTGCACTAGTATAATAGGATCTGATTGGAGCTAACAGGAACCGTTTAGTATTAGACAGGCAATTTGGCACCAAGGAACCAAATAGAATAGTGCACAGCTTGCCAGGGCCTCAGACTCTTCCCAGAGACCACCAAAGAATATCTCATCCCCCAATATTCAGAATCAATATCACCTTCCTGTGAAGACCTAAATATTTCTCATCTATTTTTGGTATGAACTCAAGCTAACCAATCCTTCTTCCATGTGCCCTCTTAACTCACTTATGAATCACCTACAGTAATTGAGCACTATGTCTACTACTGTGAGTACACAGAGCAGTTCTGTACTGGGCGCCATTAGGTACTCACTGAGTACTCACTCTGAAGTCCTCAATGCTCCAGGGTAACAAGGAAGTTGGACTTGTAGGCTCCAGGCACCACATCCACAAGTATGCACAAATGAGCACTAAAGGGCTGATGAGTTTGTCAGGCACCCTAATGCAGCAGCTGTGTGCATGCTATGCTCAGGCTTGAGTTCCCTAGTAAATCAAATGCCCAGAGGGGTGACTGGTCTGGAGCTTCTTGGAGATAAGTTTACCCCCAAGTGAGATAGGGTTCTCAGCTGTCAATCAGGATGCTGGGTTAGTATACCAACACACAAGAGACAAGGAACATTCAAGCCGAGCCCATACTCTCTGCAGCCAAGGGTGCCATCCAGTAAAGCCAGAGGCAGGTAGCAGAGGCTCTGACACAAAGCCAGATTGGAAGCACTATCTACCACATAGACAGACCTCCTTAGGACAAGCTTAGAGAAGGATTCTGTTTCTCACACTCTCTTCTCTTCCTCCTGCCTTCCTTGCCCAGATGAGGGAATCACAGCATCACCTTCTCAGTAAGACTTCCAAGTGGATCTCATAGACACAAAGCAAGACCATCAGGAAAGAAAACCATCCCAATTTCTCAGAGGAGGAAATGCAGGCTGAGGCCTGGACATGTTTAAAGGAGACACATCTGGTACCTGATGTCCCTGCCTTCAATGCCAATATTCATTGCCCTGCACTGCACTGTAGAAGCTATAGGAGTCTTCTACAATTACAAGGAACATCTGGGATTCTGGCACATGACCTGAGCCACTCCTGCTTAACCTACAGCTTCATATCTCCCCTATTCTCCATCCATCCATTCAAAGCAAGACCTGGGAACTGGGAGAGGTTAGCTCTGTCTTCTATTCTGCCTAGGCTTTAAGAGCTACTGAAATATCAAATCCCCCATGAGGGCTGGGTGCTTCATAGATAAAGTCACAAGAGAGCCAGGCCTCCAGAAAGGACATATCTAGGTGGGCCAGGGGTATGCATATCAGGAGCACAATGTGTCTCAAGCAATGCAGATCTCTCCTGAGACCTTCCTAGAGCTAGTTACTCACAGAAGACCAGGGACCTACACTTTGGGGTCACCCAATGCCTTTTAATGGTCCCTAAACACTTCCTTACAACTCTATACATCTACCATCTCATTTGCACTCCAAAACTCCACACGCAACCTCATTAAGAGTCAGTAATTGGTGAGAAATATTGATACTTCAAATTAATTGTGTTATTAATACTATAACCAATCATAGGGTCCTAAAATAACTCTATATTCTCTATATAAACTATACTATTAGTGCCATTAAAAAACAATTGCAAATAGACTTGTACTATATGTGGGCAAAAAAAGCAATTAAGTGAAACTCTTGAAAACTAAATGTATAACCAACAGCATATTATCAACATTTACATAATTCACATTAAAATAATGACATCCTAAAATATATTACTTTTTTTGAGGGGGGTCCCATCGTGGGGCGAACTCTGGGCCTAGGTGCTGTCCCTCAGCTCTTCAGCTCAAGGCTGGCGCTCTACCACTTGAGCCACAGCGCCACTTCTGGCTTTTTTCTTTTTGCTTATATGGTGCTGAGGAATCAAACCCATGGCCTCAGGCATGCAAGGCAAGCGCTCTACCACTGAGCCACCTTCCCAGCCCCAAAATATATTCATTTTAAGGGATAGACTTATCAATAAAATATTACATACCAGGCTGGGAAGATGGCTCAGTGGTAGAGCACTTGCCTTGCAGGCCCTGGGTTAGATTCTTCAGGATCCCATAAGCAAAAATAAAAAAGCTGGAAGTGGCGCTGTGGCTCAAGTGGTAGAGCACAAGCTTTGAGCTGAAGAGCTGAGGGACAGTGCTCAGGCCCAGGTTCAGGCCCCTCGATGGGACCCCCCCCAAATATATATATATATTTATATATATATTTATATATATATATATATATATATATATATATATATATACATATATATATATACATATATATATATATATATATATATATATATTACATTCCTTTTAATACTCTGCTACAGTATCTCAGGGAAATAAAATGTAGGTCTATTCATCAACTAAATACACAATCCTTTCCCATTAGCTTTTATTAATAAAGGAACTACAATTCAGTCATAAATAGGCAAATTATTACATGATTTGAGGATTAGGATGAAAAATTTGATACATAGCAAAGGTATATGATGCAGTAAAACCAGCTGGTTTATATTTTGGTCATGTGTGAACTGCCCATAGAGTAAAAGGAAGAACTTTTAGTGATGGAAGTTAAAATAAACTCTATTTTGGAACTTATTTTTCAAGAGGAAAAAGGGAAAGTATTTCAACAGAATTAAAGAGTACCAGACCCAATGAAAGGCTCCTTAAATCATGGAGGCTCTATGTTTGCTGTGTAGAAACCTCACGCCTACCATAACAAAGACCTGATACCTGCAAACTTTCCCATAATCCCTCTTCCTAGAAATGATTCAAGAATTCATAGTACTTTTCCAACTCTCTCTTTTCCAGCTCTCTCTTTCCCAACTCTCTGTCTTTCCCAGCTCTCTCTTTCCCAGCTCTCTCTCTTTTCCAGCTCTCTTTCCCAGCGATCTTTCTCAGTTCTCTTTCCCAGCTCTTTCCCAGGTCTTTCCCCGGCCTTTCCCAGCCGCGTGGAGGGCCAAGATGGCCTGGTGCCAGCCAGAACAATGACTAAACCTACCCCTTACCTGAATACCAAGTGCGTGGTGCTCTTCTTACTCAGCTACCTCTTTTTAAAAATCTAACATAAATGGTGTTGTGACTCGGATAAAGGGCTTAAAGTCAGGATAGGTGGGATTCCTCTCTGTTTTTTTCCTCTTTTTTTCTTTTTTTGCTTGTTTTTCCCTTTTTGCTCTGAGGAATACCCACAGTTCTGATGGCCTTTTGCGAATTGGTCTGTCTGCTGTGGACACATCACACCGATACCATTGCTGGCCTTCACATCCACATCCACACCACTTCTCTACTCTGGTGAGTGAAACTACTCTCTACAATTCTCAGTTGCTCAGTCTCTGTCCAGACATGGCACCATGCCAGAGAGCTCCTACAGCCTTTAGCTGAAAAAGGCCACTCACCTCTGAAGCCTAGGATGCTTGGTTTTGGGACTTGGCCTTTTTTCTCTAGAGGGCTCTTGGGGAAGTAGGGAAGCCACACATGGTGGGTTAAGGGTTTGGCCCCATCTGACCCTTCAACTTCCACCAAGCTTACTACTCCATCCATCTATTCTAAGGTATCTTGCTAACAAGTTGCTCTTTTTCAGGCCCTGGTAAGTGAGGCCCAACCATCTGATGTGCTTTGTTACCAAAGATGTCTACACACTGTTGTCAATGCTTGATAGGAAATGTACTCGGTATCTTGCCCATGTAATTGTAACCCCTCTGTACAGTATTTTCACAATTAAAAAAAAATTCAGGTTTTGAGTTTTGCCTTTTTTGTTTTATGTTGTGTATTCTACTACTAACTACGTGGTTTTAAAATACTGGGCCTATCTGTGCTAAAATTTTCATCACATCTAACAAGTTTAGTCATTGCAGAATATTTGTTGGTCAATTCTTGATAAGGACCAGGTAAGCTCTATTCTCTATTCTATTTGATCTCCTTGTTGATTTATTGGAAATAATAAAGGGCCTTTGTGGCAAAGATTGCAGTTCAAAGGCAGCCTGGGCTGAAAAATCCCTAAGACTCCATCTCCCAACTAACCTGAAAAGAGCCAGGTTGGAAGCACGGCTCAAGACTCTTATCTCTAACCAGCCAAACACTGGAAATGGTACTTTAACTCAATGTGATAGAGCACTAGCCTTGAGTAGAAGTGCTCAGGGATAGTGCCCAGACCTTGAGTTCAAACCTCCTTGAATACCAACTGGGACAACGAGCACCTAGACTCAGCCAGTCTGGGGAACAAGGGACCATGGATAGGTGTAAGAGGAGATGTTGTCAAACAGCTACTTTGTGCCTGCCCTTTCAAAATTAACCACAGTTGGGAGGTCAATAGAAGTAAGAAGCCTGCCCATCCAATGTCTATACCTGTCTACCTATTAACTGAACAGGAATTTATATTCTTGTCTTTGTCACTTGACTTATCCTCTACCTAGTTGCCAGATATCATAAGTAGCTAGAGACATTTCAACCAACATTTTCAGTCCTTCCTCTTGCCATTTATTTGCTCTCTAGTATTTTTTTCCAGCCCTTCAATGCCTCATGAGACCTCTCCAGAGTTCATCTAAGGACTCACACCACCAAGGGACAGCAGCTGCTCACTGCCTTCTCTGGGAGGGGACCAAATTTCAGACTTTTATCCCTAATGTCAATGCCCCTGTTCAGCAGGAAGTAGCCAGAGAGAATCCGTGCCCCATTTCATGATTATTAAAAGACTGGAATGTAAGGTCTGCTCCTGGATGGAGAGCAAAGTCTCCACTGAGTACCTGCATTACCTAGGTGCCTGGAACGCCTGGAAGAGGTCACATCTGCATCCACTGAGGTCACATCTGAATTTGATGTGGCCACACCTTTCTCCACCCATACCCCAGATAAGGCCTAACCCAGGCCCAGATGCTCTCTTTCCCAACTCTCTCTCTTTCCCAGCTCTCTCTTTCCCAGTTCTCTTTCCCAACTCTTTCCCAGGCCTTTCCCAGCCTTGTGGAAATCCAAGATGGCCTGGTGCCATCTTGAATAAACCTACCCCTTACCTGAATACCAAAAAAAAAGAATTCATAGTAGTTCTTAAAATCTAAAAACATATGGACAGGTTTCTCAGCAGAGGAAGCAGGAAAACCCAGACAGCCCTTCCAATATTCCCATGTGGTGTTTCAAAAATCACTAATGATGAAGGAAATGGTGGCCTTGAATTTCATGAAGGCCATTCAGTGGGCATGAGGGGTTTATTTAGATTCATTCTCTTAATTTGTGTACTTTTGGCATTATTGGCATCTGACTCAGTGTTTCATTCTTGATAATCAAGTGCTCTACCACTGTAGCCATGCCACATCCCTTTGTGTGATGCTTTATGCCAAGACCAGACATTCTGGGATCCTCCTACTTGCATGTCATGCCACACTTGGATGACAGATGCATGCCACCATCCTCAGCTTTTCAATTTTTTTCCCCATGCTATCCTGAAAGGTCAATGCTCCTGATTTTAGCCCTTCCCTGTAGCTGGGATGAAATTTTTATTAAAAACAAAATTAAGAGCCTAAATTTGGTTTTTAAAAAGTTCAATACATGTGTTACAATTTTCTCCCAAAACATAAAATCCTGTGCTTCTAACTTTAAAATACTTAGCCAGCTAAGGGGTATTATGCATTTTGAATGTCTAACAACCACCCCAAAGTAGGCTGGCTACACACATTCCCATCACATCTATGTTCATGATTTGCCCAATAGTGACTGCTCTGACCCTGCGCCCCTTCACTTTCTCACAGTCCATCTCTAAGCAACTCTCAATAAAATCTGCATGTCAAGTACCCCATTTCCCAAACCCTACCTGCATCATGACATATAGAATCCACCTCACCTGAGAACCTGAAATCGTTCTCACCAAATACCTGGCAAACTCATCTATGAAACCATGAGCCTGGTTTGGTCATTCACTTACATAACAACGTGACAGCTTCCTGGCTTTGTGGAGGGAAGCTACACTGAATCATTGTGAAATAGCAGTCAAAACCGTGAAATCAACAACAGATACATGCTTTGTATCTGGTGAAAGACTGTGCTCAGGGAAGACTCAAAACAGTCCCTCCAAACAGACAATTCAATGTGACAAGTGTAGTAACCATTGGATTCACAATCCTGTGTGCACATACTGAGTTGGAATCTCCTTCTCTACAGGCTTGATAGGCAAATAGTCACTACACCCCCTAATATGGTGACACCTTCTCTGAAACCATTTGAGGTCTGAGCGACATGGGAAGGATTGGACATGAATCAATGGAAGCCACTGCACAGCCCAAAGTTCCTCAGGGGTCTGGAAAGGGACCTCTCCTGATGGTGAAGGATATCAAGGCCTTTCTTTCAGGAGCCAAGGCAAGATAACCCTAACTTCCCTGCAGGTGGACACTTACTTTGAGATACTCTTGCTGAATGACACCACCACACAAGCGGAAGAGTGAGGTCTCCAGAGAACGCACTTAGGGAAGAACACTTGCAAATCGCACCATAGGTTGGATCTGACAGGAGCCTGCTGTTCACTGGCACCAATGTGACAGGATAGCATCCCATTTTCCAGGCCCTATGGTAGCACAGGAGGGGGCTCTGCCTTGGAATGCTCTGTCCCCCATACGTTATTGGTTCAACAGATGTGAAATCCACGAATAGAATTCCTCAGAACCTTCTTGAAGGCCCTTGGTGCCTTTCTCATCCAATCGCTGCCTCCAACAGTGACTGGAAGTAGCCTCAGCTTCTGAAGGACCCCCCAGCTTCTGTCTGACTGGTGGCTTCCAGTCAAGCACACAGGCACTGGCCCTCTTCTTGAATTAGATGGGCCTCACTTGTCTCATCTGAGGGCAAGCCACAGAATTATGGCTTGAGTCTGAAGAAGGTCTAGTCACTGCCACCTTTGAGCTGCTGCAGTTATGAGCTGCCATGTGTTGAGGCCACCAGAGACCATGTATACACGACAGTCTCTGAGGACTCCACACACAGATGCCCAGTCATTCTAGCATTTCAGGTGCCCTGTCAAACACTTAAGGGAATGGCTACAGGAAAAGCAGACCAACTCAACAGAACCAGCTTAGACTAACTTGTGATATTTCAAGATCATGATGCTTCCTTTGCTCTAGACACAAGATAATTATGCCAAATGCAAAAACAGAGCAACTGCTATCCTGCCACAACTAAAAGTGTGGTGTTCCCACTATCTGTTTCACTGGTGCTGTCCTGGGACTGGTTGCTCTGCCACAAATTGGGTGTCTCATGCAGTCCCTGACATCTGCTCAGGAGGTGGGAAAATACAACCACCTACAAAAAAGGGAAACAAATCACACTACTTTGGCTGAATTTGAACCATGATCCCTCACATCTCAGCTTTCTGAGCAGCTAAGATTATAGCTATGAACCCCAGCTCACAAGAAAACACCGAGTGTTTATTCTTAATAGCGAAGTGTATGCCCTTAGAGCAAGGCATGCAGGCTGGTGGTGAGGGCCTGGCTTTGAATCCTGGCTTGTTTGATCTCATTGTTAGAATATGGTGGTAATGGGATTACCTTCCTTAGCTGGGTACTGAGGGGGAACTGTGGGAAACTTAACATATTAAGGACATTTGGGACAATGACCAATGTCAATGTTCAATAGACAATGGCCAATAGACAATGGCCAGGGCATGTGGGCATGATCAGTTTGAAGGGCAAACATTCTGCAAACAATTCTTATTGCAAACACATTGCCTTCAAAGCCATTGCATGATTTATTAAAAAGGGAGTAAGGGATGCTAGTCTGGTTCTGGAAACAGATGTAACCCAAATTGCTGCCAATTCCTCAGTGAGACCTGGGAACGCATGATCAATAGGCAGAAAGTGGACCACAATATGTGGGTATGGACAAAGTTTGTTGACATATCACATGCTGATTTACAGCATACAGACCTAAAAGTAGATCTTCAGACAAAGAGAAGAAAGTTAACTTTACAGAATTTCATACGAACACAGACAATTAGAGGTAATTTTAAGTCAGTAAGCAGGAAGAATTAAACCTTGTCAACAAATGTGAAGTAGCTCCAGTGATCAGAGGTTGCAAAGAGTAAGCAAGGCACAGGTGAGCTTCCTTAGACACACAAAGAGAGTCTCTGGGCATTGTTCTATAGAATTAACAGGGGAGAATAATCGCACTTCCTGCAAACCTTCACCTGAATCTGGCAGCTGGGCATCAGGCCTTTGCCCTGACATGGAGAAAGGGGAGTCCCTCTTATTTCCCCCAGAGGGAATACATGCAGGAATATGCACACTCATGGCACGTAAGACTTCAGATGGGGTCATGAGAATCAATGCCTCCAACTAACTTGCCTACTTGGTTCCTACAGCTGTAGAGCTCCATCTTCCTCACACCAACATTTTGTCCTTGTGACTGCCCAGAGACAAGAAAGTTTCCAAACAACTGGAAAGGGTTGCCTTCCTGGAGGGCTCTGATTGGAGAAGAGGCTTGGTCATGAGGACTTCCCATTGGTGGGTTCCAGTGCTGATGTTCTGTGACCTTCCCAAAAATCTTACACCTTCCCTCCCCTACCTTTCAGAATGACAGCACAAAAGCCATTATAAACACCTGTCTCTACTTTACCCTAACCCACTTTCTTATTTCAAAGGGTAGGGCATAAGTTTGCATCAGGAAGCTAAGCTAACAAACAACAAAATAACTTGAGTTTAAAAAGATCTAAACCCCAGGAATACCTCCCTGAGAAGGAGGATAAATGCTTTTATGGACTTCTTCAGAACTGTGGTATTCAAAATGGAATGCTACAGACAAACCAATGGGGTTAAGAAGTAAGATGCAGGCTGAGCATCTCTAATCTGAGGATCTTGTGTTGTGATGCTGTCTCAAGTGAGAAGATTCCACATTGGGCTTCCTGTGACTGTGGCCATCAAAATAGGAGCACGCTGCTATGGGCTCATGCCTGTAATGCTAGCTGAGATATAAGGATGTCTACAGTTCAGAGCCAGTGTAGGTAGAAAAGTCTCTGAGATTCTGATCCCCAATTAACCACAAAAATGTAGACATGGAGCTGTGTCTCAAGTAGTAGAGCACTAGCCTTGAGCAAAAAGCTCAAGGTAAGTGCTCAGTTCCTTAGATCAAGCCTCAGGTACAACACAAAAGGAAATGAAAACAAAAAACATCAAGGCACACTAAAAGTATATAAAGTTATCTTCAGTCTAGGTATATAAGTAATGAATGCATTTTATGTTTAGAATTAATCCCAGCACGAAGTTACCTTATCACATATATGCAAATGTTCCAAAATCTGAAATTCAAAATATCTCCTTTCTCAAGTATTTTGTAGGAAGGACAGTCAATCTGTTTTAAATTTTCTATTAATAAACCATTCTTTAATTTTTTCCACATTCTATATGTCATATAATTCTTAACATTACTTAAATAGAAATAAGCAAACATCTAACTGCAGACGACATGTGCCTATTGTGCTTTCCATGCTACCAAATTCCTTAATCCTTGTCCACAGTACTAAGAAATGGGTACTACTGAAGAAGAGATTAAAAACATTTCTCTATTTCAGGTGGTGTACAGTCTGAGTATTCAAAGGTAAGTCAAGATATGTCGTATTTCTTAAAGCTATACCCTTAAAAAGCAGACATCAGAATACAACACAGGAGGTACTTCCTAAGTACTCATTGGATGAGTAAGTGATGGGCACTCAAGACTGCTAGATTCTCTTTCCATAGAAGGGATTATTATGTTATATTAAAAGATAAGAAGTGAAGAACAGAACACATGGGAGAACTTTTGCAGCCATGCTCCTTTTTAACCTCATCTCCATATACAGTACTGAAGATCCCTTCAGATGTTAAAAGGGAAGGCAGAGGAAAAGAGAACAATCACCTGGAGATTACAGAGTTTCATCCAGTCAGGACTTAATCTGTTTTATGTCCCAAGTTCTATCTGGAGGCTGATGAATATTAGTCCCAGATGAATGTCAATCAAAATGTAGCTCTCAATTACAACTCCCCAAAGAACTTTCAAAATTATGCCAATTGTATTATTCTATACTCTGTAGAAACTAACCCAAATGTCACCTTTCCCAGGTCAGAAAGTATGTGCCCAATGGCCAATTTCACCAAACTCCATGCTAGACAGGCCTTGTTAATATTGCTCTTAGAAACATGTACATCCTGAATTACCAGAAAGAAACAAGAAAAATGATTCAGAAACCAGCCTGTTGGCATAAACTGCATCACATCAACACCTAAGTAGTTTCTTTATGTGGCTCCATTCTCTGCCCTTCCCAGGGCTTTACCCAGGGACTCTGAGCTAAATTTTTAATATATACATACACATACATATGTATGTACTTATGCATATATGCATATATATGTATGTACATGCATTTAAACACATATATAAATACAAATACACACAAATTATCATAACAAATAACACTGACTGCCTCCCCATAAAAGAAGTAAGGTTTCCTGAAGCTGAATTCCAGGTCTAATAAACAGAACAAGAAAACTTCTAGATGTAAAGTGAAGGCTCTCAACCTGTAGAGATATTTTTCTATGAAACCAATCAAAATAAGAATCATACCCTTCCAGTCTTCAAAGACAGTTTTTTTTACAGGAATTATGCATAGAGATGCAAAACATAAAGTTGTCTTTTGTCTTAGCTCATGAAGGTAAACTCCCTCTAGAATAAACTACTGAGCCTAGACCATACATTGTATGTTGAAGAATTTAAATACTCAATGCATATTATTGAAATTAATTCATAGTCATGCCTAAGAAATTAATTTACCTCTGCCCTGTTTTCCTTATGTATAATGTACCATGAAATCAAAGAAATAATAGTACAAGTTAAAAAAATACCTATTCCAATGTGGGCAATATGAAAAAAAATTACTAAGGAAAATAGAGATACTCAAAAGTAACAATCAGTATGGAAATAAATCAATAGTCAAACTTGTGAGTAGCTGTCAATTGCTTAAAACATTACACCCAGACCTAAACCATTTTATCTTTTCAGAAGGTTCACCATCTCTATAGTAAAATAACCATTTACTCCAATATCCCCCAGCATTTTTGGGGACATGAAGGTTAACAATACATTTTAGAGCTAATTGTCTCTCTGGAGCATTTTTCTCATCAGAGGACTTTTCCATTTTCTACTCAGCACAACCCGCTCTGTGCCCTGCTTGTCAAAGGCAGACTCCAATCCCACAGGCATGCCCATGCCTGGAAAGTCCATCACTAATCCCCAATGGCTGAGCTCACACTCAACACTCTCCATTTCATCTGCAGTTTCTATTGTAACCAAAGGAAAAAGCCAAAGAGCAAGACACAAACAGACCAGAACAGCAGCCACAGACAGTGCTGAAGTCTGAAATGGGACTTAATATTTATGAAAAAAAAAAAACATTCCTTAGGTTGAATCAATAGCTCCAAGTTCCCAGCTGCACCTGGGCATGGGCAACCCCTCCCGCTGCACAGCATGCCCTCTTCATTCATTGGTTCAGCATCTTGCATCATGGTTGAATCAGTCTTACCCAAGGAAAGGAAGAAAAGGAATGACATCTGCTCTGTTCTCTGCAATTTATCAGCTCTAGTTTTCTCATCCAAGAAACACATATGTCCAGTCCCTTCCTCACACACAGTCTTTGTTCTAGCACTGCAGAACTGCAATTCTGGGGGAAGAGAGAGTCATACAGTGTTATCTTAGCTCTTGCTTGTTTATGAAGTGTTCTAAACCCAAGGAAGAAACATTTAGATTGGAGACATGTAAAAAAAAGATTTCTGTTCTAACTAATTTGTTTCAAATTTTAAGGATACAGTGAATTTGGAAGCCTGCTAGCAGAGACATGGTTTTTTGCAGTTTGCTCTCTACCTTTTGAGTCCCCCTGTATCCTGGTTAGAAAGACCAGAGAATTCATATAATCCATTCTATCGCTTGTGTCAAAATAGCCCATTTTTTAATTAGTTTTTTTTTTATTGTGAAAATACTGTACAGAGGGGTTACAATTACATGGACAAGATAATAAGTACATTTCTTATCAAGCATTGTAACCTCCTCCTCTGTTTAACCTTCCCATTCCTTCTCATCTTCCCCGCCCCCTCCACCAAATCCCCCTGCCCCCCCAACAAAGTTGTAAAGTTCGTTTTCGACAAAACACTTGTACATCTCATTGTTGCAATGGGTCCACCTGTATCCCTATTTAAACGATTTGTTTTTCCCCTTCCCCTCCACAAATTATACTGACATCAAATACAGTGAAAGCAGGGGTTATACTTTGGGGAAGGGACATACATAGCAACAAAGAAATAATCTTATAAATGTTAGAAACAATCGCATGAAAGAAAAAAAACATTTGAATATATATTTTAGGTTTCATTTCCCTAACATCACCTTATCTGACGTTTACTGCTTAACTCAGACATATACTAGATATTGCAAATAAGGGAAGCCATGGGACCTATGTTTCTCTGGGCCTGGATTACTTCACTTAATATAATTTTTTCCAAGCCTTACCATTTCCTAACAAATGGGGGCAATGCCATTCTTTCTGATGGAGGCATAGAATTCCATTGTGTGTGTGTGTGTGTGTGTGTGTGTGTGTGTGTGTGTGTGTGTGTGTGTGTGTGTGTGTACCACATTTTCTTGATCCATTCATCTACTGAGGGGCATCGGGCTTGGTTCCATATCTTAGCTATAGTAAATAATATTGCAATAAACATAGTCATGCTGGTAACTTTAGTGTGGTCTTGTTTGTAAACATTTGGGTAAATGCCCAAAAGTGGGATTGCTGGGTCATAGGGGAGCTCTATGTGGAGTCTTTTGAGGAACCTCCATACTACTTGCCAAAGTGGTTGAACAAGTTTACATTCCCACCAACAATGCAGTAAGATTCCCTTCTGTCCACATCCCCTCCAGCATCTGTTGTTATTAGAGTTCGTGATTTTAGCCATTCTAACTGGAGTGAGGTGGTATCTAAGTGTTGCTTTGATTTGCATTTCTTTTATGGAGAGGAATGTTGAGCATTTCTTCATGTGTCTATTGGCCATCCTTCTTTCCTCTTCAGAGAAGTTTCTCTTTAAGTCTTTAGCCCACTTATTTCTTGTGCAGTTGTTTCTTTGATGATTTGTTGTTGGGGGATTTAATTTTTTGAGTTCCAAGTATACTTTAGATATGAAACCCTTGTCCATTGTATGGCTAGTTTATCTTCTCCCAATCCATGGGCTTAAAAATAGCCCATCTTGAAGGCCAAATCACCTTCAAGACTTCGCAGGGAAAAGGAATGATATCCCTTATCCATTCTCTTGTTGAGAGTTAACATAATGTGGCAAATTCCTCCCATCCTTAGCCTCATTTTCCTTAGTCCAGAATTTCTGTTTAGCAGACCACTGTTAGGCTCACTTCCAGCTTCATGAAAGATACTCTCCTTACAGGCCATCTAAGTCAATGTTAACACCTCCTTCTTTAGGACAATAGTCTATATTATTGGGATTGGAATTCAAATTCAGGAACGCTATTTCCAAAATGGAACATCTGGTTTACTCACGCTCCTGAGACCTACACCAAGTATTAGCATTGAACCTTAGCTCAGTCCCCTGCAATAGCTGATCATATACCTCATCCTACCAATGGCTGGTCACTTTTGGTGGGAGGATCATTCAAGCCCAGGAGTTGAAGGACATCCTGGGTAACACACACAGGAAGATTCAGTCTCAAAGAAACAGGTGCAGAACTCTAACAGAGGCTCTGCTTTTAATCCCAAGTACTAAAAAAACAATACTAACCTAATGCATAATAACTTTTTACTAATAATCAATCTCTTTTAATGCACAAATTATAAGTATTCTTTTTAAGCATCAAACTTTAATCTGCAAGTTTATAAAGATTCCAGATTACTGTAGAAGAAAGGTATGCTTAGGTTCCTCGCTCAGTGAAGTAAGCTTAGAAGTAGGAAGCAATTTCAAGTCATTTCTTACCTTAATACAAGGACATCAAAGACATGTTACTAACACTCATTAACTTTGCTATGCCTGTCATCCACCTTGAAAGCTTTTGTGTTGCTGCTGAAGATTTTCCACTATTCACTCATTTGCTTCAATGGGGACTTCTTTTCACATAACAGGATTATTTCCTCCATGCAGTCCTGGAAAGGTATGAAAACAGGAAGCTCCATTATTACTCGACCTCGCTGTTTTCTTTTTTTTTGTGCTTGTATGAGAACTTGAACTCAGGGCCTGGGTACTATCCTCTAGTTTTTTCTGTCAAGATTGGTGTTCAATCCCTTGAGCTAAGGCTATATTACCACAGTTTTGATGGCTAAATGGAGATAATTGTGTGGAATGGCTTTCAAATTCAGTCTTCAGATAGCAGCCTTCTGAGTAGGATTAGAGAGGTGAGACTATAGTGCCCAGGCCCCAGAAGCATTTCTTCCTTAGAAGTGGTGCTGTGGTTGAAGAGGTAAAGCACCAGCCTCGAGAACACAAAGGGCCAGGGCCAGTGGCCAGGCTCTGAGTTCAAGCCCCACCACTGAGAAAAAAAACACTTAAATGAAATGAAACTATTATTTTAGATATGAGACCCTTGTCCATTGTATGGCTAGTGAAGATCTTCTCCCAATCCCTGGGCTTTCTATTGATTTTGCTAGCTATGTCCTTTGCCATGGAGAAACTCTGCAATTTCATGAAAGCATATTTGAACAAACTTTCTTTGATTTGTTGTGTTTCTGGATATCTATTAAGAAAATTTTGGCATACACCAAGGAAACCCAGGGTTTCTCCTATTCTGTCCTGTAATGTTTTCAGGGTGTCTGCTTTGACTCTGAGGTCTTTGGTCCATTTGGAGTTGATTCTGGTGCTGGGTGATATATAAGGATTTAGCTTTAGTTTTCCACAAGTAGTTAACCAGCTTTGCCAGCACTATTTACTGAAGAGGTTGTCTTTCTTCAATTCTATTTTTGAGTTCCCTTATCGAAGATTAGATGGGTTCATTTCTGGGGTTTCAATTCTATTCCATTGGTCCTGAGGTCTGTTTTTGCGCCAGTAACCACCTGTTTTGATTACTATGGCTTTGTAGTAGAGTTTGAAATTTGGTACTGATATTCCTCCAACATTGTTCTTTCTGATAAGGATCATTTTTGTTGCTGCTTAGTGGATAGTGAAGTTAAATAATTACTTGAAATTTAATTATCTTATATTTATAAGGTTATACAAAGTGAAACCTCATTTTAAACTGAGAAATGCATTCTTGCTAAAGTAGTCATTGCATAATCATTTCTCTTCTACTGGAGTTATTGTTTGGCTTTTTATTTTTATTTTTATTTTTGTTGTCCATGAAGCTTGAACTTTGGGCCTGGCCCCTGTACCTGTGCTTCTTTGAGCTCAAGGCTAGCTCTCTATCACTTGAGCCATAAGGCCACTTCCACTTATTTTTGAGTAGCTTATTGAAGAGTCTCAAGAACCACTATCCTCAATTCTCAAGTTCCTGAGTAGTTAGTATTACAGGCATGAGCCAAGCCACTAGCACCTGCCTTGGGCTAACTTTCTAAATGAAATTGTGTAAGAAAAAAATTGTCTGTTAGTAAGGATCAGTAAAAAATTCCCTCTGACTTTGGAAACATTTTTTCTTGGTTTGTGTATTTTTCTTGCTGGTGGCAATCAAATTCAGAATTTCATGCAAACTACGCATACTATCACTAGCCATACCTGGAGTTATTCTGTGTTCTATTTATTTTAATTTTGGGGGCTGATTCTGGGACTTGAACTCTGGGTCTGGGCACTGTCCCTAAGCATTTTTGCTTAAGGTTACTACTATGCCACTAAAGCTACAGCTGTGTTTCCAACTTTTTGGTTGTTAATTGGAGATAAGACACATAGATTTTTCTCCCTTGGGTCAGCTTTGAACAGAGATTCTTAAACTTCAGCCTCTTGACTGGCTAGGATTATAGACTTGAGCCACTAGCATACACTTATGTCTTTAAAATATATCCATTAGTAACAATAATAAATGACTTATTATTACTACAGGATCACACCTACAATGCTACCTACTTGAGAGGCTGAGATCTGTAGATCATCGTGTAAATACATCATGGTTATACAATTCAAAGTTCATTAATTTTTGTATGTGCTGGCCCTAAGGATTGAGGGCTTCAATTCAAAGCTTGAGCACTATTTTTGAGCTATAGTACCACTTCCAGGTTTTTCATAGTAGTTTTTCAAAGTAGTTCATAGGACTACTGGACTTTTCTGCCCAGGCTGGCTTTGAACTGCCATTTGTATCCTCCTGAGTAGGATTTAACCAGAAAAGCCACACTGAAGGTGTATACATGCTCAAATGGTAAATGCTAACCTTGGCTGGAAAAAGTTAAGAGGATTCAAGCCCCAGTATTGGCACATATACACTTATATGCATGCATGTGCATACACACACACACACACACACACACACACACACACACACACACACACACACACACACACACAAACCAGACTCCTATACTCAGTTCCCCAGGATGAAAAAAAGGTAAAAATAACAAATTATAAGATGGATGATTATTTTAAGTAGCTTCAATAATTACTAACATGGCTATATTGTGGCTTAGGTGGTAGAATGCTTTCCTCCCATACACCAGTTCAATTCCCCATGTTGTTCAAACCAAACCACACAAACAAAAACACACAAAGAAGCATATCATACAAAAGATATATAATACTATGTAACAAACATTAATCATTAAACAATAACTGAAAAACAGCAAAATACAGCCATGTCAAAATCATGCATGGGGGGCTGAGAAGGTGACTCAGTGGTAGAGTGCTTGTCTTGCATGCTTGAGGCCCTGGGTTCGATTCCCCAGCATCACATAAGCAAAAAGAAAAAAGCCAGAAGTGGCGCTGTGGCTCAAGTGGCAGAGCACTAGCCTTGAGCTGAAGAGCTGAGGGACAGTGCCCAGGCCCAGAGTTTAGGCCCCATGACCGGACCTCCAAAAAAAAATCATTCATGGGAATACTCACTATCTAAAGAATGTATTGTTTTCTATCAAATCAATCTATAAATTGAATGGAATTTTATGAGAAGTCTTATCAGGACTTTTTATAGTTTCAGGCTGCATAGCTTAGAAAAAATGAGACCTGGAAAATGACATCTAGGAACTCTGATAGAAATAATACATTTAGAATAATACATGCACTATCTTCTTTGCTTCTAACTCAGGATGCATTCATCATCTTAAGGATAAGCATCTGTTCTATGGCAAAAATATATGCATTCTTTCCTGTAAGAAATTCACTAAAGGGGCTGCGAAGGTGGCTCAGTGTTAGAGTACTTGCCTTGCATGCATGAGGCCCTGGGTTCGATTCCTCAGCACCACAGAAGAAAAAAGAAAAAAGCCAGAAGTGGCGCTGGGGCTCAAGTGGTAGAACACTAGCCTTGAGCTGAAGAGCTGAGGGACAGTGCCCAGGCCCAGAGTTCAGGCTCCATGACTGGACCCTCCCCCCCAAAAAAAGAAATACACTAAAGACTGAATCACCAAATAACCAAGAACTCAGATGGTATAACCCCAGAGTGATTAAGAGCAAAGATAAACACCTATATATATGGCTTTATGACAGGACTTGCTTTTATTATATAAATGCCACTGATGTCAAAGAGCTCTTTGCGCCTACTGTTAAGAGCACTCACACTCTGAGTGTGCCTCTGTCTTCCTGTTTATCTGCTTATCTGTTTGTTTGCTTGCTAACTCAATAAAGTATTGCCAAGTTTTCTTACCATGGTGACTACTCTGCAAATTTTTATTCTGTGACCAAGGACCCTAAGTCAAGAGTTCCTACTGATAGAGGGAAACTTCCCCAAACCTCACCTGGACCCAGTGACTGTTGTTCCTCAAAGTTATGAGGTGAGTTGCTGAGTGGTAGAGTGCTTGCCTTAAATGCAAGAGACTCGGTGTTTGGTCCCCACTAACAGAGGAGGGGAAGGATTTCTAAAGATCAAAAGACACAAAGAATATGAAAGAACAATTTTGGGGATACACCATAACTCAAAATGAGGATTTGTTATACTAAAGCCTAGTAATCAAGACAATCTGGTATTACAGCTGAAGAAAAAGAATTACACAGGGTAGAGAATTGAGTACAAGCCCATGTAGAATCCTGAGATTTGACATTAGACTATTCAACAAATAGCTATTTGGATGAGCTATCTATTTATATGGAATAAGATACAAAATAGACCTTAACTTAAAGCCATAGCAAACAATTCCTAAAAACAAAGAGGCAAAGGTAGAAAGCAACACTTAAAAGCTTTAAGAATGTAATAAGAGTACATTTTAAGAATGGAGATTTTCCCCAAGGAAATGAATACAAAGGTCGGAAAATATCAATAAGTTTACATTACAGCAACACCTTTGGTTGAGTAAGTAATATCAAGAAAAATATAAACATCCTCTCTTAAGGCTGAAGACATTTAAATAGTATGTATTCAACAAAGGAACATTTCAATCAAGAAGATGACAGATAGGATACATGATATTGAATAAAATATCTGAGCATGCAATTCACAAGAAAAGGCATATGTGATGTGGCAAGATTTATGAAAAATATTCTATCAGGAACAATAAAGAGATATCACACTTGTCAGACTAGGGAAAAGTTAAAAATATACTGGACAATACCAAATGATTGGAGAAGGATTATATAAGAATATATGTGGATATGGATACAAACTTTATCATTATGCAAACTGCATATAGAGGAGTAAAAGTTATCAAACACCACTGACTAAAATTCATGAAGAAAATTTTCATACATAATATGAAGTACATCACAATTAATATGCACTGTCATAAGTATTTGTGATGATTTTTAGCACACTGGAAAATTTTTCAAGGAAGAAAAAAGGGGGTAAGAAGCCTTAATAAGGACCCTCATTTGTGAAATAACTTCAAGTACCCCACTACTTACTAGTTCGTAATGTTTTCTTTTTTGTTTTGCAATTCAGTTCCCACAGGGCAAGGGCAGGAGAGGAACAGCTTCCTTTGAATTGGGGTCATCTGCAAATGGTACCTGCATCTAGGATAACACAAATCATGAAGCTAGAGGTTTGCAAGATTAAGAAAAACAGGCTACTGGGCATGACCTGTTTGTGGAAGGGGAAGCACTGGATGGGGTGAGCAACAGTATCCCCTGCTCAGGGCTCATAATCCCAGTATATAGGCTATAGTTGGGAAGGGTGGTGGACATACTCCAAGCTCCAATGTGCCATCTCTTCTGCCCGCTAGAGCCCACCCTTAGTCCAACTGGCACCACATAGACACAATCATGTGTCCACATTCCATGAATGGGTTCCCATAGAATGGCAGGGTGGGAGCAATCTTTACATGAAAATGGATATATCTCAGATGGCACTGTCTCTGAGGCTGACAAATCATGAATAAAGAGTTCCTTTACTTGAACAAGAAGAGGTCCTCACTATGAAGTCACTGTACCAGGTAAACGACTAGTTAGGGAGGTAGCAACATACCCAGATCCAAGTTAATAACCCCAGGCTACAAAGGAATTACAGGGGTATGGACACAGGACCAGGCCCAATATGCCCACAATCAGGCCTATCTGGCATCATGTATGTGCCCTCTTATGAAAGTGTGTACTGGCGCATAGGCCTATCAGAAGGGACCAGCAAGACAGTAGTCCACATGGTGAAGAGCAAGCTACCAGGCACGACCTCTCTTTAGCAGGAGTAAGCACATTTAGGAAGGTAGGCAGCACCCCAAGTCCCAGGCATATAAGCCCGGCTCCACAGGCCTGTGAAAGGGATGTTTTACAGTCTCCAACCCCATCCTTTTTCTCTTGGGTCCAAAAACACCTAGGACCTATCTAATTTAAAAATAGGTTAAGTGCTTTCATGGGAACATGTGTATACACATGCACAAAATCCCTGACCCATGATTTCATTTTCACAGGACAGAGGAGGGAATGGAATCACTTACTTTGAATTGAAGGCCTCCCAAGGCTACACTGAAATTAGCCAGCTAAGGAAAAAGGACAAGCTATGGCTTCCCTTCTTCTGGATCCAATATATTGCACAACAAGGCCACTCTGGCACCACATTTGTGCCCTCCTGTGAATGTGTATACACACATGCATAACCCATATCACAACTGGATTCCCACAGTTCCAACCGGGAGTGGAACCACTTACTGAGAAGGACATAGGCACATATAGCTGCACCTGGGCTGACTCATACCAAGAAGCCAGAGGTCCCAAAGTGAAGAAAAACTGGCCGCCTTGTATGGCTTCCCTGTAACAGGATAAGCCCTGGTTAGAAAGTGCAGCACCATGCCAAACTCCAGCCCGGTAATCCCAAGCAGCACAGGCCATACTCTGCAAGGGAGACATGAAAGACCTACTCTCTATGCTTTTCTTCCCTTGGGCTGGCATCAGCACCCAAGTGGGAAAATCTTGCCACAGGTCCTTGTGTTCCACAAACTGGTGTATACACAAGCACAATGATATACTCACTCAACCCCACACAAATATTCAGTTACCACAAAGGGAGAGTGGTCCTATTTGCCTAGAAACTAGGGCATCTGGAATGGCACTGTCACCTCGATCTTCAGAGAAGGACCTGCAAGATGTTAGTCCAAGAGGGAAAGAACAGGGTTTTGGGTATGCTCTCCCTGTAGGAGGAGGAGCACTGGTTGTGGAAGGTGGACGCATGCCCACTTCGAATCCCACAACCCTGGGCTATACAGGACACAGCTAAATAGCAAAACAGGACAGCTCGTAGTCAAGGAATCTCCAAGTCTTCTTTCACTTTGGTACTATAATATATAGTATACAACCAGTCAAATCTGACACTATGTACATGCCTTAGTGTGAATGTGTGTACATACATGCACAACTGCTCACCAGTGATTTGGTTCCCACAGTGTGGCAGGAGATGTCTAACATAAAATGAAATGGGGGGCATGTGGGATGGCATCTGCTGTGGCCTGGCACAGATCAGGAATTTAGATTTCCTTAAGGTAAACAAGAGGCTCTCAATCATTTATTCACTTTAGCAGGTGAAGCACTAGTTAGGGAATATGTTGGAAGCATCCCCTGCTCCAGACCAATAATCCTAGGATACACAGGCATATGCTGGGTAGGTATGTGGGGCCACTGGAGCACCGTGTATGTACATTACTTCAAATGTCTGCAAACCCTCTCACACTTGACTCTTTTGGCATAGAGGATGAGTAGAATGAACTTACTTCAAATCACATGTATCCAGGATGGCACCCCCAACTGGGCCCACAGGACCACGAAGAGGTCATGAAGCTGCAGTTGAAGGAGCCCTTGGGTATGACTGCCCTGTTAAGAGGTGAAACACTGGTTGAGAAGGGTATCAGCATCTGCAGCTCCAAGCCCATAACCTCAGCCTACACAAGTCATAGCCTGGGAGGCATGAAAAACCATGCCTCGACTGAACATTAGATGCTACATGAATGAGAAAATTTCCATCCATCATAAGCACAGCCATGTAATGTATATTATCTAACTATTTGAAGTAGGTGGAACATGGGTTTTTCTTGTAATTTTCAAAAATATAAAAATTAAGATCTTTTTTGTTTTTGGTTTGTTTCTTTTTATCTTTTGATTTGTTTTGTTTTTGTGCCTGTCTTGGCACTTCAAATCAAGATCAAAATGCTGTTCCAAAACCTCTCTGTGCTGAAGGTTAGCCCTGTACAACTTGAGCCACAGCACTATTTCCAGCCTTCTCTGAGTACTTTGTTGGAGATAAGAGTCTCATGAACTTTTCTGCCATGGCTGGCTTCAAACCACAATCCTCATTTCACAGCCTCCTGAGTAATTAGAATTACAGGCCTCATGGATAGTTTTTTTTAAACAGTTGTACAATGTATCAATTGGTTTTTACAATGCCTCTTAGACTTTGTCATAGTGTCCATCGACTCTTCTAGTCTATAAAAACCCCACCCATCCCCTTTCTTTCCTAGTTCCATTTTCACATATGTGCATTGAATCTTATGTTGTATTTTCCAAGCCATCTACTCCCTATTACTTTGCCTCTTTCCATGTCTCCTTTAACACCTACCCAAGGACAAGATATGCTTCATCTTTTTACTGTTCGCATATGATACTGTTATGTCAGAGAGGTTAGAACATAAAATTGAGTCATTATGTCGAAAATGAACTTTAAAACTTTGGTGCAGAGGGGTGGTCGCCGGGGAGGATGGGGGGGCGGGGGAGGATGAGAAGGGATGGGAAGGGGACAAAAAGAAGGAGGCTACAATGCTTGATAAGAAATGTACTCATTATCTTGCCCATGTAATTGTAACCCCTCTGTACAATACTTTCACAAAAAAATTAATTCAACATAAAATTTTACTGCTTTCTGTACTATATAGTCTGAACTCATATATAATTAATGGACATGTGTTTTACTTTTTTCAAATTTCATGGTCATATTTTAGATCTAATATACATATGAAAGGACTTACACTCCATTTCTCTTTCTGAGTCTTTCAACATCCCTTGCACATGAACATGCGTGTGCGTGTATGTGTATGTGTGTGTGTGTGTGTGTGTGTGTGTGTGTGCGCGCACACACACACACACACATGCTAGTTCAGGTTGACAAACTCAGAGCCTTATTCACTTTTTGCTTTTTTCCTCAAGGCTAGTACTTTACCACTTAAACTACAAATTACTCCCTGAGTTTTGATGGGTACTTAGAGATAATTTTCCTTAGTAACTGGTATTATTATGTATGAACCACCCAGTTCAACATATTTTCACACTCTAAAGTCATTTTCAACTTCCCAATTTTTAAAGGAAATTATTGATAGGGCTTAAAACTCCAAATAAACCAGTAATCTACTGTAACTTTTGCATTCCCTTTTTCAAGCCAATTAGATTATAAGTAGCCTATTATCTTTGAATGCATAGTCTTTGATATCACAAAAATTATGTTCCTAAATACACCTTTTTCCTATCATACCTTTTCCTTTTTGGCTGTCATTTATGTGGCATTTATTATTATTTGTACCTGGAAGAAACATTGCATACATGTACTTTTGTTTTCCAAAAGTCTAAAATATTTGTCTAAAATATTTATAAGTCAAATACAACTGAGTTATTTCTAACTGCCTTTGGAATATAAAGAAAACTTCATTGTATGTATGTTTATGTATATATAGTATGTATGTATGTATATGTATATATGTATATATATATATATATATCACATTTTCTTGATCCATTCATCTATTGAAGGACATATGGTTTGGTTCAATATCTTAGCTATGTTAAATAATGCTGTTATAATCATAGTTGTGCTGGTAGCCTGAGTATGGCCTTGTTTGTGATCCTTTCGTAAATGCCCCAAAGTGGGATTTCTGGTTCATAGGGGAGCTGAAATGTACTCATTACCTTGCTCATGAACTGTAACCCCTCTATACAGCATTTTTAGAATTAAAAAAGTACAAAAAAGACAGAAGCAAAGCCAAGAATGTGCTGAACCTGACTGTCACTCATGAATGCTCACAGATGGCTAGGAGAAGGGCCAGGCTAGTGCTACTATGACAGGCTTGGCTTTGGCTTCTTCTTCAAAATGAGAAGTGAACAATAGGAGACTATTTTGTAACTAATCAACACTCAATTAACTAGGGGTAGAAAACAAAACAATAACAAAAAAGAAATATAAAGAAAACTAAAATATAAAGAAATCTGTGTTTAAGAGCATAGGGAGTTTTAGGCTCATGATTTGGGTATGATGTCAACTTAGCTCATCTCAGAGAAAACAAATGTAAAAACCCAATGAATTTTTTTAACATACCTCTTAATTTTTCTATCCCCAATTTTCTTGTCTTCTGTTCTTGATTCTTGAACAGATAACCATTTGAGGGGATGTCGTGCATAGATGGGTATGGAGGAAGCATCAGCAAACATGGAATAGCAAATCCGGCCATACCTATATAGACTGTCCATCCAAACTGTTCGGCCATTTATGCATAGATAAATCCAACTATTGCAGAAAAAAGAATAAGTCCTTGAAACATCTGTTCAGCTAGCTTCTTCCCCTTGTAAACCTGGTTGTAACCCGGCGTCCAGCCCATGAGGGCTGTGGAAGTGGTTGAGTCAAGGCATTGCATACTCCTGAATGGTTCGCTTTCAGGGTAACCGGGGGCAAGGAGCCACGGTTGGGATCTGGTAAATTGTTCTAAGCCTTGCTTTTGAGGGTTAATTGCTGCCCATACTGGCTGCGTCTCCATGGCGACTGCATTTTCTCAGCCTCTTTTCATTCTTTTCTAACACCTGAAACGGCACCAATTTAGACATTTTAAGATATTACTTCACTCGTCCCACTTTCACCTATGCAATCTTGTAGAGGTCCAGTAGTGTCCCAATCTGGGCAGATTTTAATCCTGGTGGTCTTGTAAATGCTGCCATAGTCTTACAGTTTCTCATACAAGACTGGTCAAGGATCTCGTACTTCCTAAAGAGGCAAATGAAGGGATTTTTAAATGCTGTCCAACTTCCATATTGAACCACATAAATATCAAATCCCAAGGTCAAGTTATAGTTTTTTTTCATTTCTTCAACAGAAAAAGCCAATCCCAAAACGAATTATAGTTCTTGAAAATCAAGCTGCATAATGAGCATAGAAATTTAGGGAGTTTTTCAAAACTTAAGATTTTGATTGTTTGAATGCTTACTTCTCTGCCAATGAATATGTTAAAACATTATCTCCAATCAGGATAAATTGCAAATATTATACTTATGTTTGTAAATAGGAATAAGTAAGGACATGAAGGGAATTTGTCATGCATGAGATTCAGAAACTTACTTAAGCTCTGAGACAGCTTACTTTATGCCCACTTTCACATGCACCACAGCACAAACTTGTCCCTTAAATATGAAATAGACTCTCATAAGACACCAAGTATTCAGTTGTCTTTTTCTTGGGGTAACAATTTCCATATGTGTGTGAAAATATTTTGTTTGGCTGGGCAACAGTGATTCACACTTGTAATCCTGGTTACTCAGGAGTCTGAGATCTGACTACCATAGTTAGAATCCAGCACTGGCAGGAAAGTCTCCATGGAATATTAATCTCCAATTAACCACTCAAAATTCGGAAGTGATGCTTTGTTTCAAGTGGTAAAATGCTAGCTTTCAGTACAAAGCTGCTCAGGTACAACTCCACGGCCCCAAATTCAAGCCAGGGAATTGAAAATAAAATTAAAATTTGTGTTCGAGTCACCCAGTTTAGGTTATGTGTTTATATGGGAAGTCAGGCTAACTAACAAATATTTCAATTTAAGAACATCTTTCAGAAGGAAAGTGTCATTTAGAGAAGATTCCATAGTAAGCTCTGCTCACACACCCAACATTGTGAACAACACGTCCTGCAATATCAATCAGAACAAGAGCTCAAATATCAGGTGAGGGAATTGTATTTTCATTCATGTAGCACAAAAGGATTCATTCAACTCTAAGGAAATCATTCTGAACAGAGGAACATCAAACATGGGGGAAGAGGAATGAATTGTGAGCAAACTCTACATTGAAATTCCAATTCCAAGGCCAGTAGGACAAAAAGGAGTAATCACTATTATATTCACAATATTTTTAGATTAAAATTGTGGATAGGAAAGAAAACAGGAGTAAAAAGGATTAAAGTACATTTCTTTCTTTGTGTACACTTTTGATATATGTATGTGTGCACATTTTAAGGAAATTAATATAAGGAAGTAAAAACGAATTGTTCAAAGGAGTAAACAATGGTAGCAACATGGAAATTCAAATGAGAATATTAACTTTTTCAACATATGGTATAATATATATATATATTTAAAATTTCTCAATTCATGCCTGTTAACTTAGTGATGTCTTCTAAATAGAAGAAAATAGTTACGTTGAAGGAAATCTAGTCGAGTACTAAACTGAAAGCAAGGATGAGGAGACATGTGAAAGAAGTTTTGTCAAAAGTTGACAACAGTATAAATAATAGTTAATATTAGTGTTTTGTGGATTTAGGAAATGATGAGGATGCTAACAAGTTAAAATGCTTGTTCTAATAAGTAATGACAGAATTTTAAATTCCTACATACACAAGAATAAGAATACATGATACCAACTAAAACATAAAATGTTAATCAAATTTTTGACAATGACATCTACACATATATGGCAAGCTATTGTATGATCAAGCTGTCAAAAGTGAATTTTGTATGGAAGATTCTCTAGCTTAGAAGAGAAATGGATATAATACTTAGGTGTGTCTCTGTTTCTCTAACAGTTGAGTCCTAAATATAATACATAGATGCCAGCAGGGTTTGGCAGGAAGTCTTTACAGAACTGAAAAAAATGCATTCTATCTACCATGACAACGGTACTTTTCAAAGATATCTTTCACAAGAGAAAGATAAAGGACAAATGCACAAACATATTTCCAGACTGATGCAGTTAAGAGACTATACCTCCACCATACCTATTCTACAAAAATACTGAAGTCTTTTAGTCCAAAAGATACCTACATTAGTGAACAAGAAAATACACAAGAATGCACAAAATTTACTGGTAAGACAATAAACTGGTAATGGCAAAATTTAAAATTCTGGGTGGGTATCTGGATGAATGGTGATTAAGCCTGTCCATCCAGTGCCTGGGACCAGGAGTTTCCTTGATACTGCCCCCTTTTCAAGACTACCTAGGCATGGGCCTGCTCAGGAGCCATTATGCTATGTCACGTATCTCCATGTTCATGTCCTGTTTTATGTCTCCTGGCTCTTCTCCAGTCATCATGTCATCCCAACTCAGCAATCCATTGGAGCTGAATTGGTTTGCTAGTATTGTTTTCCTTTGGTCTGTTTCCTGAGTTCAGTGTATTTGGTGGATGCAGGTCTTTGTAATTGGTCATCTGCACATAACTAGCACTCCAATAAAGACTCCTTTGTCACCTCTGACTGAGCCTCCATAGCCAAGTTTATTTAAACTACAGAGTATACCCAGCACCAGAGTATCCCAGAAGGAAATGAAAATAGGAAAGGGATAACAAAATTTTCAGTCCCTAATCTCAATCCTAACACAGGGAGGTGTTGTGACTTCTTGGTCATGGAAGCAAGTTCTACCATTGCCCCTCAAGCATTTGTCTATCTCCTGGTGTAGGTAAACATATCCTACTACTAGCAAATAGTATTATGTGTGGGCTGGGCTCCACTGAATATCAGGAACTCAATATGTGGTGAAGATGGAAAACTCTCCTGGCAGATGAGCATGAGTGGTTGCCTAGCTGTAGCTCTATTCCAGTGCTTGACTGTTCAGCTCTAATGGGAATGAAAAAGGTCCCATCTCTCTACTTTAATGTTTAATCTTTCAGAACCTGTCCAAACTTATGTACCTGTAACCCCTCTGTGTATCACCTTTATAATATCAATAAAAACATTTTTTTCTTTTTTTATTGTGAAAATACTGTACAGAGGGGTTACAATAACATGGCAAGATAATGAGTACATTTCTTATCAAGAATTGTAGCCTCCTCCTTTGTTTCCCCTTCCCATCCCTTCCCATCCTCTCTCCACCCCCCCCAATCCTCCCCTCCACCACACCCCCACACCAAAGTTGTAAAGTTCGTTTTCGACATAATGACTTGTACATCTCATTGTTGCAATGGGTCCACCTGTATCAATAAAAACATTTTTAAAGGAAAGTTGTCCTAGACAGAACAAGAGGACACAAGAGTAAGGGGAACTCTGACCCATCCTTAGCCTCACCATATATATTAATATGTGCCACTAGGTACAGAAAGCAAGACATAACGACTTATACATCTCATGGGTGGGGGTAGGCGGGTGGGAGGATTGGGGGGGGGCAGGTGGAGGATGGGAAGGGATGGAAATGGGAAACAAAGGAGGAGGCTACAATGCTTGATAAGAAATATACTCATTACCTTGCCCATGTAATTGTAGCCCCTCTGTATGGTATTTTCACAATTTAAAAAAAGAAAGAAAGCAAGACAAGTTATGAGGCCTCTCCTTACTCATCTCGTAAGCTTCTCCTGACAGAACTGATGTTGGGTTTGTCTCAGATAATACAAAAAATTCGAATATCAGCTTTGCCAATCAAACAGGTACTGTGGGTGATTAGTACAATATATAGATTGCACAGTTTCTGCCTGTGGGCCAACACAAGGTGCTACAGCTGGCTCTGGCTTTAGATCTTAAACTAATGCTAGTGTTGCCACAAGAGTGGGCTCCAAAAAGAGTCAAAAACATTCTAAACGTCTCAAAGTGCCTAACAACCCCACAAAAATCTCACTTTGTGAGTTGGTCCTAAGGTATGAAGTTCAAACTGGAGTTGGGAAGAATTTCATTGTGTCTAGAGCCCATGAGGACTTCACACCTATTGAACCTGTTTAGGATTTCTAGTGTTAATGACCAACTGTCCATTCCCTGGAGAGCAGCAGAGCTTGGGTTTTCCAGTGCCTGGGGGAATGCTGTTACACTATAGGTGGTTCATATCTATGCAATGTATTAGAACAATGAGCTCTTTTCCAAATAATCCTGTTTGATTAAAGTCTCACAATCTGCTATAAGCTATCCTTGCTCTGTCTATATATAGGTTAGGGAAACTCCTTTCAGATAGAATCAGGTGCCCCCTTCATAAATATTAATTCTTATTCTCATGCATCAAATAGTTGAAGTTGGATTAAGAGAACATTTTTTCATTCAAAAGTAGAGGCACAAAAAAAGATTCCGAAGATTCCACAGCTGTAAACAGCACACTCTAAAGGGCCAGCCTAAGCCAGCATCTTCATGGCACATAAAACATGGTGCTGAAAATAACCAGTGAGGGTGCTTCTCTGATCTGAGCACTCCATTTTCAGGCTCTATTTCCAATGCTTTTCCTGCAGGTCAAGAGTTTCACATTATTAGAATTGGCACTCATATTTTGAACAGATAGTTCAGTGCCAGGTGGATGTTGGCAAACATCCAGTAGATGGTCAGCAGAGTTAGGCTGCATGTTTTGAAGAATTCACCAACTCCAACAAGTCTAAGTGTAGGATACCTTGTAAAAGACTCATCAAGTCACAATGTCTATATTTTACTCCATGATACCCTTATGGCATCAGGGATATGTAAAATTACTCTAGGGAGATATCTGTTAATCCAATAACAGGTAAAATCTTTCCTCCATTACTTATTGTGATCAGAAATGCATAAGGATTCCTATTAGTGTATGTGGACAATTTGTAAATTGTAGCTTTATTTAATATATTGTTGATTTTTTTTTTTTTGGTCCGGTTGTTGGGCCTGAGCTCTGGGCCTGGGCGCTGTCCCTCAGCTCTTCAGCTCAAGGCTAGCGCTCTACCACTTGAGCCACAGCACCACTTCCGGTTTTTTTCTTCTTGTTTATGTGGTGCTGAGGAATCGAACCCAGGGCCTCATGCATGCAAGGCAAGCGCTCTACCACTGAGCCACCTTCCCAGCCCTATATCGTTGATTCTTAAAAACATCAAATGGATATTTGATTCACTTCACAAGATTACTTTCTGAGTACTTGAAACAACTGCTGGCTTCAGGGAGACTTCTAGTCCATGAGACAAGCAGGATCGCTCTGGCTCCAAAGGTCCCACATGTGTACACAAGGGCAGCACTTGTGGTGAGTAAATATTTCCACTCACAGAGCTTCTCTCTCTCTGACCACAATTCCAGTCATCTTCTCCTGGACACTGTCTCCAGGTATTCCAGTATGCCTTAAGTTGTGAATGGTCCTTGTTTTTCTAGCCCATAAAAATTGAAGATCTAAAATGTAAAATAAAACACTACACTACAGACAACATAAAAGAAGAAACATTTTATTTAGACAGTAAGCTACTGATTAAAACTTCAAATATCTCAGTAAATAAGAGCAAAACTTGACAAATGGGGTTACACTGAATTAAAAATGTGGCACAACACAATAAACAGTAACTAGGGTGAATAGATGGCTTACAGATTAGCTTAACATCAGCCAAGAACTTAATTATCAGAATATGAAGGAAGGTTAGAAATCTAAACTCTTAAGTAATGTCAATGAACACATTGGCAAGCAAATTTAAAGATATTCCTGACATCTGGAAGTATATGGGGCCAATTAAAATACAAAAATAGATGCTCAACATCCTTGGCATAAAGGAAATGCAAAGCCAAAGGACATTGAATTTTTCACACTTCAATGACAATGTCTATCACCAAGAACACAAATAAAAATGCTGGCAAAATAAAGTGATCACTTATACACAATTCATAGGAATATCATTTCATACTATGGAAATGTATGTAGTTTCTCACAAATTATAAAAAGCTGGATGCTTGTGGCTCACGCCTGTAATCCTAGCTACTCAGGAGACTGAGATCTAAGGAATGAGGTTCAAAGCCAGCCTGAGCAGGAAAATCTGTGAGACTCTTATTTTTTTTGGGGGGGGTTCCTGTTGTGGGACCTGAACTCTGGGTCTGGGCGCTGTCCCTCAGCTCTTCAGCTCATGGCTAGAGCTCTACCACTTGAGCTACAGCTCCACTTCTGGCTTTTTTCTTTTTTCTTATGTGGTGCTGAGGACTCGAACCCAGGGCCTCATGCATGAAAGGCAAGTCCTCTACCATTGAGCCACCTTCCCAGCCCCTGTGAGATACTTATCTCCAAAAATCCACTAGAAAATCAGAAGTGGCACTCTGGCTCAATCTGTAGAGCACTCTTCTTGAGCTGAAGAGTACAGGGACAGCACCCAAACTCAGAGGTCAAGCCCCATGACTGACAAAAAAACCCCACAAAAATGATAAATAGATTGAAGATATGAACCAATACCACTACCTTATGAGATTGAGGTTCATTGCATATGTACATGTATGTGTATAAATAAACCCTCTATAGAATTAACATATGCTACTAAGAATGAAAAAGTAAGTGATATAATTATATAATATAAGGAGTATACAAGATTAAAGGGCCAGTGGAAATCTCATTAAAAATTTTTTCCTACATCAAATACAGTGAAAATGGGTTATACTTTGGGAGAGGGACATACAAAGCAACAAAGAAATCATCTTATGAATATGTTAGAAACAACCGCATGAAAGAAAAACCATTTGAATCCTTATCTAGAGGTTCATTTCTCCTAAAATCAACTTATCTGACCATTTCTGCTTGTCTCAGACATATACAAGTTATTGCAAATTATGTAATTGTAACCCATCTGTATGATATTTTCACAATAAATAAAAGTTTTTCCTTCTACAATCTATAGTACATTTGCTGATTTGTTTAAACAGCAATGCACATTTTCTGATACGTAGTACGTGATTATGGGCAAGTACATCATGTGCATGGAAGGTTGTGACATTTGCAGAGTGTGTACACATCTCTGAAGTAGCTCTGCTCTCAAGGGCCATTGGGGTCTCTGTGTGGTATTTGTGTCTAATATATTATGACAAGTAGAAAACATAGAGTCTGTACCGATATTGATTTAGGCTCATGGTAGAGAAGGAAGTCTTCTATTACCATATGTTCTCAAAAACATGTCTTGAAAAACAAAACTAGATTGTGAAAGCAGGTTGAGTAAAAATTACCTGTGTAAAGGTGAAAGTTCAGAATGCAAATGTGACATTCAATTTGGCATCAAACTTGATTTATTGAGACTAACTTACTGAGGATATTTTTATGATGTACTAATCCGTGAATTTATCAGAATATATTAGATATAAATTCTAGAGCCCTTAGTAACATTTTGTTGGTTTCAGCATCATCATTGCTTCCAGGGAGAAGTAAGCAGGTACATTTTTGGAAGCCTGTGCAAATGGAAATTTTATGGAACCCTGCCTAGATCAACCAGCAACGTTCTGTGGACATTGAATTTATGAACTGACCCATTGGGTCTGATGCCTTAATAACTTTGGTTGATATCCCACTACAATACATTTTTTTTTCTGTCCATTTCACCATGCACCTGACATGGGATCCTCTGATGCAATTCAATTGCATCATTCTGAATGACTTTTCGGCAAATAGACACAGATATTGGAGTAAACATATCAAAGTTAACTTCAACACTAGGGACTCACTGTCTGTGGTCTTGGAAGAAACAGTAGCACCCGAGATGAATAAGGAGAACCTGCAAGTGTGCTTTCCAACCTATGTTTTTCTTCTGGATGCAAGGCCACAGACGCAGAGCTCCAGGGAAGAATGTAATACATTCTTCCTGGGGATTCACAAGAGTTTTCCATGAAAGATGGACTATACTACACATGTTTGTGAATAAAAGGACTCATGTGCACATGTGCAAAGATATCTATATATATACACACATATGTGTGTGTGTGTGTGTGTGTGTGTGTGTGTCTGTGTGTCTGTGTGTGTGTGTATACCTAAAACTGTGGGCCTCAGTTTGAACCAGGATTTTAGCTTAGCAGATACTTCATGGATGTACCTTTCGACTTTCACATTCCTTTTCCTCCAGCTTCCACTCTTTGTTAGTCCTTGGCTGGCATTATGTGCTTTTCTACAATGAAGCACTGAGCACACATGGATGGAGATGGGATGTTGCTGGTGTTTTGGCCCTCTACACTTTAGACAAAGATTGCAGTAACAGGCGATGTTTCCAAGGCATGAAGAGAACAAGCCCTAAGTAACTCATTAATCTATTTCCATTTACTGTTTTGTTCTCAGGATAGGCAATGCCTGAGGGAAGTTTAGGTGCACAGATGAGTGTTCTCTTTCTTCTCTACCATGCCAACCCATCCTTATGCACCAGTGAAAAGCTCAGTTTCATACTTGTACCTTTCATCTATGGTTCAGTACATTTCTATCTACTAGTAGGAAATGAATTTGGTTTCCTCCCATATATAGCTTCTCTTTCTAGGCACTACACTTTACTCAACTATCTTCTTAATCCCAGAAGTCACTGCAGATTATGATGGGATGGCTGCTATTTCAAACATTTGAGTCAGTGTCACCAATTATGTACTAAAAGGCTTCAGATACTCCCTTCCCTCCTATTATACACACACAAACACACACACACACATATGTGTATATATATATATATATATATATATATATATATATATGTCCTTATCTTATATGCCAGTAGTATGTTTGCTTATCTTTTTTTCTTTTGTGCTTGTACTAGAAATTCAGGGCATGTGCACTGTACTGCGCTTTCTTGCTCAAGACTAGTGCTTTATCACTTGAGCCACAGCTCTACATCTGATTCTTTTTGGTTGTTAAATAGAGAAATGAGTCTCACAGTCACCCCTGCCCAAGATAGCTTCAAAACATGATCACCACATCTCAGACCCCTATGTACCTAAGACTACAGGCATGATGCACCAGTCCCTAGCATAGTTTATTTTTCTTATTCCGTAGTATTTATCCATGTTAAGCTAACTTTCCTTCTCTTAATTTCCCAAAACATGCTTGTGTACTTTTGTTTCTGTGCTAATATGAACACATTGAGAATTATAATCTCAGCAAATCTCATAACTACCTATAGATATGAAGAAAAGAATAGTCTGTATTAGTAAAATATCATTAATGGTTGGGCTGGGAAGGTGGCTCAGTGGTAGAGCGCTTGCCTTGCATGCATGAGGCCCTGGGTTCGATTCCTCAGCACCACATAAGCAAAAAGAAAAAAGCCTGAAGTGGCGCTGTGGCTCAAGTGGTAGAGCGTTAGCCTTGAGCTGAAGAGCTGAGGAACAGAGCCCAGGCCCAGAGTTCAGGCCCCATGACTAGACCCCTCAAAAACCATACCCTTCATATTATTGACTACAGATGATAATATTTATACATGAAATCTTTCCTGTAGATAAGTGGACCATGGCAATTACACAGCAGTAAATGAGAAATTTCACTCAATTCTACACCCACAATCGTTCTCAATTTCTGAACAATATGATACTTGTGCCAAATAATTTTTCATATTGTAGTTCCACCTGCAAACCATGAACTTTTTTCATAGTCACATGGTCTATTTAATTCCATTTTTATGCCTTCTTCTACATCCTTTATTCTCTCCTACATCTCTAATTATTTCTGTTCATTTTCACCTTCCTGAAGGAGCAAGCATTACAGGTATGGGATATTAGTGTTTGGTTTGCTTTGTACTCTTGATTGGCCTTTTCTCTCAAGGTTGATTCTCACCATTTGAATCACTCCTGCACTTCTGGATTTTTTTGGTTAACTGGAGAAAAGTCTGTCAAGGAATTTTCTACACTAGTTGACTTTGGCTTAGTATCTGCAATTCTCAGGTTCTTGATTATATAAGATTACACGCATGAGGCCCCAGCACAGATAATTTTCCAGACTTTCTGGATGTATTCCCAATCTCTAATTTGTATATAGCATTACCATCATTTGAAGGGATTTAAAATATTTTAGTATGTTTTGAATTTGTACAAATTATATTATGATAGGCATCCATTGTGGTATTTCCATATATGAGTACAACATACTTGGAATAAATTTATTCTTATTTTTGGTTTTTCTTTTTTTGGGGGGGTACAGTTGGGGGGCCTGAACTCTGGGCCTGGGCGCTGTCCCTCAGCTGTTCAGCTCGAGGCTAGCACTCTACTACTTGAGCCAAAGCATCACTCCCGGCTTTTTTTTTCCTTTTTGCTTATGTGGTGCTGAGGAATCGAACCCAGGGCCTCATGCATGCAAGGCAAGCACTCTACCACTGAGCCACCTTCCAGCCCCTTATTTTTGTTTTTTCTACTAAAGAAATTCAGCAATGATTTTGAGAAGCTACCTTTGTGTTCTAGATCATCTTTATAAAGAACTAGTTGGTTTGTTTCTTACAGATCCAGGTACAAATGTGCTTGAATGGCAAATAGGAGTGCGAGTTAACCACCTATGAATATAATTAAAAGTCATAATTGAAATGAGAATCCTCTAGTTCCCATGGCATTTGAGAAACTTTACCAAGACAGAAATAAACAATGAAAATGTAATGCCGTTCTCTATCAGTGGGACCCTTTAAGGCAATAATCTGCAGGTTCTTTGTTTGCATGGTATTTTTAAAACTGTATCTTTTTTGGTCAAAATTTTATTTATTCCATCCTAGTAAAAAACATGCAGATCAAGTTTAAAGAGATGGAAATGCTAACTACCTTAATTTGATCATTATAATTACATTATATTAATTTTTAATACATGTATTAGTCACATTGTACCTCCACAAGTGTGTACAACTAAAGTAATAACTATTAGCAGAAAAAATGAAACAAATTAAAATTAAATGCGATCACTAGGAAATAAGGTGAAAATATTACAGGTATGTGATCTACTACTGTGTTTGCATGGAGTGTGTGTGTGTGTGTGTGTGTGTGTGTGTGTGTGTGTGTGTGTGTGTGTGTGTGTGTTTGTGTGCGTGTTCATACCAGTCCGGAGATTAAACTCAGGTGCTGTCCCTGAGTTTTTTGCTCAAGGTAAGGCTTTACTACTTGAGGCACAGCTCTTTCAGCTTTTTGCTGGTTAAGTTGGAGAGGAGGGTTTCATGGACTTTGTTGCCTATGCTGGCTCTGAACTGTTATCCTCAGATCTCAGCCTCCTGAATGACTAACATTACAGACATGAGACATTGGTTTCCATCATTGAATGTTATTTTTAATTTTTTGTACATTTTTATTGTAAGAATACTGTACAGAGGGGTGACAAGGTAATGAGTACATTTCCTATTGAGCATTGTTGCCTCTTCCTTTGTTTTTCCCCTACCATCCCTCCCCTCCTACCGCCACAATTACCCCCTCCCACCAAAGTTGTAAAGTTCATTTTCCACATAGTGTTTTGTACATGTCATTGTTATAGTGGGTCAACCTGTATCCTTATTTAAGTATTTTGTTTTTTCCCTTCCCCTCCCTGAATTACAGAAGTAAAACTGTACCTTGCAGGCATTTAAACAATTAGCAAATTAGTTAATATATATGAAGCTACTTCATATATATTATTACAATACTGTGATCCTAGCATGCATCTCAGACCTCATCCCTGAGCTTTGGTATGCATGATATCATCATTTAAAAATACATTTCTTCTGCCCACACTGCTATGCTCTCCTTTAACTTAAATGTCTCTTGCCCTAAAGATTATCTTGAGGTTTGCCATTTACTCATCACCCACATCCAATATTCAGTTACAATAACACTGCAAAATTTTGTGTGGCTTGATGCATAACTCATTGTAGTTTTTATTTTTATTGTATTGATTGCTAAAATGATTTAATGAGTTTCAACCAAATATTTGGCTGTCCCACTGTTTCTTTCAGTGTGCTGAACCTTTTCAATTTGATGCAAACAAAGCTGTTATAAATTTCCATTCTTGGGTAGAATTTAGGGCCTTGTAAATAAGAAAAATATTCTACCACCTAGTTGAGTTCACACTTAAATCTTTCTTTTTCTTTTTTTCTTTTTTTGGTCCAGAAGTGGGGCCTGAACTCTGGGCCTGGGCGCTGTCCCTCAGCTCTTCAGCTCAAGGCTAATTCTCTACCACTTGAGCCACAGAGCCACTTCTGGTCTTTTTTGTCTGCTTATGTGGTGCTGAGGAATTGAACCTAGGGCCTCATGCATGCAAGGCAAGCGCTCTACCACTGACCCACCTTCCGAGCCCCACACTTAAATCTTTCTATTATTTTATGACAGGTGTGAGATCTATTAAGGTTATCGTTATTTTATATTGACCCTCATTTTCACTACTACTTTCAATGTTCCAGTATCTATTTGAAAACTAATCAACTTTCATTTGAAAAAATTGTGTATTCAAGGATAGGCTTTAGTTTCAATGTTTGCCACATGGATAACCAATTTAACGGCTCCATGCCTTATTTTGGGTGCCATCTCTAGGCCATGTATTTTTTGTCAGTTCTCCAAAAATCAGATATCTGTAGATGTTACAAGTATTTCTGTCTTATTTTTCATTGATTTATGTGGTTTTTTGTTATTTGGCCCCATAGCATAAGAGAAAGGCAGTGATTTTTCAGTACTGTTCTTATGTCTTAACATCATTCTGAATAAAGGATTTCCTTTTTCAGAAAATGTAGTCTGCCTGTTCTATTTCTGTCTAGGAAGGGATAGAAATTTTGATGGAGATTGAACTGAACTTGTATATGGTTTTCAGTAATATGGCTATTTTCACCATACTGATTCAGCCCATGCAGAATCATGGAGATATGGATTAATGTATGTCATTCTGTTGATTGCTGCTTTAGGATTTTTACTTCAGCCTTATAACCCTTCTGTTTTGCACAAACTCCTTTTGATTCATTGCTGATTGCCACTATGCTTTTGCTCCTGACATCGTTTCCTTCATTCTTTCTACTATTCTTGAGTTTCTCTTGTTCATTGACATGCAGTGCAAGTTATTTAGTTCATTATTCCTTCTCTTGGTTTAAGCAAAATTTGATAGTTCCTTTAAGTCCTGTTTTCTATAACTATGTGTTTCTGATGTTCTTTTCATTTTCATTTGTTCCTAGGACCAGATTATTTCATGAAATGTGCCCTGAAAAAAATTCACTTTATCATGAAGCAATTTTTTCAATGAATAATTTTAATGCAATTATTATTTAAGTAATAATGGTTAAAATATAATTCACTTGATTTTCATATTATGTGCCCATATTCCTTGCTAATTTCTAGCATTACTACAGTGTAATCTACATGTGTGCTCAAGATAGTTGTAAAATGTTAAAACATGGCTGGTATTTGGCCCTACCCCATCATTTCTCCTGGAGAAAATTCATTACATTGATGAACAATGCTTTATTCAATAGAAGTTGGTTAAAATGTTCTTTGGCATATATAGGGCTCACGTGATCAAGGGTGAAATTAAATTCTAATGCCTGCCTGTTGATTCTGAATGGCAAATCTCTCCATAAAATCTTCACCTATTATTGTATTAAGGACTATCTCAAAGTCAGTTAGTATAGTTAATTGCTTAGAAGTGTGAAAATAAACACCTACAGTTACTATTTCACTTTGTTGATTTAATTCCTTTATCATGACATTAAAATCTTGTTACTTTTTGATCCTTTCATTAAAGTCTATTTGATGTGATGATGTTATACATGCTTGCGCATAGTTTTTTGTATTTCATTTGCATGTAATGTTTTATTCCACTTTTTTCAAGTTTTTGTTATTATTTTAAAGGTGATATACAGAGGGATTAGAGTTACATGTTGGATGAGTACTTTTCTTTTGGAATGGTGCAACCTCTGTCCTTTTCTCTCAGATTTTCCCTCCTAAGCCCCTTCCACACAAGTTGTATATTTCAGTTTCTGCCTAGTGTCTAGTATCACTGCTGCATTTGTTCACACTTTGTTCCACCATTTCTGTGTTCTCCCTTATCCTTACCAAAACAGATAAACTTATATAAAATCAGAAATCAAGAACAGTGACAAAGTCTTTCCATTTCCTTATGAAACTAGCAATATCATTTTTTCAGATGGGAGCATACAATGCCATTAGCTATGTAAACCACACATTCTTAATCCATCCACTGAGGGCCATCTGGGTTGATTCCATACCGTGGCTATGGTAAACAATGTTGCAATGAACATCATTGGGCTGGTGTCTTCACTGTGGTCTTTTTTGTGTTCTATTGGATGAATGAATAAGAATGTAATTGCTGGGTCATAGGGAAGCTCTATGTTTACTCTTTTGAGGAATGTCCATAATTCTTTTATGAGTGGTTGAAAACTTTACATTTGCATCAAAAGTTTAGTAAGCATTCTTTTTTGGCCATATCCTTGGCAAAATCTGGTATTGTTAGTTTTCTTTATATTGGGCATTCTAACTGGGGTGAGGTGGAATCTCAATCTTGTTTTGATTTATATTTCTTTCATATAGAGAAATGTCAAATCTCTCTCTCTTGATGGATAAATTTACCATTCTACATCTTCTGCAGAGATAGCTCTCTTTCAGTCTTTAACTCATTTATTAATTGGGTTATTGTTTCTTTGAGGACTTGATTTTGGAAAGGTTTAATGTTTTGACCATTGAGTATATTTTAGATACGAGGCCTTTGTCTGATGCATACTTAATAAAGATCTTCCCCCAATCTGTGGGCTTTCAATTTATCTTGCTAGCTATTCCATTTGCATTGCAGAAACTCTTCATTTTGAGGCAATCCCATGCATCCAGACTTTCTTTGATTTGTTGTGATTCTGCATATTGACTTCAGACATTTTGAATTGTGTCAAGGATCGTTGGTGTTTCCCCACCTCTTCAGGGTATCAGGTCTTACACTGAGGTCTTAGTTTCTTGTATAATTGATTTAGGTGAAGGGTGATATATAAGGTTCTATAATATCTGTTCTAATCTCTTTGAAGTTTTCAGCACATGTTTACACAATTCTCTTTTGACAACTTGTTGAAGATACTGTCTTCCTTCTATCCTATTTTTTTTCTCTCCTGATACATTATGTGGCTATAAGTATGTGGGTTCATTTCATGGTCTTCTATTCCATTGGTCCTCACCTCTGCTCTTTTTTTGGCAGTTGTGGGGCTTGAACTCTTTGCCTGGGTGCTGTTCCTGTGCTCTTCAGCTCAAGGCGAGCACCCTGGAGCCACAGTGCCACTTCCAGTATTCTAGTGGCTTACTGGAGATAAGAGTCTCACAGACTCTCCTGACTGGGCTGGATTTGAACCATGATCCTCATATCTCAGCCTCCTCTGTAGCTAGGATTATAGGCATGAGCTGCTGTTGCTCTGCTTTCTGCCCTATTCTTGTACTATTATCAAACTGTTTATTACTATGACTTTATCACAGAGTTTGAAGTTGGGTATTGATATTTTTCTAGTACCAGTCTTCATGCTGAGGACTGTTCTTGTTGCTCTGGTCTTTGACTATTCCACAAGAATTTTCAGATTGCTTCTTCTATATCATTGAAGAATGTTTTTAAGATTTTTCTTAGTATTGCATTGAATTTGTAGATAGCTTGAGGCACTACTACCATTTTCATGATGATAATCCTTCCCAATCAGGACCATGGAAGGTTATTCCATTACCTTATAGTTGCTGTAGTCCATGGCTTCTTAGCTTCTCCAGAGCATTTTTCATAAAGAGGTGTTGAATCTTGTCAAACACTTTGTTTATAAGATTTTGTAGTTGCTGTCCTTGTTTCTGTTGATGTGTTGAATCTAATTTGATCATAGAACACAACTTCTTTGGATAGTTGTTAAATTAGGTTGGCTGGAATTTTATTTAGAAGTTTTGCATTGATGTTCATCCAAGAAATGGATCTACAGATCTCTTTCATGATGAGTGTATGTGGTTTTTGGATGAGCGTTTTGCTGGTTTCAAAAAAGAACTTTGGTAGTGATCTTTCCCTTTCTGTTTCATTGAAGATTTTTAAGAAATAATGGAGTGAGTTCTCTTTGAAGGCCTTATAGAATTCAGCTATATATTCATCAGGTCCTGGGCATTCCTTAGATGGAAGGTCTTATATTGCCAGTTCAATTTCATTACTTGTTATGGGTCTATTGTCTTGGTTCCAATGTATTTTGTTTGTTGGAATATATCAACATTCTCTGGAAATTTCACCATTCCTCCCAATTCTCCAATTTGTCATGATAAATGTTTACAAATTATTCCCTTCTAATGTTCTAAAGCTTGATTGTATCTCTCTTGATTTTCCGATTTTTGCCTATAATTTTCTTTATGTGTGTACATACTCTTCTTTTGGGGATCAGATTTGCTAAGTGTATGCCAGTTTTATTAATTTTCTTAAAAGAACCAATATTTGTTAATGTTTTATGGTATTTTCTTCTCTACTTTATTTGATTTAATTTTTGGTGTTTCAACCTTTTACTTTGGCTTTTGGTTTATTCCTGTTCTTCAAGAACCTTGATTTTCATCATTAAACTACTGATTTGAGATTTCCCCAACTTGTTTTTGTAAGCACAGAGTTATAAATATTCCTCTGAGTACTGTCTTCATTGAGTCCTAGAGGATCTGTATTTTATGGGTTCATATATGTTGTTTAATAAATATTTGAATTCCCATTCTAATCTCTTCATTCTGTGATATATTATTCATTATCCACACTTTACAGAATTTTCTGTCATAGCATTATGTGTTGAGCTGTAATTTTATTCCATTTTGATATGTCAGGATGCAGGGGAATAATATCATATTTTTTTAATTTGCAAGATTTGTTTTGCGACTTAAAATATGATCTACTTGCTAGAGTGTTCATTAAGTTGTTGAGAGGAATTTATATTCTGATGCTCCTGTTTAAATATTCACTAGATATCTGGAAAAACTAGGTGGTCCATACAATCATATATGTATGAGTTTTCTTTGCAGAGCTTTTCCTGGATGATCCAGAGATGACAATGATGTGTTGATGTTACCAATTATCAATGTGTTTAGATCTATGTGCATTGTTAGATTAAAATGCATTGTTTAATAAAATTGGGTACTCCAGCATTTGGTGAATAGATATTTAGAATTGGTATATTACTCTGAGAAAGAGTTCCCTTTATTAGTATGTAATGTCCTTCTGTGTTTATTCTCATTAATTTAATTTGATGTCTATTTCATCTGATATTAAGATTGCTACTCCACCCTATTTTTTGTGGGTTTGCTTTCTATTTGATAATTTTTTTGGTTGGGACAGCAGGTGGATGTGTTTTATATCTTGATCCAATTACTCAATCTATGTCATTTAATTGTAGGGTCAAGCCCAATAAAATTGATATTTAGGACTGAGAATTATTTAGTAACTCCTAACATGTTACTCACCTTTCTTCTGTATCTTGATTATCTGCCCTATTGCTTGGTTATACTTTTATGAAACTTTAATTGCCAGTTTCCTGTTCTTCTATGGATTCTATAAGTAATTTTTGAATTACTTATATTTTAATATTGCCTCAATTGTTAACTTTAAAGGTTTGTTGATTTCATTGCATTAATTTCTTTAGAATGTGCACACATGAATAACTTTATACACATAAACATGACAAAAGAGAATGAAAAGTACTTTGATCCTCTTTACTTTTTTATAGTCATTCTTTTCAATATCTCAATCTAAATATATTGGGAAGTGATTACTGCATTGTGCTACGGTGGCCTTGGAAATTGGATTTCAATGTAAAGCTTGCTGACATTCTCATCCCCATGTTGGAGGTTATTCTCTCCATAATAAGGACATTGGAGTTGGATGACTCCCTTTACTATTGTCATATGAATAAGAAATAAAATTCCATCACCTGATGGTTAAGCTTTTGTTTTGCTTGATATTGCATCAAGTGTTTTTTTTTTTTTACTATGTTGGGTCTGTGAACATAACTTGCTATAGAATCTTCCTTAAATGACACTTAGCTTCTGAAAGACATTCTTACATGGAAGATTTGTTAGTTACTCTGACCTGCAATATAACCACATTACACAAACTAGGTGGCTTGAAATAAAACTTTTCTCATATGTGGAGATAGTTACCAAACATGAAAACAATAGAATATTTGTTGTCTCATGAAAGCCAGCCCCACATTTAATGGAAAATGATTGCTGTGGTTTATGTGGTAGTAGAGATAAAGCAAACTATCTTGTGCCTTAACTAACTTTTTAAATTTCATTCATGACAAATTTCCTTTATGTCTTTCACACATGAAACTATATTCACATTATATCCCAATTTAGGGTAATATTTTAACATATATATGGGCAAGAAAGTAAGCATTCTATACTTCAACATCCTAAGTTTGAAATACTAGTCTTGAAATTCTATGTTCATTATTCAGGTTGACATTCATGAACTACTAGTGTGTTTTTTGTGGTAGTTGCTATTAAAGAGCACAACAAATATCCTAGTCTTTTACATAACTTGACTCTGGGATTATATAGATATAGATATAGATATAGATATAGATGTATGTATGTATATAATGTTCAATATGGAAATTCAACAGCATTTAAAGATCCCTTCATTTGCATCTTGAGAAATTATAATATTCCAAACCACAATCATATGAGGGAAAAAAGTCCATAGCAGCATTTACAGGACCATCAGGAAGAATATCTGCCCAGATTGTTACATTTCTGAATCTTTACAGGTTCACAGATAAGAATAGGAAGGGTAGGCGATAGTAAAAATATCAAATTTGGGGCCATTTCAGCTGTTAGGAGAGTATGATAGGAGGAGATTGGATTTATGAACCTATCAAATTTTGTAATATCAAAGAGTAAGTACTCAAATATAATGGAATAGGATAGTCCCTTTGGTTTGAAAAGAGAAAAGTTAGATATGACAAGAGGGTTTTTTAAATTTTATTTTATTTTATTTGTGAACATACTGTACAGAGGGGTTACAATTGCATGGGCAGGATAATGCGTACATTTCTTACCAAGCATTGCAGCCTCCTCCTTTGTTTACCCTTCACATCAAAGAGGGTTTTTTTTTAAAGTTTTACCCTTACTAATTTTCTTTAAAAAATCAGGAAATGACTTGAAAGTGTAGAGATATGTTAAGCAGAGTGTGCAAGTAATCAGAAAACATTCTGAATCAACAAGAATTAAACAGGAATTAATGTGTGGTTCAAGTTGTTGATTGGTAGCTTTGAAAGGAGTAGTACATGAGTCCCTGAGTTTATATCCCTGTATTACCACACATATACATATGCTTCTGTGTAAGATATATTGAATGAAGAAAGTCAGGCTCAGAAAGTGAAAGTAGGGGGTGGAAAGGTGGCTCAGTGGTAGAGTGCTTGCTTTGCAAGCATGAGACCCTGGATTCCATTGCTCAGCAGAAAGATCTGGAAATGGTGCCATGGCTCAAGTGGTAGAGTGGTAGACTTGAGCTGAAGAGCTGAGAGACAGTGCCCAGGCCCAAAGTTCAGGCCCCACAATTGGCAGGAAAAAAAGAAAGTAAAAGTAGGTATGTGTTCTCTCATATGTAATATTAGATAAAAATTATGCTCATGAAATATTATAAAGTTATGGAGCCCACATATATTCACTTACATATATACATGATCAATCTGAATAAATTATAGTACATATCAATCTAACCTTTCTGAAAAATTAACAGACTATATAAAAAATGAGCCCCAGAAGCATATCTTCTTGGGGCGTTTTAAGGGGATGTGGAAAGGTGTAAAGGTAAAAGAAGAATATGGTTGGGCAAATACAACATAATATTCAATGTACATATGTGAAAATGGAACTATTAAAGTCAGGGAATATCTGTGGTAGATACAAATGAGAGGAGTTGATGTGACAAAGACCAAAAGAGTTGATGTGACAAAGACAAAGACAGTGACAAAGACCAAAAGACATTGTACAAATTGATTTGTTTTACACTTAATTAAAAAGTTTTATTTTTTCTTTTCAAAAACTAAAAGAAAAACATGTCTAAATAAAATACAGTGAAAGCAGGGGTTATACCATGGGGGAGGTACATACACAGCAACAAAGAAAGCATCTTATAAATATGATGGAAATAATCGTGAGAAAGAAAAAAAAAACCCAGATGAATCCTTATCTTGGGGTTTATTTTGCCTAACATCAACTTGTTTAAGAGTTTCTGTTTGTCTCAGACATATACTAGTTATTGCAAATAAGAAAACCATAGGACCTATGTTTCGTTGGGCCTGGCTTACTTCACTTAATATAATTTTTCCAAGTCTTTCAATTTCCTATCAAATGGAGGTGGTGGTGGTGGTGGTGGGATTGGGGGGGGGATGGGGAGTTGGAGAGGGGAAGGGATGGGAAGGGGAAACAAAGGAGGAGGCAACAATGCTTTATAAGCCCTGCTTTCACTGTATTTGATGTTGATATAATTTGCGGACGGGAAGGGAAAAAACAAACTGTTTAAACAGGGTTAGAGGTAGACCCATTACAACTACGAGATGTACAAGACGTTATGCCAAAAAACGAACTTTACAACTTTGGCGGGGTGAGGAGGTGGGGAGGAGGTAGGGTGGTTGTGGTATGGGGGTGTGGGGGTGAGTGGGTGGGGAGGAGAAGGGATGGTATGGGGAAACTAAGGAGGAGGCAGCAATGTTTGATAGGAAATGTACTCACTATCTTACCCATGTAATTGTAACCCCTCTGTATGGTATTTTCAAAATAAAAAAAAAGTAATAAAAAGAGGTGATATCTCAATGTTGTTTTTTATTATTTTTTTATTTTGAAAATACCATAAAGAGGGGTTACAATTTCATGGGCAAGAAAAAAAGAAAAAAAGAAGAGGCAAAAAAAAAAAGAAAAAAGAAAAAAAATGCCTTCCATTTTCTTCACATGGTTATATAACATATATGATGACTGGGATTGTCATAGATAGAAATGTTCTCATTCATGGAGCATCTTCTATTCCTTATCTTTAGTTTACCTTTGGGACTTTTGATCATGTACTGAGTGACCATAAAAAGTTTCCTTCTCTCTATTAGATGTCCCCAAAGAACACATCAGTAGCAACTGCCATGGTCTTATTACTACTTCACTTCAGCTGGAATTGGGTAGGACTGTTAACATTACAAGATGAAAATGTTTGCGGATTCTTCCTGCATTGAAAGAAGAGATGGCCAAGAATAATTTGATCTGGCAATAACAAACCAGTGATGTATATTTTTAAAATCATGGCACCCTATAACCATATAAGTAAATCATCAGCGTATGTCCTCATCCTATATGTCCATGATGAATTCCTACTATATTTAATGGTGTGTGTTGAGTAAATTTTAATAAAAGGAAAAGTTGTAGAATGGCATTTAACCATAAGAAAAATATTTTCTGCTTAGTTCATTACATGTACCTGTCATTTTTTTTAACATCATCACCCAGATGTTTTTGGATTCACAAATTTTGTCAAAGTAGTTAACCGTTCCAAATACCAAGGAGACATTTTCCTTGGTGGGCTGTGGTTTCTCCTTTAATTGCTCAGGTTCTGATTCTGATTTGGTAATGGGGAGAACTATCCTCATGATGCCTCTTTGGCTTGGTTGCCTAGGCACATTTTTGACATGACTATGTCTGGAGACAGTTACAGTATATAGAATGCTGTATATTCTGTGGCCCAGGCTCTCCATGACACGCTTCTTCATCAAGCAGTATTATAAACAACGGAAAATAGAAAAGGTTCAGTGCCTTCACCTGCACAGGTAAGGACTTAAAGTTTTGGATGGTACAGTGAGGAACGTCATTTCCTAGACAGGTCTCTTACTGTATAACAGTTTGTAATTGAGGTCTCTTACACATGTGTGCTTGTGCTGTTAATTTAAAGCAGGTCAGTAAAAAGTGCAAAATATATTCCATTTTTCCATAAATTCATTTAGTTTCAAATAACCTCAACATGCTCATAGCTAATGTTTTGAAAATTAAAAATTCACCTTTTCCTGATGTGTTTCTTAATACTAGTAAAGATAATCTGCTAAACAGAATTATCCATATTTTTATAAGTAAATTAAATTCATTCAACTTTGTGCATGAAAATTTTACCATTCTCAAACTATAGATTTTTACAAACTTAGTTATGTGAAACTGTAGTGAGGAAATTGGGAATTGTCCCATTTATGAGTATTTGTATGGAACTGGTTTCTCTTGAAACAAAGACTTCTATTTCTTTGCTGAGTGACCAGGATGTCCAAAGATTATTTTGATAATTTTTTGTCCCATAGAATTTTTTATTTCTTCACTAGGTTTTTCTGCTCTTTTGGAATGCTGAATCTGAAATTTTAATCAGGAGCTTTACTCATTTCAGATTTTTTGTTTTAAGTCTGAGATGTACTTCATCATAAGATGATGTATCTTTTTTTAGGTGTACCCATTTTGTGAATAAAATACAATTTCATAATCCTCTTTGAGGCCAAGAGATTTTGATTGAGAAAAGGAAATTAGAAGAAGAGTATGACATTGTGAACATTTGGAATTTTCCAGAAGGTCTGACCTCAAGTGGAAGTAGGCCATTTTTCTCCACATAAACTACATGTTCACAAGCGTTTGAATAATAAAATATGGTAGAGTGGGCCATAGGAACTACAAAGGTGGGTGGGATCTAATTGTAATTTCATATAAATAAGCAGATTTCACCCTTAAAATGTATTCCTGGCTGGGGCCAGAAAAGTCACTCCTATAATACTAGATGTTTAGAAGTCAGAGATTTTAGTATCATGGTTTCAAATCAGTCCTAGCAGAAAAGCCTGTGAGACTGTTATCTTTATTTAAACACCTAAAAAACTGGAAGTAGAGCAGTGGATCAAGTGATACAGTGCTAACCCTAAGCAGCAAAGCTTAGATACAAAGCCCAGGCACTGAATTCAACAATAGTTCTGGCTCACACATATACTCTCACACACAGAAAAAAAAACACACAGACTTTATACTCTCTGTGCTTACTAACATTTAAGTATATCAAACTTAAGAAATTTTATTGATTGACTCTTGGATAGAAAAGAAACAGAATAAATTAATGGAGCTGAGCACTGGGGACTCATGACTGTAATCCTATCCTTCCAGATCTAAGATTACATATCAGTTTAAAGCTAAAATGGGAAGAAAATTTTGTGAGACTCTTATCTTGATTAACTACCAAGAAGATCAAGTGGAGCTATGGCTCCAGTGGTAGAGTGGTAACCTTGAGCAAAACAGCCTCAAGGACAGTGGCCAGATACAGATTTTTATCTCTAGGTTAAGCACCCAAAAAATAAAAAGTTAAAAGTGTGTTGTTCAATATTTATTTAGAATGTTATCATAGAATGTAAATTGTATTTTTCTTAGCTGGTTTCTATGCTGAGAGAAAGTATCAGAGGAAACATTTAATTTTTTTAAAGAGTTATTTTGCTCCCTTCTGTGGAGAATCCATTCAATGGTTTGTTGTCTTGCTACTTTAATGATCTGTGGAGAGAGCAAACAGTGAAAGAGCTTGTGTGAGCAGATTTTCAATGCATGGCACTGGATAGATGAAAAGAAGATTGGAAGGGCCTGGGCTTCATATAACCCTATAAAGATGAGGCCTGTGCTTTATCTTATAGCATACTTTTAAAGCATCAAGAGGATTCTTTCTCCTTGTCCCTCAACATGTCACAGATGAGAAGGAGACTACATAGGATATTATGAATTCAAGGAAATTCCAGAAGGCTGTCAACCAGGACCTACTTTCCCATCATTATCCTCTTTCTTTTAAAGGTCAGACACTTCTCAGTAGTTCAGGCTAGATAGAGACTAAGTATATACTACATAACACTTTTGATATATGATGTGGAATCTATAACTGCATTATTAGAGTTATGTTCATACAATTATATCCTTAATAATCCTATTCTTTAAATCAATGGACTTTTTAGTATTATGTAAAATTCTATACATTTACTGACAAATATCTTATTGTTCTCAGGCTCCTCACTCTGTCTGCAGTGAGATATGTCCTGGATTCAGGAAATCCCCTCAGGAAGGAAAGATTACCTGTTGCTTTGATTGTACCCTTTGCTCAGAGAAAGAGATAGCTAATAGGTAAGTGCATGACTTAGGAACAAATTTATGATTACTCCCTTGTGTTACCCAATCCCTGAAACACAAATGTTGTATAATAATTGCATACTCAAAGACTTCCTTCTTTCACCTTGTAAATTAATTGTGACACTGGATGACACTGCTCCTTGAAATAAAAAATACAGGCTCTGAATTACTTGTAAGATTATTTTTTTCTACTCATTTTACACATGCTTATTCCACTCCTTAGCAATGTAAGTTTAATGTCTATCATATGAAGTGCGAAGCCTTTTTAAGTACATGGTCTCTATCTTCTTCAAGTTCACGTTAGGGTGCAAAAAAAACAGACATCTTGTACACCTTTATTTCCTAGTGACCAGAAATGTTCTTTCAACAGAGTGTGCACTCTGTGTTGGGTTTGGTCGAAGAAGCAGGCAACAGTGTTTTGCAGAGGATGATTGTACAGCTTTTGTTCTCCACCACTTTATTGATGAGTCAGATGGACAAATATAATGTCTGCAAGGAATAGCTAATGGGTTCTTATTTATATTGCATAGAGACATTCAAGGAATTCCAAACATTTCTGTCCAGAATTTTGGATTAGTGGTTTGAGTAGTACACAAAAGACTGAGAATTAGTATGGCAGCATTTAACATGCAGAAACGTTCTTTTTATTTTGGTCTGTCAAGGGGCTTGAACTCTGAGCCTGGCTGCTGTCTCTAAGCTTCAGCTAATGGCAAACACTCTACAACTTGAGCTAAATCACCACATCTGGTTTTCTGGTGGTTAACTGGAAATAAGAATCTCATGGGCTAGGAAGATGGCTCAATGCATGCCTTGCATGCATGAGGCCCTGGGTTCTATTCCTCAGCACCACATAAGAAAAAAGAAAAAAGCCAAAAGTGGTGCTGTGGCTCAAGTGGTAGAGCACTAGCCTTGAGCTGAAGAGCTGAGGGACAGCGCCCAGGCCCAGAGTATAGGCCCCATGACCGCCCCCCCCCCACAAAAAAAGATAAGGGTCTCATGGACTTTCCTGCCTGGGATGGCTTCGAACCATACTCTTCAGATATCATTAGCCACATGCTCCAGTATGTGCAAAAATTTTTTCATAGGCTTTTACAAATGGAAATAAATATTATGGGTGATAGTCACAGTATGTAAAAAAAAAAGATTCAAACTGAAAAAGGAAAATGTAGGCAAGAGTGTGGGAACATGAAGAAGAAATAGAAATAGTACTGAACATATCAAGGAATAATTGATAATATTTTCTTTTGTTGCTAGTAAGTGTTGACATGTTAGTATTATCCCTATGTAGGGATTCCCAATATTCTTTTAAGTAGTGAAAAGTGACTATTGGTTATTTGACTTCCTCACTAGATATGGAGCAATGTGTAAAGTGTCCTGATCACCAGTATGCCAATGCAGAGAGTAACCAGTGACTTAAAGAGATGAAAGTTTCCTGGCTAATGGAGAGCTCTTGGGAATGGCCTTGACCTGCATGGCCATTTATTTATGTACACTAACAGGGAATTGTCCTTGGAGTCTTTGTGAACATCAGAACACCTCCACTGTCAAAGCTAGTAATCTCTCATTATCTTGCCCATGTAATTGCAACCCCTCTGTACAGCATTTTCACAATTAAAAAAAAAGCTAGTAGCCAGGCTCTCAGGTACATCCTGCTCATCTCCCTCATCTTCTGTTCTCACTTTCCTTTGCTCTTTAATGGCTGTTCCAACACAATCACCTGCATTCCACAGCAAACCACGTTTGGAGTTGCATTCACAGTATCTATTTCTGCTGTCTTGGCCAAAACTGTAAATGTGGATCTGGCCTTCAAGGTCACTTCTCTAGGGAGAAACATGAGGTGGCTGCTGCTATCAGGGGCTCCTAACGTCACCATTCCTATCTGTACTCTGATCTAGGTACCTCTCTGTGTACTCTGACTGGAGACTTCACCTTCCTACTCTTACACAGATATACACTCTAAATGTGGCCATGTGCTCATCCTGTGTAACAAGGGTTCCCTCACCACTTTTTACTGTGTCTTGGGATACTTGGGCTCCCCTGGCCCTGGCCAGCTTCATTATGTTTTTTCTGGCCTGGCACCTTCAATGAAGCCAAGTTCCTAACCTTCAGCATGCTGGTGTTCTGTAGTATACGGTTCACATTCCTGCCTGTCTACCTCAGTGACAAAAGGAAAGTCAGGGTGGCTACAGAGGTTTTCTCCATCTTGGATTCCAGTAAGAGTTGCTGGGTGGCATCTTTGCCCCCAACTGCTACATCATTTTGTTAAGGCCAGATAGAAATTTTCTGCATGGCTTCTGGGACAAAACACATATTATGAAAAATAAGTCCTCTTATGATTGAACTTACATGGATGACCAAATGTGTAGATGGTCTACATTCTTTTTTCCATCAGATATTAGTTTATATTGTTGTAATGAATTCCATGAATAAGTGATTCGCACTCATTTTTCTAGTAATGGTTGAGTCACAAGTTGTAACCAAAGCCAGGTAAATTTGAATATCATTCTATTTTTTTATTTCTATTTACTGAGTACTTATCTAATCATCTCCACTAGTATATTTTCATTGATTCTAGTTTACAAATTATGCTTTCTTAAGCATTTGCCTAAATTTGTTTTTTTGCTGCTAGTCTGTCTGGGAATTGATCTTAAAGCCTGGTACAGTCCATTTATTTATTTATTTATTTATTTATTTATTTATTTATTTATTTATTTATTTATTGCATAAGGATAATGTTTCACCAAATAGTTAACTGGAATTAATATTCTTTTTGATTTCCTGTCCAATTTAGCTTTTAACCTTGACCACCAGATCAAAACTTTCTATGTAGCTTAGTTTATACATATTTTCCTAATTTTTGAAATATAGTTTCTGCCTGCCTTTATATCACTATTCTTCTTAGTCACAATTCATTCATATTATGCACTTTTAAAAGTGCATGGTTTCATATACTTAGTTGAATGTATTTTGGTTCATTGTTATATATTTCCATTCACACATCTGCCTTTTTCCATATTCCTCAATCTATTTTGTCAGATCCATCTTCCCCATGTCCAATTTCATTCCCACTGTCTTTCCTTTTATTCCTTTTCTTCTTCCTCTTCTGTCTCTGCTTTCTCTGTGTTGTTTCAGAATTTCAAAAATGGATTTTATAAGCTACAAAAATACACTTCAATTGTATACCATAATGTATTAGCTTTATGAAGTAATAGCTAAAAAGTAAAGATTCATAGTAGGTTGTTTACCCATGGCTGGATGTATTTTTCAAGTAATTCTTTTTTTTATAGCCTTAAAAATATTATATATACAAAATTATATGCTTTTATTGTCGGTCTGTTGGGCTTGAAGTCTGGGCCTGAATCCTGTCCCTGCACTCTTCAGCTCAAGGCAAGCACTCTACCACTTAAGCCAGAGCACCACTTCTGGTTTTCAAGTGGTTTATTGGAGATAAGAGTCACAGACTTTCCTGCCTGGGCTGGCTTTGAAAGTGATCTTCAGATCTCAGTCTCCTGAGTAGCTAGGATTACATGGGTGAGCAACTGTCACCTGACTTAAAATTATATACATTTTATCTGTCTATAAATACTTTTTCTTTTTATGTTTCCAATTGATGTGATAACAAATAATTTTTACATTTCTATTATTTTAATTTTATAAGAAATGCATTATTAGAAACAGATTGAACTATTGGGTTTTATACTATGTTTAAAGAAAGACATGACTATTTCTGACAAATGGTCACATAATGGCATGCCTTTCTGCCCTGTCCTTTGGTTTATTGCACCTTTCTGTCTTCTGGCATTTGTATTGCTTTATGTGAAAATCTATTTTTTAGTATATCTGAGTACTATAAATGTTTTCCTTCAACATGCAATTAATGAGTCCAATGATATTTAATTTCTACTAAGAGAATGATTATATACTAACAATGGACTTTAGTTTTGAATTGGAAGTATTGGCAAAATTCCACATTACTCTTTATTATCCTTTCATAAGGCATACTACTTTGCAAATATTTCTAAATTATTAGTATTTTATCAAGAGATGGTCAAAATACATTAGTTTCTAGAAAGTTCACGTTATCTTTCTTCTTTATTTTAATAATTTCTTCAATACAATTGGATTATTATTGGTGAATTAAACACTGATTGCACATTAACACTCATTGCGACACATGAGGTCCCCAACTATCCATTATGCAGAACTAAGTGCATTTAGGCCATCAGGAAGGAAAAAAAAGTTATAAATCTGGGAAAAAAAAGAGAAGAGATGATTCTTTACACAAACTGACAAGGTTATGCAAATAGTATGGCCAATTGTAGAGATGAAGTTCTGGTATTGACATTAGTAATAATAAAAATATGACATTCAGGGGCTGGGAAGGTGGCTCAGTGGTAGAGCACTTGCCTTGAATGCACCACATAAGAGAAAAAGCCGGAAGAGGCGCTTTGGCTCAAGTGGTAGTGCACTATCCTTGAGCTGAAGAGCTGAGGGACAGCACCCAGGCCCAGAGTTCAGGCCTCACGACCTCCCCCCCCCACCAAAATGACATTCAATGGATAAATACCCACTTCAATAAGGAGTCATGAGCTAAGCAGGTCACACATAACTGATAGTAAATATCCCAGAGTAATACATATTAAATATACACATATAATACTTTATGTACATATAATGGGTATTCAATGATGGGTCAAAGTGTGGGTGGTCTCAGTTCCCTCACAGCTCCATAAAGATGTCCCCACGCTTTGATTAGTTTATTTTGATTTGAAGCAAAAAAAAAAAAAAAACCAGTGAAACTCTGTTACCATCATAGGAAGGTGATGTCACATACTTTACTTTATAGTTCTTCATGGAAGGATACCGAAGGTCATATATTTTCATTCTTTATTTTTGGCATGCCTGGGTGGACACAGAGTTAATACTCCTTATAGAAAAACAAATTGAAGTGAGCCTGAAGTTTTAAGACATGTCTGATCAACCACAAACCACATTTACATACTGAAAATTATCATCCAAAAATATGCTGTAGAAGCAGAAATACTTTTGTTACATGTAATGTCTTATAACATTTGACTTTGAAAATTACTTATAAATTTCTCTAAGATTGGATATATTTATATTTGAGTGTGATCATGGCATTATTTTGCTTTTGTTTTTGTGTCAACATTGGGGCTTAAATTCAGGGTCTGTAGTGATACCCTTTAGTTTTTTTTTCTTTATATAGATTAAGTGAATACATAAATTTCAAACATTTTACATCACTGTGGGATACTGATACTTATTCTCACAAACATGTTTGTAGGGTTCATACACCTTATATTCCATTATTGTGTCCATGAGCTTTTATGTACAAAGCAAGCACTCTAACATTTAAGCTATAGGACAACTAAGAGTGTATCTGGTGATTGAATAGAGAAGAGAGTCTCACAGACCTTCCTTCCCAGCCTGGATTTCAATTGTGATCCTCAGACCCTAGACTAGCTGAGTAACTAGGACGCTCATCACAAAACACTTTGGAAAAAAGTTCTCTTGTTTTCATGGATGTCGTTTGGTATTTGATATTGAATTTCCCCACCCACTCCATTTTCTCTAAAATTGGATCCATATCTTGATCATGGGTATATTTGATGGTAGTTGGGTTGTACCAGTTCTGGGTCTTGAACTTGACTTCCTGGGAGTTGTCCTTGAGCATTAATGCACAATACCAGCATGCCACTACTTAAACCACAGCTCCACTTCAGCATTTTTTGGTGATTCACTAGAAATGAGAATCTCAGACACTTTCTTGCCCAGGCTAGCTTTGAACTATGATGCTCAGATCTCAGACTAGTAGAGTAGCTAGGATTCTCAACACCAAAAATAGTTTCATTCATTGGTGCTTAGAAATGACACAATTCTATTCATGCTTTTCCTTTATTTTTGTTTTATTAAGGGAGTGATACAGTAAATGAAAGATCTTGAGGGATTGCCGCAGCACTTGTAGGTTTGCTTACAAACATTTAGGAACAGGATCATGTTCCAGTTCTTACCAGGCAGAGACCACTCCAGCTTCCTAATATTGTGTACACAGGACACATAGATGCCTACTGGGATGAGAAGTCCAGGGGTTTGATAGCTAGGAAGTTCAGGAAAAGACACCCAGTCTCTTCCACCCGCACAGAAGAATGCAGGGTGTGCTCCATGAAAAATGAACTTGTGTCTTCGGTTTCCTCTGTGATGCCGACAAGAGATTCTAGAAGATGCATGTGACTACATAAGCAGAGCAGAAGGCTAGGAAGACCCTCGGGGGTGAGCTGCTAGTAGCCATGGGGCTCCAGGCTATATAATTGGCATTTCGGCCAGTGATGACAGAAATTGGTACAGATCTGGACCTTCTGGTTTGGCCCCCTCTCTCTCAAGACCTGTGCCAACTGAGCCTGAACCTGGGCAAATCTGTAGGGGTCAAGGTTCCCTAGGCCCCACTGTGGAGGGCAGTAGCTCTCCAGTGGGGTAAGGTGGGGCCCTCGTTTAAATGGCCTCGCCTGGCTGTGTGGTACAGTAGGTTGTTCAGGGTGGCTGTGGAGATGCAATTTCCATAGAAGCTGAGGAAATGCAGCTGGGAGCATTGGCTTAGGGAGGGCAGGATTGTCAAGAGCTGGGGTTCAGTGATGTCACAGTGCTCCAAGGCCAGGATCTCCATGGTGCCGGTCACTTGCTCCAGCAGGGCTCACAGGGACTCAGGATTGAAACAGCCCATGCACAAACTCCTCATATACAGGTGCTTGAGCTGCCTGGCACAGGGACACTGGCACAAGGACTTCACATTGGCTTCCTTCAGTGAACATGAACTCAAAGTAAAGGTGTTCAAAGTCGTCGGGTTCCTGAGGATGGAGGGTAGCCATCCATACAGGACAAAGATATCCTGCACAGGAAACTCCTGGAGATGCTGAGGCTGCCCCAGATGCGCCATGTATTTGCAGAAATATGAGAGATTACTGAAGCTGGAAGTGTAGAAGTTGCCACTTATCTTGGAGAAGAATAGGCAAAGGTTCTTTGTCTGACCCCGGGAAGGAGAAAATTTTCTCATGGTTTCTGGACACCAGAAATTGTTCAACACAAGTTCAGTGATGGAGTCAAGGCTCACCTCATGCAGAGCCTTCCGGATTTTGTAGAGGAGCCAGACAGAATCTGAAGCTTGGTTGAGCACAGTTGGACTCCTTCTTTCCACTTCCTGGCCCACTAGCGGAGATAGGTTTGGAATTCATCCTGGGTGCCATCTTCGATAAGTCAGGTTAATGGAGAGGATCAAAGGCTGTTCTTCAGTCCCAGCTGAAAGGTGACTCTCTGTTGACCTTTCAGTCAGGACTTCCAGAGAAGATATTCGTGCCATGGAATGATAATTCTAAATCCTTATCTCAAGTTGCAATTGCCACAAATTGCCACAAACAGCACTTGCTGTTTCCACCCAATGGGGTGCTCCTTCTTGACAATTAGGAGATGGAACCCATTGAGGACACTAGGAGATCAAGCCCTTTGAAGGCCTCCAGGTTTGGTGATTCTGCCAGATCCCTCAAGGGAAAGAAGAGGAAGGGCCAGGCCTACACCGTGGCCTTCAGCACCTCTGAGTGGCCCTGGACACAGCCCTCCATAAAGAGTAGGGAATAATAGCAATGGTAGATTCTCCAGGGCTGAAATGACAAAGGAGTGGTTGCTCAGTAGGCTTTGCAAGGTTAGATGCTAGAGCATGGATGGGGTCCTGATGCTCATCCTGGTGTACCAGACATGGACCTTGTGTGCAGGACTCTCTGAATCTCATCAGAGCCAGGCACTGACTGCAAGCTTCAAGATTCTGGTACTAATTTCTGGTCCCTTGGCATGAATTTAACCTGACCCCACTGTCCAACACATACCTTTCAATCAGACAGCAGCTTCTGCTGGGATTACTGACCCACACCCAGCACCCGAGCACCTTCTGAAGAAACTCGAAGGTGATAGGATCATAGGCCTGATTCCCACAGCCCTGTTCCTCATTCAAATGGTTGGCAAACAACTCAATGGATTCCGCACCTTTTTACCTTAATTCTGCAAGTCATTCCCACAGATGGCCCATTCCCTGAGCCTGAAAAGCATCCAAGAATAGCAGCCAGCCCAAATTTTGAACATCCACATAGATATCTGGAAATGATCTATCTTTTCTTCCCTCCCTGCTTCCTTTCTTCCTTCCTTCATTCCTTTCTTCCTTCTATTTTCTTCCTCCTTCCCTTCCTCCATACCTTTCTTTTTCATTTTGTGCTGTTCCTGGACTTGAACTCAAGGCCTGGGCTCCATAAATGAGCTGCTTTTTGTCAAAGCCATTGTTCTATTTAGTCACAACCCTAGCTAAAGAATCCTAGAAAGTCTCATGGACATATTTGTCCCCTTTGTATTTTAATTGTGACCCTGAGCTATTCATGAATAGCTAAGATTCTAGGAGTTGTAGAAATTATTTTCTATTCCAAATCTTGTACCTTTTTATTCAAATGTACTTTCTTGTATAGCCACAAAAGTTGGTCCTGGTCATCCAATTCACTGTGGCTGTGTTTTAATTATTGCATTTGATAATTGCTACTAAAACTGATCATTTATCTACTGATAAATGTATGCATATCTGTAAGTTTTCTATTTGTGTGGTCCTTGCAAATAAACTTCTTAAGCTTTTTGTCTACTCATTTAATTTGGTGCTTTATAGGTTTTCTCTGCCCCCTTAGGAAATAAAGTATATTTTTGTGCATTTTTGTGATTTCCCACTTACTGAAATATATTTAAACTCATCTAAATAGTCTTCCGATTACATTTTACTGTTCATTAGCAGTGCACATATCTTAGCATGTTCCCAACTCAAGGTATCCATAACATAAACAATTGAAATCACTCACTTTATAGTACCATTATCTATAAACTCTTAACTACATTGGTGATATATCCATAATATCAAAAATATTTTCTGGGAGACCAAATTTGAACATAGAAAGTTGAATTTTTGTTCCAAATTTGTGTAATTATTCTTAACACTGCATATTTGTGTAATCAGAGTTCTTAACATATTTTGTCCTATTCTCTAGATAATTCCCTTTAACCATTCTTATAATGTGACATCTGGAAATATAGTCTAATCATTTTATGTTTTTCTCGAAACTGTTTAATTCCACTCTTTTTATGTGAAAGAACTTTTTATAGTTGTTTTTCAATCTGCATGAGTGATTTTATTGCCTCTTTCTCTACTGCCCCATTCAGCAACTATAGTCATGATTTCATTAAGTGATTTTTATACAGACATAATTTCTCTGTGGTCTTTTTGATGATCTCTAATTATTTGTTGATATGTAAATACTTACATTCTTTCCCCTTGGTTTTAAGGATTATTTGCGTGCTATGGTTCATATAATCCTTTTCATTACACTTCCGACAGTTGAGAAAAAGGTTTGTCTAATCAGTGTTGTGTCTGAAATTATCTTTACATTGCATTTTCATATTTTATTCCATCATTTTCATTTTAGGGGAGTTCCGGTCGTGGGGCCTGAACTCTGGGCCTGGGCGCTGTCCCTCAGCTCTTCAGCTCAAGGCTAGCGCTCTACCACTTGAGCCACAGCACCACTTCCGGCTTTTTTTTTTTCTTTTTGCTTATGTGGTGCTGAGGAATTGAACCCAGGGCCTCAGGCATGCAAGGCAAGCGCTCTACCACTGAGCCACCTTCCCAGCCCCCAATCATTTTCATTTTAGAATAGAGTTTTGGATAACAAAATGGCAAAAGTTTAGATATCAGATTCACTATTTTCAAGTGTAGTAATCTTTTGTTTTAGAAATTTCTGAGTTGGTTAGGCATTTGGGAAATCTGTTTGTTTTATAGCAGAACATAGGCAAAACTCTACAGTTTCAATCTGGTCTCTTTACTGTCTTTTCCACAGTGTCAGAATTCAAGGAATTTTCTCTGTATATCAGTGTGAGTACATGGTACAGCTTTTTATTTAAAAATAGGGTTGTTTAAGTCTCTGTGTTGCAACCTTTAAGAATATACAATTGAAAGAGTATATATTAGAAAGTCAAGCAAATGAAGTGATCTTGGTCAATAAACTGTTTTTTCTAGTACAAATGTGATGCAACTCTTTCTTACATTCCAAGGTATTAGTACCTCTAAAAGCAATGTTCTTAGAAAAGTCTTTCTGAAAATTGACCATAACTAAAATGTGGGAGATAAGGAAGTGCGATGTATTTTCAAGATGGTATCTATCAGTGCAGTATAACAAATTTCTTCCCAAAGTTCTTTGCATTTTACAAAGCCTTTTCACCTCATGCATCTGAGAAGACAGTGTTACAGTTATACTTTTAGAGGGGCAGGTTATCACATTGGAGAAAGAAGAGAAAATCCACTCTATCTTTTTCCTTCAACTAAAGGAGAAGGACTGAGGCAGAAGAGGTGAAACTAGATTTTTCAGGTGTTACACCAAACAGCTTGATTAAGAAACACCAGTAGAGTGTGCCATGGTCCTCAAATAGAAGTAAGCATACCGTATTTACTTCTAGATTGTAAGTATGATGGGTAAAGATCTTTTTCTTGGCTACTTGTTTCAAAGAGTTTTGTATCTTTTCAAGCAGAAAATCATCCATATGTGTCACTTTTATTAATCAAAAGAAGACCAGAAAAAATAACTAGCAACCTAATGGGAAACAAGGCTTATTACATGAATCAAAAGGGAAGACTAAGGGAAAGATTAGCCCCTTCCTGCTGATTGTGGGAGTGGGTTTCACTTTTACTAGTTGTGTGTGTGTGTGTGTGTGTGTGTGTGTGTGTGTGTGTGTGTGTGTGTATGTGTGTGTATTTGTGAAGGTTACAGGCCTTGAATTTAGGACCTGGGCACTGTCCTTAAGCTTTTGTGCTCAAGTCTAGTGTTTAAACACCTGAGCCACAACAGCACTTCTGGCTCTTTTTTTGTGTGTGTGGGTTAACTGGAGGGCAGAATCTCATGGAATTTCTTGCCCAAGCTAACTTTGAGCTATGATCCTCAGATCTCTACCTAATAAGTAGTAGGCATGATATACTGGTGCCCAGAGGTGTTCTTCCATTTTAAGGCATTAATGATTTATGCCAGGAAAGATGTCTTATCCTGTGTCACTTTTTACTTTCAGTCCTCATGAATTATCTGCTGTGGCATTAATTCAACTTTTCATTGCTTCTTGGTATTTTTATTTTGTCAATAAAACTTATGTTGTGTTTTTCTTCAAAATTGGGTAACACAACTTAAATGTAGACATCATTGATCTCTTTGCTTGAAGAATAAGTGGCTAATCCATAATGGTACCATTCACTTTCACCAACCATCCTCTATGAAACATATTTATGTGTTGTAGTCTTCATTTGAACAGCAGATTTTGTACAGAGGTACAAGTTCTCTTAACAACTGTGTGCCTGGCTTAAAATTCCTGGTTCTGAAGTATGTGATACTGATCTGATAGGAAATACTTTTCATTGAATTGAAATACTTTGAATCTAAAATAAATGGATGAGGAGTTCCGGGAAGATGGCGGAGGAGAAGCTGGAATCTGAACAAGCTCTTGCATAGAAAGGAGATTTAGAGTTCCAGTGAACAGTCCTAAGCCAGAGAATCACACCAAGTGTGTCATCACAGGACAGAGAGTTAGACAAGAGAGGGGAAACCAAGGAACCGCACCAGCTGCCGCTCCGGCGGCGGCGGGGCCGCGGCGGCGACCGCGGAGTCATACCTGAGAAAAAGAGAGTCGGGGACAAAGGAGCCAGACGCAGCGGACGAGCGGATTCTACTCAACACCAACAAGAACCAACAAGGAGCGAACATCTTCATCCTGCTGTTTGCAGACCAGAGACGACCCAGGATCCAAGACTCGGCGTGAGTACAAGCCCGACATCCTCACTCCTCAGGGAGCAGAGGAGGGAAGGCCACCCCTCCCCCCCCAGCACCAGTGATCTCCATCTTGGATACCGACAAAGCTCGGAGGAGTGCTAGCTCCAGCTCAGGCCTTGGAATAAAATGAATCATTTAGCAGGTCACAAGAACTTAACGGCAAAGTGACCTGCCAGACTCAGCTCCATCCAGGGAAAAGTCACCCAGATCAGGCGCCAGCCATCGGAGTGCCTTCCCTCACTGGGTAACCAGAGCCAGAGGCTGCCCCTCCCTCTAGCAGCCACCACAATCAATTGAAAAACAGAAACCCTGAGAATGGCTCCAGGCTGGGCGCTGTGAGCTTTATCACAAAATAGCCCCAGGGAAAAGCTACTGTTTGTTGAAAGGCCTCAACTCTACCCAGAACCTAGCCTCATCACCACATCCCCCTCTTTTGTGACTCTCAAAGCAGACCACCCTCCCAGAAAACTAACCTGGGAGGGGGATCTCAAAATCTTGGGTAAAGCAGAGCATTTTTCTGCCTCTTCCAACCAACCGACTTAAGAAACCAATCAAGCCACAGGACCTCAAGCTGACCAGAGACTCCAACAAGAGACTGGTTGCAGACAAAAGGGAGATACAGGATTCTTCCCACTCCTCCCCCCCCAAAAAAAAAATCAAAAGACTTTTTTTTTCTTTTTTTTCTTTTTTTTTTTTCTTCTTCTTCTTCTTTTCTTTTTTTTGCTTGTTTTTTGTTTTTTGTTACCATATATATATATATATATATATATATTTTTTTTTTCCCTTCTAAAACTTTTATTAATCTTTAATTTTTGCCTCTTCTGAAAAAATAATTGTTTTCCAGTAACTTTTTTTTCTCATCTTATAATTTTTATTTTAGGAATACATGAATGAGAGTTTTCCTTTCTTTTCTTGTCTTCTTTCTCTTTTTCTTTCTTTCTTAATTATCTTTTTGTTTTTTATCTAGCTCTACTGAACTTCTGATCTTTTCTTCTCCCGTTCCCATCCTTAAAGCTTTTCACATCTCCTCTATGTCCCTCCCCTTCTCTGAACATATTCACATTCCTCTCTAAATAGACGGTCTTTTAACCTCTATAATAACATTAATTTTTACGTTTCTATTCTTTTTCTGGTCTCTCTTTATTCCCCTTTCCGTCTCTTCTTTTTCTCTCTCTCTCTACTTGCATCCTACCCAACCCATTTCCTGCACTGTGATTAGGACATAGTTAACTCTCCCTGTTCCTCCCCACACCAATCTATTCCTATTTTTTACCCACATCTCTCCCTAATCCTAATAATTTCTGGTTTTCCAAATTCTTTTCTGCGGTTCGAAGTCCTTTAACATATGGTCGTTTGATGTTGAATAGATGTATCTGTTGAACTAGATTGTATCTGTAGACTATTGACTGTACAAATGCAAACTTTGGTTGATGGTTGCCTTAAGATAGTGTTCTAGCACAAAACTGGTGCAATCTTCATCTCAAATGGGCCGAGTAAGCCGGAAAAACACAAGAAAAATGGCAAATTCGGGTATCTCAATTCCCAATCTTGATAATCAGGGATTAGAACAGATAAAGAATAATCCAGAGGAAAGTTCCCAAATAGCTCTACAAACACTAATAGCAAACATGATAAATGAGAAGTTTGACAATGTACAAAGGACTCTGTATGAGCGTGATAGGGAGAGAGAGGAGGCATCCCAGAAGTTTATACAGGAATATCATAAGCGTGAGGAAGCTTCTCAAAAACTGATACAGGATTTGCGTGAACAACTTGAGAATACTCAAAGAGAAAGGGAGGAATGGCGTGAGCAGGCAGAGAACACTCAAAGAGAACTGCAGGAATCCCACAGAAGGGAGGAAACTAATCAAAGAGTAATTCACGAATTAAGAGACCAGGTAGAGAATACACAAAGATCACTAAAGGCATTCATGGAATCCATTAACAAAGAGCTGAAGGAAGTCAGGGAGACCACAAAGGGAATGCTGAATGGAACCCAACAGAAGGAATGGGAGTCCAAAGAAACCATAACCAATCAACTAAGTGATTTGAGAACAAACACTGAACACCAAATTAAGGAAGTAAGGAAATTCATACAAGACCTAAAACAGAGCTTCAACAAAGAACTTGAAGTCATCAAAGCTGACCAATTAGAAGGAAAAGAGATAAAAAACAAAGTAGAGAGTCTTGACAGCAGGTTAGACCATGCAGAAGATCGAATCTCAGGGATTGAAGACAGCCTAGATATTATAGAGAAAGAACATACAACCATCCAAGACAAGTCCAAGAAATATGATAGGTCTATCCAACACCTGGAAGACACCATCAGAAGGCCCAATCTAAGGATAATGGGTGTAGAGGAGCACCTAGAAACAGAAGTTAATGGTCTAGGAAATTTGTTTAACAGGATCCTAGCAGAGAACTTCCCAAACATACAAAAAGATAGGCCTATTCAGATACAAGAAGCTTTTAGAACCCCAAATAGACCAGACCAGAATAGGACATCCCACAGTCACATTATAATCCACACAGGATCAACCCAGACCAAGGAAAAGATCCTTAAAGCTGTCAAGGAGAAAAGGGTAATCACCTATAAAGGGAAACCAATTAGAATTACCTCAGATTTCTCAGTAGAGACAATCAAAGCAAGAAGAGCCTGGAATGACGTATGCCATGCCCTAAAAACAAACAACTATCAACCAAGAATACTGTACCCAGCTAAACTCTCCTTCATAACTGAAGGCCAAATAAAAACCTTCCATAGCAAAGAAAAATTGAAACAATACAACTCCACCAAACCAGCCCTGCAAAAGATTCTTAAAGATGTCCTACACATAGAAAACCAACAAGAACGCAACAAAGGCCAAGAAACTGCACCCAAACTGAGAATCCAAGAACCTTAGGAAGAACCCAGTTTTCACAGCCCCCAAGAAGGTGGATAACATGGCAGGAACCCCCAAATACCTCTCAGTCCTATCTCTTAACGTTAACGGACTGAACTCTCCAATTAAGCGACATAGACTATCTAGTTGGATTAAAAAACAAGACCCTTCTATCTGCTGCCTGCAGGAGTCACATCTTGCCCGTAAAAACAAACATATTTTCAAGGTTAAAGGCTGGAACAAAATCTACCAAGCAAACGGCCCTCATAAACAGGCGGGAGTTGCAATCCTAATATCAGATAAAATAGACTTCAAACTAAAATTCGTGAGAAGAGATAAAGAAGGTCGCTACATACTAATTAAAGGATCTCTCCTTCAGGAAGATATTACAATTCTAAATATCTATTCGCCAAACAATGGAGCACCCAAATTTATCAAAGAAACACTACTTTCCCTCAAATCCCATATAGATCCAAAGACATTAATTGTTGGGGATTTTAACACACCACTCTCCCCACTAGATAGATCAACCCGGCAAAAACTCAACAGAGAAACCGCAGATCTAAACAGCTGCATAGATCAACTAGACTTAACAGACATTTACCGAACATTTCACCCAGCAGCAACAGAATACACGTTCTTCTCAGCAGCACATGGAACGTTTTCTAAAATAGACCATATTTTAGGCCACAAAGCAAACTTGTCTAAATTCAAAAACATTGAAGTTATACCTTGCATTCTCTCTGACCACAAGGGAATAAAATTAGATCTCAACCCCAAAAGCCACCAAAGAAAGTCCAGTATCACATGGAGGCTGAACAACACACTGCTGAATCATGAGTGGGTCATGGAAGAGATTAGAAAGGAAATTCAAATGTTCATGCTATTCAACAAAAATGAACACCCAAATTACCAGCTCCTCTGGGACACAGCAAAGGCAGTACTCAGAGGCAAGTTTATAGCTCTGAGCTCCTACATCAACAAATTGGAGAGATCGGAAACTAACAATTTAATGACACATCTAAACCTCCTTGAAAAAGACCAGCAAGATAAACCCCAATCCAGTAGACGGAAAGAAATAATCAAAATTAAATCAGAATTAAATGAATTAGAATCCAAAAAAACTATAGAAAGAATCAACAAAACAAAGAGTTGGTTCTTTGAAAAACTTAACAAAATTGACAGACCCTTAGCAAACCTTATCAGAAAAAGGAGAGAACACACCCAAATTAATAAACTCAGAGATGAGAATGGAAACATCACCACGGAAACAACCAAGATTCAGAACATTATAAGGGAATACTTCTCAAAACTTTATGCTAATAAGTTTGAGAACTTGACAGAAATGGACCTTTTCCTAGCAAATATTGACATGCCAAAACTAAACCAAGATGAGTTAAACCAGCTTAACAGGCCCATATCAAGCATTGAAATAGAAACAGCAATAAGAGACCTCCCAGCTAAGAAAAGTCCAGGACCAGATGGTTTTACAGCGGAATTTTACAAGGCCTTCAAAGCAGAGCTCACACCAATACTCCTCCAACTCTTCAATGAAATTGAAAGAGAAAGCTCACTACCGAACACATTCTATGAAGCCATCATAACCCTCATCCCAAAACCAGGCAGGGACTCATCAAAGAAAGAGAACTACAGACCCATTTCTTTGATGAACATTGATGCAAAACTTCTCAACAAAATTTTGGCCAATCGACTTCAACAATTCATCCAAAAAATCATACACCATGATCAAACAGGATTCATTTCAGGGATGCAAAGCTGGTTCAATATACGCAAATCAATTAATATTATTCATCACATCAACAGGAGCAAGAATAAGAACCACATGGTTATCTCAATAGATGCAGAAAAAGCATTTGACAAGATCCAATACCCCTTTATGATGAAGGTTCTGGAAAAATTAGGAATCCATGGAACATTCCTCAATACAATAAAGGCTGTATATGACAAACCTACAGCCAGCATTATACTCAATGGTGAAAAACTAAAGCCATTTCCTCTTAACTCAGGAACAAGACAAGGATGCCCACTCTCTCCACTTCTCTTCAATCTAGTATTAGAATGCCTAGCTACAGCAATAAGACAAGATGCAGACATAAAGGGAATCCAAATATGGAAAGAAGAAATAAAACTCTCCCTCTTTGCAGATGACATGATCTTGTATTTAAAGAATCCCATAGACTCCACTCCCAAATTACTCAAGCTGATTCAAAACTTTGGCAAAGTAGCAGGTTATAAAATTAACCCCCCAAAATCAATGGCTTTTCTATATGCCAACAATGAGAAAAGTGTGGCTGAAATTAGGAAAGCAACTCCATTTGTAATAGCCCCACAAAAAATAAAATACCTAGGAATTAACTTAACCAAAGAAGTGAAGGACCTCTATGATGAAAACTTTAAAATCTTGAAAAAGGAAATCAACACAGAACTTAAAAAATGGCAAAACCTCCCATGCTCCTGGATTGGCAAGATTAACATCGTGAAAATGGCAATACTTCCCAAGGCTATCTACAAATTCAACGCGATACCTATCAAAATTCCACCCTCATTCTTCAAGGAAATAGAGGAGGCAATCCAAAAATTCATATGGAACAATAAAAGACCCCGAATAGCAAAACCGCTCCTCAACGGAAAGAACACTGCTGGAGAAATATCAATACCAAATTTCAAACTCTAGTATAAAGCCATAGTAATCAAAACAGCTTGGTATTGGCATAAGAACAGACCTCAGGACCAATGGAATAGAATTGAAAACCCAGAAATGAACCTACAGACCTATAGCCATCTAATCTTCGATAAGGAAGCTAAAACAATAGAATGGAAGAAAGACAGCCTCTTCAGTAAATGGTTTTGGCAAAATTGGTTAACTTCATGTAGAAAACTAAAGCTAGATCCTTATATATCACCCTGCACCAGAATCAACTCCAAATGGATCAAAGACCTTGAACTCAAAGCAGACACTCTGAAAACATTACAGGATGGAATAGGAGAAACCCTAGGTCTCCTTGGCTCAGGTCGAAATTTTCTGAATAGAGACCCGGAAGCACAACAAATCAAAGAAAGGTTGGACAAATGGGATTGCATAAGATTGCAGAGCTTCTGCAGGGCAAATGACATAGCTGGCAAGATCAATAGAAAGCCCACCGATTGGGAGAAGATCTTTACTAGCCATACAACGGACAAGGGTCTCATATCTAAAATATACTTGGAACTCAAAAAATTAAACCACCCAACAACAAATCCTCAAAGAAACAACTGCCCAATAAATGAGTGGGCGAAAGACTTAAAGAGAAGCTTCTCTGAAGAAGAAAGAAGGATGGCCAATAGACACATGAAGAAATGTTCAACATCCCTAGCCATAAAAGAAATGCAAATCAAAACAACATTGAGATATCACCTCACTCCAGTTAGAACAGCAAAAATCAAGAACTCTAACAACAACAGATGCTGGAGGGGATGTGGACAGAAAGGAACCTTACTTCATTGTTGGTGGGAATGTAAACTTGTTCAACCACTTTGGAAAGCAGTATGGAGGTTCCTCAAAAGACTTCACATAGATCTCCCCTATGATCCAGCAATCCCACTTTTGGGCATTTACCCAAATGTTTACAAACAAGACCACACTAAAGCTACCAGCACAACTATGGTTATTGCAGCATTATTTACCATAGCTAAGATATGGAACCAACCCAGGTGCCCCTCAGTAGATGAATGGATCAAGAAAATGTGGTATATATACACAATGGAATTCTATGCCTCCATCAGAAAGAATGACATTTCCCCATTTGTTAGGAAATGGAAAGGTTTGGAAAAAATTATATTAAGTGAAGTAAGCCAGGCCCAAAGAAGCATAGGTCCCATGGTTTCCCTTATTTGCAATATCTAGTACAGGTATGAGTCAAGCGGAAAAGGTCAGATAATGTGATGTTAGGAAAATGAACCCTTAAATATGTATTTTAATGTTTTCGTTTCTTTCATGCATGTGTTTCTAACGCATTTACAAGATTATTTCTTTGTTGCTTTGTATGTCCCTCCCCCACAGTGTAACCCCCGCTTTCACTATATTTGATGTCAGTATAACATGTGGAGGAGATGGGGACAAACAAGTCGTTTAAGGATTCAGGTGGACCTGTTGCAACAATGAGAAGTACAAAATGTCATGTCAAAACCAGCTTTACAATGTCGGTGTGGGGGGGGAGGGGGGTATGATTGGGTGGGGGGAGGGGGGTAAAATTGGGTGGGGGGAGGGGGGAGGGCGGGAAGGGAAGTGAAGCGTAAACAAAGGAGGAGGCTGCAATGCTTGGTAAGAAAAGTATGCATTATCCTGCCCATGTAATTGTAGCCCCTCTGTACAGTATGTTCCCAAATAAAATAAAATACAATTAAAAAATAAATAAATAAAATAAATGGATGAGAAGCAACCAATGTGACAACACACCTTGGCTAAGAGAGTTGTAGTTATTCAGTGGTCCTAACAGAGTTTTTCTTTGACATCAACTAATAACAAGCAAGTAGATTAAGGATCTATAAGCAATAATATCAGAAGTTGTGCAGCTCAAAGCCAGGGCAAACCTCCAGCACCACTATCCTTTGGTATATATTTTGTTGTTTTTAGTGTCTAATAAATATACTACCAAACCTTCTTGGTATTTTCAAATTTGTTTTCTCTCTGCATTCAGCAGTTCAAGACACATTAGATTTATCTATGATTATTTAAAGAGATTTAAGCTGAAGAAACACACTGCTTCTCTGTGGTGAGTCTTTAACTCAGGACAGATACACTGTCCTGTGCTCTTTTTTGGTCAAGGCTAGCACTCTACCACCTTCAGAAACAGCTCCACTTCTGATTCTCTATTGGTCTATTGTAGGTAAGTGTCTCATGGATATCCTGCCAGGGCTGGCTTTGAACCATGATTCTTAGATCTCAGCTTCCTGAACAGCTAGGATTACATGTGAGCCACTAGTGCACATGAAAAATTATAGTTCTATTATCAGCCTGAATTGTATATATATAGCATTTGATCTTAATTCTCTGCCTCTAAAAAAATGACTAGTTTTTAGTTCCTTTACATTTGTGTGTATGTGAGTGTGCACATTTGTGTTCCTATTGTGTGTGTGTGTGTGTGTGTGTGTGTGTGTGTGTGTGTGTGTGTGTCCATGAAAGGATGGATTTCTGTATCTTTCCTGGAGAAACTGAATAGTCAAACTAGGTGACACCATTGTACTATGATAGTAATAGTATATACTCTTTTTGTGCCTAACCTGAAGTTAAATAGAGCAAATGCCTGAAGACATCATTCTGTGGAGCTCTTAGGAACTCATGCCACCCAAACCTCTGCCCCACTAGTGAATACTAACTATACATGCATAAATTATTATGTGTATATTTAATATGTACTTCCCTGGGATACTTGCTACCAATTTGAATGCTCTGTTCATCTCATTACCCCTCATTTAAGTGGGTAGCAAGCATTTGAATATCTTCTTTCATTGCCTTGCTATCACCAATGTCAACACCAATGTCTTCTCTACAATTGACTATAATATTTGCACAATATTGACAGAATGTCTTAATCATCATCGCTAGTCTCTTTTTTCTAACTCAGATTTGATAATCTGCTCTTTTCCTGATTGACAAAATGTACTCTGAATTTTGCATAGTGGAATTCATGTGGGGAACTCATTTTTGGATGAGAGTTAATTGTTTGCTACTGAATGAGTAATTAATGTTTTACATAGCAACATTAATCCAATCTATTGATGCAATTATTAAAATCCAGAGAAGACAAACCTGAACTTCAATAGAAACTGAAGTATTTTAACCATCTTTTTATACAATTACTAATGATATAGAAATATTTGCTAGGTAATATTCCATTTCAAAGGAAAAGAAATATAAAGATTTTTGCCAATATAGTTATATTTCCAATTCAATACATAGTTATATTTTCAATTCAATTGCCAATTCCAATTCAAAACAGCCAGGTGCTGCTGGCAAAACTGGCTACTCAGGAGGCTAAGATCTGAGGATTGCGGTTCAAAGCCAGCACACACAGGAAAATTCCGGAAAATCTAATCTCCAATAAACCACCAAAAAACCAAAGTGGCACTGTGGCTCAAGTAGTAGAATGCTAGCCATGATCTGAAAAGTTCATGGAGAGTACCCAGGCCCAGAGTTCCAGTCCCACAACCGACAAAATAGTAAAGCAATAGAAGTCCATTGTTAGCCCACAATCACTCACTTATTATAAATAATACTGTCAGAGGAAATGCACAATGAGCAATAGATGATGGTAGGAAGACCTGCCATTAGGTGACCATGTGTTTTAAATAGTCAAATCTTGAACAGAATCCGAAAATTTAGTCCATTAAATAATGAACAATGCATTTCTTATACAATTAAAATATTGGACATTGAATATTTACTTAATATCAAGAGATGTAGAATCTATTGGTATCATACAAAGTATACATCTATAATTTTGTATGTATAATATTTTAAAGGTATTAAACAAGAATATGTTTAAAATAAATACAACCATGGATAAGCAAACAATTGTAAATCTATATTTTCGTGAAACAGAACTCCACACATCCAATGCATCATGATACACATTTAAAGTGTATTTTAATGATATAAATCAATTCTTGAAATTCTAAAGCAATTTAGAGAAAGTAGAGGAAAAAGAGTTGATGTTAGGTGAAATGAACCCAAGCTAAGGACTCAAATTGTTTTTCTTTCTTGCTATTGTTTCTAACATATTTATAAGATGTTTTTTGTTGCTTTGCATGTCCCTGTTGGTTTGCATTTCCCTCCCCCACGGTATAACCCCTGTTTTCACTGTATTTGATGTTGGTATAATTTGGGGAGGGGAAGGGAAAAAACAAATTGTTTAAATAGGGATACAGGTGGACCCACTGCAACAATGAGATGTACAAGACGTTATGTCAGAAAACGAACTTTGCAACTTTGGCGGGAGTTGGGGTCAGGGAGGAGCTGGGAGGGCAGGGATGGTAAGGGGAAATTAAGGAGGAGGCAACAATGCTTGATAAGAAATGTACTCATTACCTTGCTCATGTAATTGTAACCCCTCTGTACAGTATTTTCAAAATAAAAAAAAGCTTATTAATTAAAAAAAGAGAATGAAGGAGGAAAGGAAACAGAGAGGATGGGGAGAGACTGATCCAACAAAACAAACTTACAGATGTGGCAAAAAGCAGATATATGAATAGAACTCTACAACTATTATAGAAAACACACTAATAAGTGTATGAAATATGGAACGTTGTTAAGTAGAAAATATTAATGAAATATATTTGAGTATTAAGAAGCATAGTGATGTATAAGAATGACAAAATAAATGAATATACAAAAGTATCCATAATCCATAATTTTTCTGAATGCAAAGCACTGCCATAATAATTCTCAGCGTTGTGTGTATTATTCAAACCATTCATCCAAAATTATGCAGCTGAAATTAAAATTCCCGTATGCTTCTGTTCAATATTAATTAGTTATGTAGCCCATGCTTTCAGTTGTTGAATTTGTCACTCCTTGTCACCTGTAATGCATTGGGACAGAGAATCAAATCACACTCTGAGGCTCCAAAGTCATACTATACAGAACACTTTTGACTGCTCCTTATGCTAAAACCAACACAAAGCACTTGCTCTGTTCAAGAACATTTCTAAGCACTAGGAAATTGACATGTGAAAGATGTCTGTTTTCTTTATAGTCTAATGGTAATTTTGAAGAAGATGGAGACCTTGTCCATAAAAAGGACTTGAATTTAATACAATCAAAGGTACTTATATTACTGAGTAGTTGAATAAACATACAGAAAACAGAGTAGAAAAAATAACCCTACAAGTAATTCAAACTGTGTGATTCTTTTTCATGGAGCAGTATCATCTATAGTTACAATTAAATTAATAAGTGAGGAAAGAAATACTGATGCTACAATTCTAATACATAACTTTTGCATTGAAAGGAGCAGGGATTTTTGGGGAGAGAGAATGTATTTCTACCTAAATCATGCAATTACCTGTCAGACTAGCCATCTTATACTCTCAGCAAGGGGTACAATCAAATCAACAGGCAGCCTTTCCCTCCTGATGTGATTCCCCAAATACAGGATCAAAACTTGCACTGCAGACAAAATGAGGAAGCTTAGAAATATCTGGTATGTGCCAGTTAATATTCAGCGTTTTACCCAAAAATTCCAATGTTTCAAAGAATAGCATTATTAAGCATAGTATTTATTTTTTTAAATGTTTTTAATTTTTTTTGTTTATGTGGCACTGAGGAGTGAACCCAGGGCCTCATGCATGCCAGGCAAGCACTCTACCACTGAGTCACATTCCCATAAGCATAGTATTTCTATAAGCATAAATCTATACAGTTACATCAATGCTGTTATAGATTCCACATCATATAACAACCTTGATCTCTAACGAGACCAAAGAACTATTGACAAGTGAGAGACTTTTAAATGGTAGAGATTAGTGCTGAGAAAACAAATCCTAGTCTCCAGCCCTATGCACTTTTCCTGAATTCATGTCATTATTCACAGTATCCTACTCATCAGAGACATGATGAGGACCAAGGAAGAATTCTATTTGAAGCTTTAAAAGTAGAGTGTAGGGTAAATCACATGTCTCTGTTTTTAGACAATTACATGAAGCCCCAGTCTAATCTCATTTTCTTCGTATTTATGCAGTGGCCATGCTGTGAGAATATTCTCATACAGTGTTCTTCACTGATTCTTCTCACCAAATATGCCCAAATAGCAGTGAATGGAACATATACAGAAGCCAGCAAAATAAATATTTAATACACATAAACTGATCCTCTGATGCTTTGTTACAGCATAGAAACCTGCTAGGGAAAAAGCAGTTTATATTTTATGATAACATTCTAAACAAACATTCAGAAACTAACTTTGTATTGGAGGGTGTTGGTTAGTGATCCACGGGCTTAAAATCACTGTCTGGACACTCTCCTTGAGCTTTTTTTGCTCAAGGTTAGCACTCTACCACTTGAGCTCCAATCCTACTTGAGCTTTGGGGTAGTTAATAGAGATAAGAGTTTCACAGAACTTTCTGTCCATTTGGGCTTTAAACTAACACGAGCCACCAGTGTCTACCCCTGTTAATTTATTTACTTCATCTTCTATCTAGTAGTCAATTAATACATTTTCTTAAGTTAAAAATACTTAAATGTGCAATACTAGGTTGTTTCTAAGTACATAGGGCATAAAGGTTGTGTGTGTGTATGTTTGTGTGTGTGTATGTGTGTGTGTGTGTGTGTGTGTGTGTGTGTGTGTGTGTGTGTGTGTGTGTGTGTGTGCCAAAACTAAGGCTTGAACTGGGCTTTGTAATTGAGTTTTACTTGATCCACAGCTCCATTTCCATGATTCTGGTGATTAATTGGCAAATAGAATCTCACAGGCTTCCCTGCTAGGAATGATTTTAAGTCATATCACTATCTCAGTGATCTAAATTGCTTGTATTACAGGAGTAATTTACTAGAAACAAACAAGTATAACTTCTAAGGGTGAATTTTGCATCATTAGAGTTAGATCCAACACATTTTCTAGTTCCAATGGCCCACTATATCATATCTTCAGATAAAGACAGTTAATGCCACGGAGTGTATGCAGAGAAAACTTTCCTACTTTTACCTGAAGTTGAAGACCTGGAAAATTCCAAAGGTTCACAATGTCACACTCTGCCTCTAACTTACTTCTCTCATGCAAAATCACTTGATATCCAGCAGGATTGTCAAATTGTATGTTCATCAGAAAGGGTACCGCTAAAAGAATTACACCATCTTATGTTGAAGTACATCCCAGAGTTAAAACAGAAAATCTGATTGTGTTTAATTTCAGATTCATAATTTGAAAATAGCACAGATCGGTGATGAATTGTTATGTAAGAAATTCTAGGAGTCCTTATCTTGGGGTTCATTTTACCTAACATCAACATGTCTGACTGTTTCAACTATTCTCAGACATATATTAGTTATTGTAAATAAGGGAAACCATGGGACTTATGTTTCTTTGGGCCTGGCTTAATTCACTTAAAATATTTTTTTCCAAGTCTTTCCATTTCCTAACAAATAAGGCAATGTCATCTTTCTGATGGAGGCATAGAAATCCATTGTGTGTGTGTGTGTGTGTGTGTGTGTGTGTGTGTGTGTGTGTGTGTATTGTGTGTGTGTGTGTGTGTGTATAATATTTTCTTGATCCATTCATCTACTGAGGGGCATCTCAGTCAGTTTTTCTTTCTTGCTATTATTTCTAATGTGTTTATAATATGATTTCTTTGTTGCTTTTTATGTCCCTCCCTCACGGTACACAAACCCCTGTTTTTACTGGATTTGATGTAGGTATAATTTGTGGATGGGAAGTGAAAAAACAAATTGTTTAGATAGGGATAGAGGTGGACCCATTGCAACAATGAGATGTACAAGATGTTCTGTGGAAAAAAATCTTTACAACTTTAGCGGGGAGGTGGGGGGAAATGGGGGACAGGGATGGTAAGGGGAAACTAAGCAGGAGTCAACAATACTTGATAAGAAATGTATTCATTTCCTTGCTCATGTAGTTGTAACCCCTGTGTATGATATTTTAACAATCAAAAAGACATATTAATAAAAAAAGAAGAAATTCTAGGGAGAATAATCAAAATAAACCTTTGAATTCCTGGTCACTCAGCAAAGAAGTAAAAAAGGTTCTCTTCAAGAAAAGCCAATTCCATGTAAAGAATCATGAATGAGACTATTCACAGCTGTATTTTTCTACAATAACTAATGTATACAGTGTGAGATTTGTAAAAATTTTAATACATAGAACAAATCTAGATCACTTTTGAAAAGTATAGATAATTAGTTTTAGCAGGTTGTGCTTGGTTTATACTTATGAAACTCATAGGAAAAGGGTGAATTTTTACTTTTCAAAACATAACCTATGGGCATGTTGAGCTTATTGTAACTAAAAGGAATTATGGAAAGGTCGAATACATTTTGTCCTTGTAACTGTTCTGTTTTTACTTAAGCACGTGAACCCATATCTAGAGTACCTCACAGAAATTTAAATAATTATAATTTGTTAGGTTTTGGAAAAATACCTTAAGTTTTTAATTTTACACACTAAGAAACCTCTCTAGGAAGTGACTTTTCTGTAAGTGTGTACCATCCAAAAAAGAAGGCCTTATATTTGCAGGGAAAGGAACTCTCCCTTTTCTGTTTCCCATTGTTTGTATTGTTTGATAAATAATCATCTCATGGAGAGCCTACGCCACAGCATGAACAGCATTGTATATATTGTAACTGTGTCCACACATAGTCATGTCAAAAATATGCCTAGGTAACCAGTCAAAGGAGTTATCAGGAGGACATTTCTCAAACATTAGTCAGACTTAGAATCTGAACAATCAAAAAAGAGAAACCATAGCCCAGGAAGGAAAAACAATTTCTGGGTATTTGGAAGGAATAACTGTCTTAAGAAAATCTCTGAATCCAGAAATATCTGGGTGATGGTGCAAAAAATGAGGTACATGAAATCAATCTAGCATGAAATACTTCCTTCTCATCATTAAATCCCAATGTGAGTTCACAATGCAAACTTTGCCTTTTATTAAAAATTGCTCAAAACACACTGTTTAGTCCAACAGGGATTCATTATTCCCATATATAATGAGGATATTTGCTGAAGATGTATTAATCTGGATATAACATTCCATAATTTTGAATATTTATGAAATGGCATTGTTTAGGAGTTCTTTCTATTGCAAAGGCTACACAAATTCATTTCTTAGTCATCTCTTCTTTCAATTCATGAAGAATCCTCAAACCATTCTCATCTTGTATTATTAACAGTCCCAATCAGCTGAAGTGAAGCAATAACGATACCAGAGCAGTGGCTATTGGTGTGTCCTCTCAAGCAATCCGATAGAGAACAGGAAACTTATTGTTGTTCAGGGTGTAATCAAAAGCTCCAAAATAAGCTAAAGGGAATGAACATTGGATGCTACATAAATGAGAAAATTTCTATCCACCATAATCGCTGTAATAATGTATATTATATAACTACTTGAAGTAGATGGAACATTGATTTTTTTTGTAATTTTCAAAAATATAAAAATTAAGATTTTTTTGTTTTTTGTTTGTTTATTTTTTTCTTTTTTTGTGCCTGTCCTGTCACTTTAATTCAAGATCTGAGTGCTGTTTCAGAATCTCTCTGTGATGAAGGTTAGTCCTGTAAAACTTAAGCCACAGCACCATTTCTAGCCTATTCTCAGTAGTTTGTTGGAGATAAGAGTCTCATGAACTTTTCTGCCATGACTGCCTTCAAACCACAATCCTCAGTTCTTAACCAACTGAGTAATTAGGATTATAGGCCCCATGGATAAATTTCTTAAACAGTTGTACAATGTATCAATTGGTTTGGACAATATCTCTTGGACTTTGTTACAGTTTCCTTCAACTGCTCCAATCTATAAAAACACCACCCATCCCTTTTCTTTCCTAGTTCCATTTTCACATATGTACATTGAATCTTAACATAGTATTTTCTCAACCATCGACTCCCTATTCCTTTGCCACTTTTCAATTCTTCTTTAACACCTACCCCACTGAGACAATATATGATTCATCTTTGTACTGTTCACATTTGATACTGTTAGTTGGTCAAAGAGGTTACACCATAAAATTTTACTTCTATGTGTACTCTACTTTAGGCAGCTTGATCAGATATACATGACAATGGATATGTGTGTTTTACTTTTTTCTTTTGGGGACACAGACCCCATTTCTCTTTCTGAGACTGATTTACTTCAACATACCTTGCACATGAGCATGCATGTTTGTGTGTGTGTGTGAATGTGTGTGTGCGTGTGCGTGTGCTAGTTCAGTTTCACAACCTGAGAGCCTCATTCTTTTTTTTTTGTTTTTGCTTCAAGGCTAGCATTTACTCCTTGAAATACAAATTATTTCCTGCATTTTCATTGTTAATTATAGATAATTTTGCTGAGTAGCTAGGATTAACACATGTGAACCACCCAGCTTAACATATTTTCTTATTCTAAAGTCGTTTTCAACTTCCCAGTTCTTAAAGGAAATTATTGATAAGGCTTAAAACTCTAAATAAACCTGAAATCTGCAGTAACTTTTCCTTTCCCTTTTCCAAGCTAATTAGATTATAGATATCCCATTATCTTTGAATGCATACTTTTTTTGTCAGTTGTGGGGCTTGAACACTGGGCTGTCCCTGTGCTTTTTAGCTCCATGCTAGCACTCTCCTGCTTGAGCCACAGTGCCACTTTTGTTTTTCTTGTGATTTATTGGAGCTAAGAGTCTCATGGTCTGTCTTCCCCGGGCTGGCATTTAACTGTGATCCTCAGGTCTCAGCCTCCTGAGTAGCTAGGATTACAAGAGTGAGCCACCAGAGCTTGGCTGAATGCACTCTTGGATATCACAAAATTTGATAAGTTCCTAAATACCTTTCCCTTTCATCTTTTTTCTTTTTTTTTTTTGCTGTCATTTATGAGGCATTTATTATTTATACCTGGAAGAAACATTGTATACTTGTGTTTAGTTTTCCATTTCATAACAAGATAATGAAGAGTTGGTTTAAAATATGTATTAGTCAAACACAACTGAGTTATTTCTAACTGTCTTTGAAATATAAAGAAAACTATATCTACATGCAACTTTGTTTATGAGCATAGGAAGTTTTAATCTCATAATTTGGTTATGATATCAATTTAGATCACCTCAGAGAAAACAAAAGTATGTGTTCTCATGAAAACCCCAATCAATTATTTTAGCATGCCTCTTAATTTTTCTATCCCATTTTTCTTGTCTTCTGTTCCTTAGTTGTGAGGGGATGTCATTTGTAGATGGGCCATGGAAGAAATGTCAGCAAACACAGAAAAGCCAATCCGGCCAACTATATAGTTTATAGTTATATATTCCATCTAAACTGTTCAGCCATGTACACATAGATAAATCCAACTACTCCAGAAAAAAGAATAATTCCTTGAAATATCTGTTCAGCTAGCTTTCCTTGTAATCCTGGCTGTAGGCCAGCGTCCAGCCTGCAAGGGCTGTGGAGGTGGTCAACCTGAGGCATCATGCAGACGTGTATGGTTAGCTGTCAGGCAAACTGGGGGAGAGGAGCAAAGGCTCAGGTCTGATAAACATTCTAAGTCAAACTTTCCCAGCTTAACTGCTGTTGTTGCAGGCTGCATCTTAGTGGCGATGGCGTTTTCTCAGCCTCCTTTCATTCTTTTCTAATACCTGAAAGGGCACCGAGTTAGACATTTTAAAGTATCTCCTCACTTGTCCTACTTTCACCTATTGAATCTTGTAGAAGTCCAGTAGTGTCCAAGTCTGGGAAGATTTTAATCCTGATGAATCTGTAAACGCTATAGACTTAGTCTTTCATACAAGAGTAGTTTGGGATCTCGAACTTCCTAAAGAGGCAAATGAAGGGATCTGTAAACGCGGTCCAACTTCCATATTGAACCTCATATATATCAAATCCCAGAATCAAGTTATGTAAAAGATCATGTTTTTAAAAAAATCTCAATAGTAAAATCCAAGCCCAAAACAAATTGTAGTTCTTGAAAATAAGCCTACATAATAAGCATAGAATTTTGAGGAGTTTTTAAAAATTTAAGATTTTGAGGGACTGAATGCTTATTTCTCTGCCAATGAATATGTTAAAATATTACCCTAATCAGGATGGAATGCAAATATTGTACTTATGTTTGTAAATAGGAATAAGTAAGGACATGAAGGGAATTTGTTATCAATGAGATTCAGAAACTTACTTAAGCCATGAGAGAGCTTGCTTTATCCCCACTTCCACATGCACCACAGTACAAACCTGTCCCTTAAATATGGAATAGACTTTCATGAGACATCAAGTATTCAGTTGTCTTTATCTCAGAGTAACAATTTCCATGTGTGTGAAAAAACTTTTGTTTTGCTGGGCACCAGTGTTTCACGCTTGTAATCCTAACTACTCAGAAGTCTGAGATCTATCTATCATGGTTCAAAGTCAGCACAAGTAGGAAAGTCCCCGTGGGATATTAACCTCCAATTTACCACTCAAAGCCAGAAGAGATGCCTTGTTTCAAGTAGTAGAATGCTAGCTTTGAGTACAAAGAGGCTCAAGGACAACACTCAAGTCCTGTGTTCAAGCCAGGGAATTAAAAAAAATAAAATTAAAACTTGGGTTTGAGTCAATCAGTTTAGGGTATGTGGTTGTATGGGAGGTCAGGCTAACAAATTTTCAATTTAAGAACATCTTTCAGGAGCAAACTGTCATTTAGATATGATTCTATAGCAAGCTCTGCTCACACACCCAAAATAGTGAACAACACTTCCTGAAATATCAACCAGAACAAGAGTTTAAATATTAGGTGGGGGAAATGTATTTTCATTCATGTAACACAGACAAAGGGATACATTCAACTCTAAGTAATTCATTCTTAACAGAGGGACATCCAACCTGAGGGATGAGGAAAGAATTGTGAGCAAACTCTACATTTAATCCCAGTTCCAAGGCCACTATGATAAAAGGCAGTAATAACTATTACCTTCACAATATTTTTAGATTGAGATAGTGGTTAGAAAAGAAAACAGGACTAAAAAGTATTAAAGTACATTTGTTTCTATTCTGTCATGTTTGTGCATTCATTCCTATGTATGTATGTGTGCACATTTTAAGGAAATTAATATGAGGAAGTAAAGATGAATTGTTCAAAGAAAGAAACAATAGTGGGAACATCAAAATTCAAATGAGAATATGAACTTTTTCAATATATAGTGTATATATATTTATATGTATATAAATATATATGTACATTTAAAATTTCTCAACTTATTGCAGTTAGGTTAGTGATATCTTCTATACAGAAGAAAATAGTTACCTTGAAGGAAGTCTAATCAAACATGTAAATATGGTTGACTAAACTGAAAGCAAGGATAAGGACATGTGAAAGAAGTTTTGTCAAAAGTTGACAACAGTATATATAATAGTAAATATTAGTGTTTTGTGGATTCAATAAATGGTTGAGGATGCCAACAAGTTAAAATGCTTGTTCTAATAAGTAATGACAGTATTTAAAATTCTATGTACACAAGGATAAAAATATATACTAAGATACAAAAAAATAAAATGCTAATCAAATTTTTGTCAATGACATCTACACATCTATAGCAAGCTATTGTATGATCAAGCTGTCAAAAGTGAATTTTGTATGGAAGATTCTCTAGAATAGGAGAGAAATGGAACTCATAACACTTAGGTGTGCCCCTGTTCCTCTAACAGTTGACTCCTAAATATAATACATACATACCAGCAGGGCATGGTAGAAGTCCTTAGGAAGTCCTTACAGTACTGAAAAAATGCATTTTATCCACCAAGATTACTGTACCTTGCTAAGGTATTTTTCACAAGTGAATGATAAAGGACAAATGCACGAAAATACTTCCAGAGTGGTGCAATTAAAAGAATAAACCTCCACCATACATATCCGACAAAACTACTGAAAAGTTTTAGTCCAAAAAATACAAACATTATCGAACAAGAAAAATACACAGAATGTATAAAAGTTTCTAGTAAGACAATAGAATGGTAATGGCAGAATTTTAAATTCTGGGTGGACATCTGGCTGGTAGGTTTTTAACTCTGTCATTTCAGTGCCTGGGACTGGGAGTTTCCTTGACTCTCCCCATGTACTGACCCGATTCTTGTGTGGACCAGCTCAGGTGCCATTACACCATGTCATATGTCTCCATGTTCATGTCCTGTCTCCTGTCTCCTGGCTGTTCTCTGGTCAACATGGCATCCAAATTCATTCAGCAATCCATTGGAGCTGAATTGGTTTGTTATATTGTTTTTGTCATTTGTTTCCTCTGTGGTCTGTTTCCTGTGTTGTGTATTTGCTGGCTGCAGGTCTTTGAAATTAGCCACCTGTACAACACTAGCATTCCAATAAAAACTCTTTTATCACCACTGATCGAGCCTCCATGGTCAAAACTATTTCCATTAGAGAGTGCAATCAGCACCAGAGTAGCCCAGAAGGAAATGTAAATAGGAAAGGGACAACATAATATTCATTCCTTAATCTTGATCCTAACACAGGGAGGTGATGTGACTATAGGCCATGGAAGGAAATTCTGCCCTTGCCCCTCAAGCACTTGTCTATCTCTGGGATTGGGTACACACCATCTGCTACTAGCAGATAGTCTTGTGTGTCCCTTTCCCATCCCTTCCCAGCATCTCTCCCACCCAATCCTCACCCCCCACCGAAGTTGAAAAGTTCATTTTCGACATGACAACTTGTACTTCTCATTGTTGCAACGGGTCCACCTGTATCCTTATTTAAGGGAGTTGTGTTTCCCCTTCCACTGCACAAATTATATCGACACCACATAGTGAAAGCAGGGGTTATACTGTGGGGGAGGGACATACAAAGCAACAAAGAAATAATCTCATAAATGCGTTAGAAACAAAATGCATGAAAGAAAAAACATTTAAATACATATCTTAGGGTTCATTTTCCTAACATCACCTTATCTGAAATTTTCTGCTTGATTCATACATATACGAGATATTGCAAATTAGGGAAACCATGGGACCTGTTTCTTTGGTCTTGGCTTACTTCACTTAATATAATTTTTTCCAAGTCTTTCCATTTCCTAAAAAATGGGGCAATGCCATTCTTTCTGATGGAGGTATAGAATTCCATTGTGTATATATACCATATTTTCTTGATCCATTCATCTACTGAGGGGCATCTGGGTTGGTTCCATATCTTAGCTCACCAACAACGAAGTAAGGTTCCCTTCTGTCCACATCCACTCCAACATCGATTGTTATTAGAGTTCTTGATTTTTGCCATTCTAACTGGTTTGAGGTGGTATCTTAATGTAGTTTTGATTTGCATTTCTTTTATGGCTAGGGATGTTGAACATTTCTTCATGTGTCTATTGGCCATCCTTCTTTCTTCTTCAGAGAAGTTTCTCTTTAAGTCTTTAGCCCACTTATTTATAGGGCGTTTGTTTCTTTGAGGATTTGTTGTAGGGGGATTTAATTTTTTGAGTCCCAAGTATATTTTAGATATGAGACCCTTGTCCGTTGTATGGCTAGTGAAGATCTTCTCCCAATCCTTAGGCTTTCTATTGATCTTGCTAGCTATGTCCTTTGCCATGCAGAAGCTCTGCAACTTCATGCAATCCCATTTGTCCAACCTTTCTTTGATTCATTTTGTTTCCGGGTCTCTATTAACAAAATTTCGGCCTGCGCCAAGGAAACCTAGGGTTTCTCCTATTCCATCCTGTAATGTTTTCAGAGTGTCTGCTTTGACTTCAAGGTCTTTGATCCATTTGGAGTTGATTCTGGTGCAGGGTGATATATAAGGATCTAGCTTAACTTTGTACAAGTAGTTAACCAATTTTGCCAGCACCATTTACTGAAGAGGCTGTCTTTCTTCCATTCTATTGTTTTAGCTCCCTTATCAAAGATTAGATGGCTATAGGTCTGTAAGTTAATTTCTGGGTTTTCAATACTATTCCATTGGTCCTGAGGTCTTTTCTTGTGCCAATACCAAGCTGTTTTGATTACTATGGCTTTATAGTAGAGTTTGAAGTTTGGTATTGATATTCCTCCAGCAGTGTTCTTTCCGTTGAGGAGCATTTTTGCTATTGGGGGTTTTTTATTGTTCCATATGAATTTTCGGATTGCCTCTTCTATTTCCTTGAAGAATGAGGTTGGAATTTTGATAGGTATCGCATTGAATTTGTAGATAGCCTTGGGAAGTATTGCCATTTTTACGATGTTAATCTTTCCAATCCAGGAGCATGGGAGATTTTCCCATTTTTAAAAGTTCTGTTTTGATTTCCTTTTTCAAGCTTTTAAAGTTTTCATCATCGAGGTCTTTCACTTCTTTGGTTAAGTTAATTCCTAGGTATTTTATTTTTTGTGGCGCTATTACAAATAGAGTTGCTTTCCTAATTTCAGCCACACTTTTCTTATTGTTGGCATACAGAAAAGCCATTGATTTTTGGGGGTTAATTTTATACCCTGCTACTTTGCCAAAGTTTTGAATCAGCTTGAGTAATTTGGGAGTGGAGTGTATGGGATTCTTTATGTACAAGATTATGTCATCTACAAAGAGAGATACTTTTATTTCTTCCTTTCCTATTTGGATCCCCTTTATGTTTGCATCTTGTCTTATTGCTGTAGCTAGGCATTCTAATACTAGATTGAAGAGAAGTGGAGAGAGTGGACATCCTTGTCTTGTTCCTGAGTTAAGAGGGAATGGCTTTTTTTTTCACCATTAAATACAATTTTCTCCTTTCTCCTTCACAAATTAAACCATCAAATACAGTGAAACCAGGTGTTATACCATGAGGGAAGGCCATACCAAGCAACAAACAAATCACCTTATAAATATGTTAGAAACAATTGCATGAAAGCAAAAATATTTGAATCCTTATCTTGGAGTTCCTTTCACCTAACATCAATTTATCTGACCTTTCCTGCTTGTCTCAGACATATACTAGTTATTGCAAACAAGGGAAATCATGGGCCCTATGTTTTTTTGGGCCTGGCTTTCTTCACTTAATATAATCTTTTCCAAGTCTTTCCTGCCACAGCACACCACCAGCTACAGACCTCGTGAGTAACCCAACTGGGTCTAGTCTCTGGGGGTGGCAATTCCATGTGGAATCCCAAAGCCCTCTGACCCAAATCCACTTCCAAAAGAAGGGATCATACCAGCACAAAACACGGCCATAAGCTTTGTTCCTAAGGCTGGTGTGGCTACCTGGAAAAGCCTGGGACACAGCTGCAGGCCTATGATAGCAGTCTACAAACCTGAAACCCCCAAAACTCCCTGCCACCAGACCTGAGAGTGTGACTCTAGATAACAGGCACCCTCTCCTATCAAAAGGCCATCTATTCCCAACCAAGCCACAAGGAAAGTTGACTACAGCAAGACATACAATGTTCTATCAGGAATCTGCTCTGAGATCTATGGGGAGACTAAAGCTCCCCTAAAGAACTCCCCAAAAAACAATTCTTCAGTTTTATTCTTGTTTTTGTTGTTTTGTTAGGCTTTATGTCTGATCTTTTGTTGGTTGTTTTTATTTCTATGTATTATTTAAGTGTACGATTTAAGTGTATTGTGATTTAGGATTTGCTATTTCTCTTAAAGCTTCTATTTTTCATTATTATTTGGTTTCTTCTTCCACTTTCTGATCTAATTTGTCAGATTTTTATTCTTTATTTTCTTCTAACTCTCCCTTTCTCCTCTATCTCCACATTATACTAATACTCCATCAGAGCTACCCTGCCTAGTTCTATACACAAAGTAAGGCCTCCTTCTACGTGTGTAAACAATAATTACAGGAGTTACCTTAGATTAAGCGACTCTCTAATAATATTTGAAAAATCTTTCTCTAATCTCAGCAACTTTCCAAATACACTTCTTTTTCTTACCTTCATCTCGATCTCTAAGCTACTCCCTACATAACGTTTCTTCAAATTCTTTTCCACCTCTGACACTTGATAACAAGGTCTTTATTCTCATTGTACTACATACATATACCCCTCCCCCAAGCTGTTCTTATCCCTCTACTATCATTATACCCAAGTTCTTTTCTGAACTTGAAATCATATCTCTCCAATCCTAACCCTTCAATTCTCCATCTGCTCCAGCCCACTGATTCCTAACGGTTAATATATGAACCAACTTACATTTGGTTCTATATTTGACCACAAAATTGGTTCCATTTGACTATTTTGAGTACAAGGGGACCATCTTGTTAACTCTAAGGAGCAGAGTACTTATCACCCAAACCCAGGATGTCACAAGTTACAACTATACATAATCTTGACCATGAAGCCACAATATCCCTCTCCAAGCAAAGAAAAAGAGAGCTAAATAGGAAAACACACATAACTTTGAAACCTTAAGATCTATATATGTACATGACACTGGGTTGGCTCCGCTCCCCCTCCCCCAAAAAAAGACTGTCCTACTGTCATACCAATGTGATTCTTGTCTCCAAATGGGTAGAACCAACTGCAGAAACACAAGGAATATGGCCAATCAGAAACCTCAAAACTATCTCCACACAAACAAGCTACAGAACAGTCCCAGAATAACCTAGAGGATAATGTTCATGATAGATTAACTGCAAGGCTAGTAAACCTGCTGAATGAAAAATTGGATACCCTGAATAGGTTATTCTGAGAGTGTGATGAGGCCAACCAGAAGCTAATAGATGACTTCATAGCCTCCAGAAATAAAAAGATAAAGGAACTCCAGCAGAGGAATAAAGAAGCTAATGAAAAGATAAGGACCCAGATTAAGGAGTGGAAAGAAAAGTCTGGCAACCAATGCCAGAAGGTAAGGCAATCTATTCAAGACTTAAAAGAAAACTTTAATAAGGAGTTGGCCACCATTAAGAAAGAACAGCAATAAGAAGGGTGATAGAAAGTGAAGTAAAATGTCTTCAAAGAAAAATGGAGGAGGCTGAAGAAAGAATGTTGGATGCTGAAGACAGTTTAGACCAGACATTCCATTGTGACATCACAAACTCTCCAGTGTGACATATCATTGTCATTATGACACCATAAGCTCAATTTGACATCACAATATGACAATGACATCATAGCATTATGACATGACATTGTCACTGTGGCATCATATACAAATTGTGAATGCCTATTCTGGGATTGATTTCTATTTCTATTTCAAATATGTCATATGGGTTGATAACAGAAACCCATTGTGACCTCATAGCCATTGTGAGATCACAATCCATTTGTCACATCACATTGCCATTATGATATTACTAACATACTGTGACTTCACAAAAATGTTTTGTCCTCATAAATTTTGTAACATGTCACCATTTTGATATCTGAGGCACTTTGTGAGCACACAAATTGTTTTCGACCTAATAATTTTTAAGGTATGACATGTGATATCAGAAATCCACTGTGACATGACCCTTGTGTCATTATACTGCCAGATGTCATGACCGTAATATCACATTTTGACACCACCAACCTCTTAGTACTTCATCAATGTTGTGACAACAAATAACTTTGGAGACATCACAGTCCCTGTGTGAACTCATATACTCATTTTGAACAAATGAGAATTGAGTTCCAGCATTCCATTTTGACATCACCAACCCACTGAGACAACACAAAGTATTGTGACATTAACACTGGTATGGCATTCTGAAATAATTGTGACATCAAACATTATTTTGAAATGATATTGTGACATCACTATGCCATCATGATATCACTGTCCCATTGTGTTTTCAAAAATCTAGTATGAGCTCATAACATTTTAGAAAATTCTTGCTGTTTGGGACTTCAAGCTCCTTCTGTGAATGTCTATTTTTACTGTAAACTACTATCAATTAAATTTGGACCTATTTTTTTAATTTAATTTAATTTTATTTTATTTTATTTGAGAACATACTGTACAGAGGGGTTACAATTACATGGGCAGGATAATGCATACATTTCTTACCAAGCATTGCAGCCTCTTTCTTTGTTTACCCTTCACCTCCCTTCCCATCCTCTCCCCTCCCCCCCAACCAATCATACCCCCCTCCCCCCACACACACCGACATTGTAAAGCTGGTTTTGACATGACATTTTGTACTTCTCATTGTTGCAACAGGTCCACCTGAATCCTTAAACGACTTGTTTGTCCCCATCTCCTCCACATGTTATACTGACATCAAATATAGTGAAAGTGGGGGTTACACTGTGGGGGAGGGACATACAAAGCAACAAAGAAATAATCTTATAAATGCGTTAGAAACACATGCATGAAAGAAACGAAAACATTAAAATACATATTTAAGGGTTCATTTTCCTAACATCACATTATCTGACCTTCTCCGCTTGACTCATACCTGTACTAGATATTGCAAATAAGGGAAACCATGGGACCTATGCTTCTTTGGGCCTGGCTTACTTCACTTAACATAATTTTTTCCAAACCTTTCCATTTCCTAACAAATGGGGAAATGTCATTCTTTCTGATGGAGGCATAGAATTCCATTGTGTATATATACCACATTTTCTTGATCCATTCATCTACTGAGGGGCACCTGGGTTGGTTCCATATCTTAGCTATGGTAAATAATGCTGCAATAACCATAGTTGTGCTGGTAGCTTTAGTGTGGTCTTGTTTGTAAACATTTGGGTAAATGCCCAAAAGTGGGATTGCTGGATCATAGGGGAGATCTATGTGAAGTCTTTTGAGGAACCTCCATACTGCTTTCCAAAGTGGTTGAACAAGTTTACATTCCCACCAACAATGAAGTAAGGTTCCTTTCTGTCCACATCCCCTCCAGCATCTGTTGTTGTTAGAGTTCTTGATTTTTGCTGTTCTAACTGGAGTGAGGTGATATCTCAATGTTGTTTTGATTTGCATTTCTTTGATGGCTAGGGATGTTGAACATTTCTTCATGTGTCTATTGGCCATCCTTCTTTCTTCTTCAGAGAAGCTTCTCTTTAAGTCTTTCACCCACTTATTTATTGGGCAGTTGTTTCTTTGAGGATTTGTTGTTGGGTGGTTTAAGTTTTTGAGTTCCAAGTATATTTTAGATATGAGACCCTTGTCCATTGTATGGCTAGTAAAAATCTTCTCCCAATCGGTGGCCTTTCTATTGATCTTGCTAGCTATGTCATTTGCCCTGCAGAAGCTCTGCAACCTTATGCAATCCCATTTGTCCAACCTTTCTTTGATTTGTTGTGTTTCCGGTCTCTATTCAGAAAATTTCGGCCTGAGCCAAGGAGACCTAGGGTTTCTCCTATTCCATCCTGTAATGTTTTCAGAGTGTCTGCTTTGAGTTCAAGGTCTTTGATCCATTTGGAGTTGATTCTGGTGCAGGGTGATATATAAGGATCTAGCTTTAGTTTTCTACATGTAGTTAACCAATTTTGCCAGCACCATTTACTGAAGAGGCTGTCTTTCTTCCATTCTATTGTTTTAGCTTCCTTATCGAAGATTAGATGGCTATAGGTCTGTAGGTTCATTTCTGGGTTTTCAATTCTATTCCATTGGTAAATTTGGACATATTGGGATATTACAAACTCATTGTGACATCAGAAACCCGTTGTGACCTCATCACCACTGTGACATCACAAAACAATTTGGGATCTAGAATGCCATTATGACTCACCAAACCATTGTGACATCACAAACCTATTGTGACCTCATGACCAGTATGGCATCACCAACTAATTGTGACCTCAATGATCATGACATAACTATGATGTCACAATGACAATGTGAGGTCTTAGTGCTATGATGTCATTATATTTTCTGAAACCACAATGAGGGGATGAACCACTGGTGATGATTTCTCAAAGGGTATGTGGTGTTGCAATTGCATCTCTGATCTCAATTTTCATGAGTTCACAATGAGGATATGTGTATTGAAAGGAACTGTGATGTCACAAAGGCCCTTTTTTTTAAAGGTGCTCAGATGTCATAATAGTTTTGGACTGTCACAGTGTTGATGAAGTCAGAATGGAATTGTGATGTCACAACTAGTTTCTAGTATCACAATAAAATTGCAATTTCAATTGCTTCTAGTACAAAATGAGAATACGAGTTCACAAAGGAGGTTGAAGCTCCAAATCCATTGAGTTTTGTAAAATGTTATGAGTTCATACGAGGTTTTTTAAAACACAATGGGACAACTATATCACAATGGCAATGTGATGTCACACTATCATATCATAATAATGTTTTTGTCACAGTTATTTGGTGATTCAATAATAGTAATGAGGTAATAATAGCTTTGTGATGTCACAATGGGTTGGTAATGTCAAAATGGCATGCCAAATCACAATTGTCATTAACTCACAATGAATATATGAGATCAGAAAAGGACTATGATATCTACAACAGCATGTGTCACAAATGTTCTGAATTCCTAAGCGATATTAGATTTCACAATGTGCACAATAGTCATGTCTGGCAGTATCATATCACAGTGGTCATGATGTCACAGTGGATTTGTAATATCACATCACACCTGAAATATTTTGAAATAAAAAAAGATTATGAGCTCACAAAGAGCCACCGATATAACAATGGCTGCATGCCAAAAAATTACAGAGGCAGGACAGGTTGGTGATCTCAAAGTGGGTTAGTGATATCACCATGGCAATGTGATGTCATAAGGGGATTGTGTTGTGACAAGGGTTATGAGTTCACAATAGGTTTCTGCTATCAACACACATGCCGCATTTGAATTAGAATGAAATCACAGAATAGGCACTGCCAATGTATCTATGGCATCACAATGTCAATCTGATGTCATAATGCTACGATGTAATTGTAGTTTGGTGACATCACAATGAGCTGATGGTGTCATAATGACAGTGTCATATCATACTGGTGATAATGTGATGGAGGGTTTGTGATGTTACAATGGCATGTCTGTTCTCAATTGTCCTGAGTTCATGATGATATGGGTACACAAAGCAATTGTGATGTTACAAATGCCATGTGTTTTTTCAAAGGTGTTAAGAGGTCAAAATAAGTTTGGGTTGTCACAATGTAATCATGATGTCACAATAGCAATGTGACGTCACAGAGGTAATGAGGTAACTTGGGTTTGTGACATCAAAAAGAGTTTTTAATATCAGAATATGTCCAATATCAATTGCTACTATTTCACTATGAGGATACGAGTTAACGAGGAACTTGAAATCCCAAAGGTCATGAATTTTCTAAAATGTTATGAAGTCTTAATCAGATTGTGAAAACTCAATGGGACAATGATATCACAATGGCAATGTGATGTAAAAATATCATGTCTTAACAATGTACTGATGTCACAATTGGGTGGTGATGCCATACTGGTGATGAGGACACAATGGTTTTGAGATGTCACAATGGGTTGGTTATGTCACTATAGAATGCCGGATCTCAATTTTCATTTTTTTAATGAGTATATGAAATCACAAGGGGACTGTTATACCTCCAAAGGCATGTGTTGTCACAAATGTTCTTCAGGCCTAACAGGTTTGTGATGTCACAATACTTTAGTGATATAACAATGGCAACGTGATATCACAATGGGTTTGTGATTTCACAGTGGTTATGAAGTCACAATGGAATATTGATGTCACAATGAGTTTGTAATATCCAAATCACACCCAAATTCAAATGCTAGTAGTTCACAATGAGGATAGGAGTACACAGCTAAAGCTTGAAATCCCAAAGGCTATACATTTTCTAAATTATTGTGAAGTCACAACTGATTTGTGAAAACCCAATGGGACAGCGATATCACAATGGCAATATGATGTCACAATATCATGCCATAATAATGTTTTGATATCACAATTGGTTATGCCATACTGGTGGTGTAACAATATGTTTGTGAAATCACAATCAGTTGGTAATATAACAATGGAATGGCCGACCTCATTTACATTAATTCACAATGAGTATATGAGTTCAAAAAGAGACTTTGAAGTCTCCAATGGCATGTGTTATCATAAAAGTGATGAAGTCCTTACAGGTGTGGGATGTCACAATTTGACACTATACTCAGGACACCTAGCAGTGTGATGTTACAACAGTCATGAAGTCACAGTTTCTGATATCATGTCATACTTGATATACAATGAGGTCAAAAAACAGATTATGAGATCACAAAGGTTTAAGATATAACAATGGCAGCAGGTCAAAAGTATATGAGGACAGGATAGATTTGTGATGTCACAGTGGGTTAGTGATATCACAATGGCAATGTGATGTCACACTGGATATGAAGTGACAATGGGTTTCTGATGTCAAAATTCATGCCACTTTTGAAATAGATTGAAGTCACAGAATAGGAATTCACAATGTGTCTAGGACATCACCATGACAAAGTGATGTCAAATGGCTATGATCGTCATTGTAGATTGGTGATGTCACAATGAGTTTGTGTCATAAAGACAATGGTATGACAATCGACCTGATGTCCCAAGGGGTGTGTGATGTTACATTTTCATGTGCACATCTCAACTGTTAGTTCACAATGAGGATACGGGTACACAAAGGAAGTGGGATATCACAAAGATCATGTGTTTATTTTTTTAAAGATTCTAACAAGTCATAATAGATTTGTCATTTCACAATGTGATCTTGATTTCACAATGGCAATGTCATGTCCCAATTGGTTTGTTATGTCACAATAGTGATGAGGTTACCTTTGGTTTGTGATGTCACAATGATTGTAATATCACACTCACAGATCAAAATTCAATTGCTGCTAGTTCACAATGAGTATACACTGTATGCGCTTCAGGTCCCAAGGGTCATGAATTTACTAAAATGTTATGAGGTCCTATTATACGTTTTTGAAAAATGATAGGACAGTAGTATTACAATACAATGTGATGTCACTATATCAATACATAATAATGTTTTGATGTCACATTTAGTTGGTGGTGCCATAATATTGATGAGGTTAAAATAGGTGTATATCACAATTTTCTGGCATTGTCACAATTAAATTCTGGATCTCAATTGTCTTTAACTCACAATGAGTATATGAGTTTGCAAAGGGACTGTGATGTCTCCAAAGGCATATGTTATGACAAATGTGACGTCCTAAAAGTTTTGTGATGTCACAATGTGATACAAAGTTCAGGACCTCTGGCAGTGTGATGTCTCCGTGGTCTGAGGTCACTGTTGATTTCTGATATCACATTTCATACTTGAAGTATCATGATTTCAAACACAGATTATGAGTACACAAAATTCCTGATACCACAATGAATGCATGACACAAAAATTATGAGGATAGGACAGATTTGTTATGTGAGAGTGGGTTATTGAAATCACAATAACAATGTGATATGACAAAGGGATTGTGATGTCACAAAGCTAATGGAGTCACAATGGGTTTCTGACATCAACCAACATGCCACATTTGAGACAGAATGGAATCACAGAATAGGCATTCACAATGTTTCTAGGATGTCACAATGACAATGTGATGTCAAAATACAGATATAATTGTAGTTTTGTGACATTTTATTTAACAATTCATCTACAGAGGGGCAGCTGGGTTGGTTGTATATATTAATTATGGTGAATAATGCTGCAATAAAACATAGTTGTGTTGGTAGATTTCTTATGGCCTTGTTTCTGATTCTTTGGGTAAATGCTCAAAAGTGGGATGCTGGGTCAAAGGGGAGCTCTATGTGGATCTGTGGAGGGATCTTCATACTGCTTTCCAATATGAAGTTTCCACTCCCAGCAACAATGCAGTAAAGTTCCCTTTTGGACACATTCCCAACAGCATCGTTATTATTAGATTTTTTTTTTTTATTTTGTTGGTCATGTGGCCTGAACCATTGGACTGGGTGCTGTCCCTCAGGTCTTCAGCTGAAGGCTAGCGCTCTACCGTTTGAATCACAGAACCACTTCCAACTTTTTCTGCTTATGTGGTGCTGAGGAATTGAACTCAGGGCCTCATGCATGCAAGGCAAACACTCTACCACTGAGCCACCTTCCCAGCCACCAGATTTCTTGATTGTAGCCATTCTAACAGGGGTGAGGTGGAATCTCATTTTTTTTGGAAGAACAAAGGAAAGGTTTACTGCCAATAAGGGGACAGGCAAGTCCCCATCTTACCAGGTAAGAGGAAGTGAGAAGTGCTGGCTATTGTCTCAGGTGACCTTTTACTAATCCCATGTAGTAAAGGCAGCAATGATCAGCCCCTACCCCTTTCCCTGAGAGATCACGTTGTGGGATTTTTATATCATTTTAATAGAGTAAGAAATTATATAAATTATTGTTTTGTATTTTCTTTTATTGTATATATTTTTATTGTAAAGATACTCTATAGAGGGATTATAATTACATGAGTAAGGTAATGAATACATTTCTTATTGAACATTGTTACCCCCTCCTTTGTTGTTATCCTACCATCCCTTCCCTCCCCACCTCCTCCACTCTTTCATCTCCCCTAAGTTCCTTTTCTACATAGTGTCTTGTACATATCATTGCTACAATGGGTCAACTTGTATCCTTATTTATGCATTATGTTATTTCCCTTTCCCTCCCTAAATTAGAAAAATGTATACACAAGATGCAGGGCACCAGAAACATTGAAAACAGCAGATATTCCATGGGGTAAAATATTCATAAGAAACTATCAGCACATTATAAATACATTAAAAACAATAGCAAGGAAGATAAAACCACTTGTGTCCTTATCTTGGGGTTCACTTCGCTAGTTTCATCTTACATGGTCATATGTACATAGTTTTTTTTACCTTTTCTGCTTGTTCTAGACAAATACTAGTAATTGCAAATAAGGGAAACCATGGGATCTCTGGTTATTTAGGCCTGTCTTAGTTCCCTTAATATAAATTATTCCAAGCCTTTCCATTTCATAACAAATGGGGCCGAGTCATTCTTTCTGATGGAGGTATAGAATTCCATTGTATATATATTATGAGGTCAAACTATGTAAAAACACAATTGAACAGTGATATCACAATGGCAGTGTGATGTCAAAATATCATGTCATGATTTGATGTCACAATTAATTGGTGAGGCCATACTGGTCATAATAGGTTTGTAATGTCACAAAGGGTTGGTACTGTCACAATGGCATGATGGGTCTCAATTTTCTTTAATTCACAATGAGTATATGTGTTCACAAAGGTACCGTGGTGTCTCCAAAGGCATGTGTTGTCTCAAATGTTCTCAAGTCCTAACTGGTTTGTATTTTCATAATATAACACAATGGTCATGATATCTGGCACTGTGATGTCATAATGTTCAAGATGTCACAGCGGATTTTTAATATCACATGTCATATTTGAAATATTATGAGGCTAATACCAGAATATTAGCTCATAAAGGGCCTAAGATGCCAAAACAGATGCATGTTGCAAAATTTATGAGTACAGGACAGGTTTTTGATGCCACAATAGTTTAGTAATATCACAATGACAATGTGATGTCACAAAGTGATTATGATGTCACAATGGTTATGAGTTCAAAATGGGTTTCTGATATCAACCCACACACTTTCTTTTTACAGATAATCTCTTTGCTTTTGCTTGTTCCTAAATGTAGAAAAGACCGTCTCGGTTTCCTACCATGATTTCACAAACATGAAAAGTGAGATCTCCTCAGGGAATCAGGTTCTTTTTTTTGGGGGGGTCCAGTCGAAGGGCTTGAACTCTGAGCCTTGGCACTGTCCCTCAGCTCCTATTTTCAAGGCTAGTGCTCTACCACTTGAGCCACAGAGACACTTCCGGCTTTTTTCTTTTTGCTTATGTGGTGCTGAGGATCAAGGACTCAGTTTCTTTGTATAAAGTATATTTCTAGTTGTAAAGATTCTTCAAGTGAGTAACTTCATAATTTCCTTAATTTTAATGAAAAGGAAGACAGAAAGGTTATTGGTGAAGTCTCAAGATTAAAGCAGTGGTATATCAAATTAAGTGTAGAGAATTTGAAAAGGTAAATCAGAGATAGGAGGTCTAATCTTATTCAAGTGATCTTTGATCAAGTCAGCAAAACCTTAGATGAATTAAGACTGTCTGACCTGTTCATGCCTTTCTGGCCACTATTTTCCTTCCCTAGACTCTTGGATTTTCCCCCTCTATGTTAGTTCTATTTTTGTTGTCTACTGCTGCCTTTGGTTTGCTAACCTCTTGAGAAAATTCTTTTCCAGGACTTCTTCAGTGTTTCCCTTCCTGCTAATTCTTTCCCTTCTTAAAAAGTAGTCCTTTTCACTTTTGTTGTTGTTGTTGTTGGTTGTGGGGCTTGAACTCTGGGCCTGGGCGCTGTCCTTCAGCTCTTCAGCTCAAGGAGAGCGCTCTACCACTTGAGCTACAGCGTCACTTCCCAACAACAAATCCTCAAAGAAACAACTGCCCAATAAATAAGTGGGTGAAAGACTTAAAGAGAAGCTTCTCTGAAGAAGAAAGAAGGATGGCCAATAGACACATGAAGAAATGTTCAACATCCCTAGCCATAAAAGAAATGCAAATCAAAACAACATTGAGATATCACCTCACTCCAGTTAGAACAGCAAAAATCAAGAACTCTAACAACAACAGATGCTGGAGGGGATGTGGACAGAAAGGAACCTTACTTCATTGTTGGTGGGAATGTAAACTTGTTCAACCACTTTGGAAAGCAGTATGGAGGTTCCTCAAAAGACTTCACATAGATCTCCCCTATGATCCAGCAATCCCACTTTTGGGCATTTACCCATATGTTTACAAACAAGACCACACTAAAGCTACCAGCACGACTATGTTTATTGCAGCATTATTTACCATAGCTAAGATATGGAACCAACCCAGATGCCCCTCAGTAGATGAATGGATCAAGAAAATGTGGTATATATACACAATTTAATTCTATGCCTCCATCAGAAAGAATGACATTGCCCCATTTGTTAGGAAATGGAAAGGTTTGGAAAAAATTATGTTAAGTGAAGTAAGCCAGGCCCAAAGAAACATAGGTCCCATGGTTTCCCTTATTTGCAATATCTAGTATAGGTATGAGTCAAGCGGAAAAGGTCAGATAATGTGATGTTAGGAAAATGAACCCTTAAATATGTATTTTAATGTTTTCGTTTCTTTCATGCATGTGTTTCTAACGCATTTATAAGATTATTTCGTTGTTACTTTGTACGTCCCTCCCCCACAGTGTAACCCCCGCTTTCACTATATTTGATGTCAGTATAACATGTGGAGGAGATGGGGACAAACAAGTCGTTTAAGGATTCAGGTGGACCTGTTGCAACAATGAGAAGTACAAAATGTCATGTCAAAACCAACTTTACAATGTCGGTGTGTGTGGGGGGAGGGGGGTATGATTGGTTGGGGGGGAGGGGGAGGCTGGGAAGGGAGGTGAAGGGTAAACAAAGGAGGAAGCTGCAATGCTTGGTAAGAAATGTATGCATTATCCTGCCCATGTAATTGTAACCCCTCTGTACATCATGTTCTCAAATAAAATAAATTTAAAAAAGTAGTCCTGAATTCTGTTGTGATATTATTTTCCTGTTTATTTCCCTACTTTCTTAACTAAGTCCTAAGAAAACTTTTAGTGTCCTTTATTCCTCGTCCTCTATTACCTTTTCATCAGTTTCTCTCTGAGATCTAGCTCCTTAGAAGCAGACTGTGGGACATGGATTCAAATGCAAATAGCTTACATGGAAAATGATCCTGGGTCATACAATAGGAGAGGCACAACAGTGAGATAGGAAGAAGGCATCCA